>NC_133334.1:169688991-170028991 GCF_042186555.1 Aquarana catesbeiana | reverse complement strand
AATTCCGAGGTAATTTAATTATTTTACCCAAGTGAATGGGAATTCTTTTTGTAAAAACTGGGCTTCTTTTTTCTCTAGTCCTATATTTAATATTTCCGTTTTTATTGGATTAATTTTGAAGTTTGACAGTTCTCCATATTTTTTTATTTCTTTCAGTATGTTTGGGAGTGACACTCTTGGGTTGGATACGTACATCAAAATGTCGTCCGCATATGCTGCAATCTTATGTTCTTTTCCTCCTAGTCTTGCTCCTTCCACCTCTTGATTATTGCGGAGTGTTGCTAGTAGTGGTTCTAAAGCCAATACATATAATAGTGGAGACAATGGGCAACCTTGCCTTGTTCCGTTCTGCATCTTAATTCTTGGAGAGAGTCTGCCATTTACCTTAACGACTGCTGTCGGGCCATTATACAAGTTTGTTATCCACTTCATCATTTTTGTCCCGAGTCCCAGGTGCCGTAATGTTTCCATCATGAAACCCCAGTCTACCCTGTCAAATGCTTTTTCTGCATCCAATGACAGGAATAGAACTGGGGTCTCATTCTGCACCTTCTTGTGCAGCATCAGTATTGATTTTAGGCTGTTGTCCCGCCCCTCTCTCCCCGGGACAAAGCCAGTCTGGTCCGCGTTGATCCATAGTGGAATTATTTTTTTAATTCTGGTGGCCAGGATCTTAGAGTACAGCTTTGTATCTACGTTCAGTAATGCTATTGGCCTATAGCTTGAGCAGTTTGTTTTGTCTTTCCCTTCTTTTGGTAGTATTGTAATATGAGCTAGTAACGATTCACTTCTTATTTCTTCTTCTTCCCCTATGGAATTCATATATTCTAATAGTTTTGGAATCAGCTGTTCTTCAAATTCCTTATAGTATTTAACCATAAACCCATCTGGCCCTGGACTTTTTCCTACCGGGGTTTCCTTTAGTGCCAGTTTTATCTCTTCTTGCGTGATATTCTTTTCCAGTTCTTCTAGTTGGTCTATTTTTATTTTTGGTAAATTTGCTTTTTTTAGATATTCTTGTATCTTCTTCGTTCTTATATTTGCTTCTTTCCAACTTTCCTGTCCTTTTATTGCGTATAGGGAGCTGAAATATTTTTGGAATGTTATCGCAATATCTGTAGTTTTGTTTACCACTTCTCCTTTTTCGTTTTTGATCTTCTCAATATAGTTTAAAGACTTCTTTTTTTTTACCAAATTTGCAAGGTATTTTCCTGGTTTATTACCCCATTTAAATTTTTCTTGTACTACTCTGTTATATTCCTTCCTTTCTTCTTGTTCCATCCAGTCTTTTAATTGCTCTCTCTTTTGAGATAATAGGCTGAAAATTTTATTATTTATTTGATTTTTGTGCTGTCGCTCCAGTTCATAGATTTCCTTAATTATTTGCTGCATGTTTTTTTTCCTTTCCTGTTTTTTTCTTGCCCCTATAGCTATTAATTTGCCCCTGATAACGGATTTATGCGCCTCCCATATTGTTGCTTTCGGTACCTCTGGTGTATCGTTTTCCTCGAAGTATCTTTTAATTTCTTCTGTTATATTTTTTTCGGTCTCGCTGTCTTCTAATAAGTTTTCATTTATTCTCCAAGCACCCCTTTCAAGGCCTTCTCCTTGCGTTTTCATTCTCAACATTACTGGGCTATGATCTGAGGCAGTAATTATACCTATTTTTGTTTCTTCTATTTCTTCCAAATTTCTATGTTCGACCATGATGTAGTCCAATCTGGAGTAACTTTTATGTACTACTGAGTAGTATGTGTAGTCCTTTGCTCTGGGGTGCTGAATTCTCCAAGGATCTATTAATTGCTGTTCATGAAGTATTCTTTTTAATTTCTTTAATTGTTTTACTTCTCTGTCCCTTACTGTGGAAGTGCTGTCCATTTTATTGTCCATACTGAAATTGAAGTCTCCGGCTAATATTAATTTTCCTTGTTTGAATTCCATTAGTATTTTTATTTTGTCTATCAAATATTTTTTGGGGTTCTTGTTAGGACAATAAACATTAGCCAGTGTATATTTTACCCCCTGTATAGTACCTATGATAAAAAGATAAGGACCCTCCGGATCTGTTTTTCTTTGATCTATTAGAAAACGTACATTTTTCCCTATACCAATGGCTACTCCTTTGGCCCTTCTTGTTGGCGAGTCTCCTTGATACCATGTTGGTATATTTCTTGAATAAATTTTAGTATTTGAATTTTGGGTTATATGTGTCTCCTGTAGGAAAATTATTTCTGCTTTACTTTTTTCTAATTCTCGGAGAATGATGTTTCTCTTCCCGGGGGAATTTAATCCTCGGACATTATAGGAGGATATTTTTATACTGTTTACTTTTTCCATTTTTTTACCTTTTTTTCTACCCCGCCCGTCCCCCGGCCCACCCCCCCGGTCCTCCTGCAAGACCAGGGGGAGAGGCCACCCGGCAGACACCCGGGGTCTCCTCATCTCTTGTCTTAAAATAGGTGCGCTTATGCAACAACTCGTGTGGACCAGACCTCTCCTCCCCCCCCCTCCCCCCTCCCCTTTTTTTGATATGGGTTTTTTACCCCCATATTCTCTAGAGCTGAGAGCATTTTACTTTGTTTTGTGGGGCACACTCTGCCCCCTCTGCTCTATTTAATCTGAGGCGGAGCTCTGTGGGGCACCCTATTCCCCCCTCTCCTAAACACTGATAGGGCGACCTCCCTGTCCACTTCATGAGTCCCTATCTCCCTCTCCCTGTGTTTACTTCTTTATTATGTTTTGCCAATCCTTTCACTTTCCCTTTTTTCCCAACCCACCCCCCCACCCCCCCCACCCCCCCCCTCATCCCCCCCCCCTTTTCCACTCTAAGTCCCCTTGTAACAATATGTGATATTTTCTCTACTATTAATTTCCTCGAAAATCAACATCCTGTTGTCTGTTCCTTGAATTTGATTGCCATTGCAGGTCATCTCCTACCATTATTCGCTCCTGTCTATTTACGTATTTTTCCAGTTCTGGGGAAGGAATTTCTAATTTATTACAAAAGTCCGGAATCTCCTCCACATATCTTAGCCTCGCACTTCTTCCGTTTTTCTTCGCTATTAGGCATGCTGGAAAACCCCAATTGTATTGAATTTCTTGCTCCCGGAGAATTCCCAATAGGGGTTTTAATGTCCGTCGTCTTTTCAGCGTTTCTTGAGACATATCCTGGAATATTTGTAATTTAGCTTCCTCAAACTCTATTTGTGTTTTCCTCTTTAGGTTTATCTAGATCTGTTTTTTTTCTTCCCATTTTTCAAAGCGTACTATGACATCTCTAGGTGTTTCCCCTAAGAGCCATTGAGGTTTTTTTACTCGGAATACACTTTCTATTCCTATTCTGTTGGTTACATCCTTTCCCAAGATTTGGTTGAAGAGATTATTCATTTTTTCTTTTAGGTTTTCTGCTTGTTCTGTTTCTGGTAAACCACGTATTCTCAAGTTTTTCCTTTTATCTCTATTTTCTTGATCTTCAATTTTGTAAGATTGTTCCTGTTGTTCCTGTTTTAATTTCTTTATTTCCTCTTCCAGTTCTTTCATCTTTTTTTGTTGCAGGTCTACTTTGGTCTCTACTTCTTCCACTCTGTTTAACATATATCCCATGTCTTTATGTAGTGTTGACATCTCTACTTTTAGGGAATTTTCTAGTGCCGCAAACATTTTTTCCATATCTTGTTTTGTTGGCAACTGTGGCCCTTGTTGTCCTTCCTCCTTTCCTCTATCTTCCTCTCCCATTTCCGGCTCCATTCTGGGTTCTGAGAGGTGACTGGTTTCTATTAGTCCTTTATACTAGCCTTTTTTATCCTTGTTGTCCTTCTCTTTTGTATCTATTTGTCTGCCCTTTGAACCCACTTGCTTCTCTCCTTCTCCAATTCCTTGCTGTATATACCTGTTCATAGGGCCGGGGCTTGGGCCTAGGCTAGTCCTAGGTGATTTCGGTATTGCTCCCGCACTTCTTGTTGTTTTCCCCTTCATGTCAGTTTCTATAACTGGATTTGTAAAATCTTCGAGGCTGCTTTCCAGTATACCCCTTAGGTGAAGTCTCTTAATAGTGATAAATAGTGATAATAGTGATAATATCTCCCAGCCTTCTTAATTCAGCCTATTTTTACTAAATATCTTGTACTCCGTTCTCACACCCACCGTCCTCCCCACAGACCAAAGTAGAAATATTTATTGAGATATGTGTAGTCCCAGCTTTCCAAAACTGTGTCACTGCCTTAAATACGTCAAGCATTCATCAGTATGGTTCGAATGTTTAGCAGAAATATTCAGGTGCTCCGCAATATAATTCGGTTATTTTAGCAATATAATGCAATAAAATTCAAGTATTCAGCAATGATTTACTTATTCAGCAGTATGCTTCCAGCTTACTACAGTAAAAGGTTATTGCTCAGCAGTTTTGTTCATAAGGATTTTCTTCTTATTCTATAGTTTGTACCTTAGTACCTATAGTTTGTGCCATTTACCAAAAAACAACAAACAAGAAAGGAAAAAAAAAAAGAAAGGAAAATACTGCAGCAGCAGGCAGGTGGGGGCTGGGAGACAATTCTTTTGATGCCTTCTATCTCTTTCACCTTCTCCCTCTCCTCTCCCCTGTTCCCCCCCGATCTTATTGTTTTTCTTGGCTCACTTGATTCTGCTTTTTCGGCACCTTTACTTTCATTTACTTTCACTTTTCATTTCATTTCGTTTTATTTCATTTTCTTTCAATGTGTTCCTTTCCCTCTCTCTTGTTCCATTACTTTCCTTTTACTTGTTCATATCATTATACAAACAAAAAGGAGACAATACGCCCTACTCCAATCCTCCTATCTCAGCACTAAAGGATATTCGGTATATGAAGATGGAAAATAATGATTGTAATAAACCGCAGTGATTTAACCTGATGTCACCATATTCTGAGTGAGATATCTCTCAGCAGCCACTTAATAAAAAATAGAAATATAAATATGGATGAATGAATGTACTATATGAAACAGCAATTAACCCATCAAAGCAGCGCTATTTTCAGTCCTCAATGCTGACTGATAAAACAAAGTCAGGGGCGGACTGACAACTCATGGGGCCCCCGGGCAATAGGAGATCCTGGGGCCCCTTGTCCCCGCTCATGTGTTCCCACCCACACTCAAGCCACACCCACACAAATTCCCACCTACATTTTGCACTGCCCACACTACATGCGTTCGTCACAGAATTACATTAAAGAAAGTGCAACAACGGTACATTTCCAAAATTAAAGTGATTGTAAAGGCTCTTTTTTTTTTTTTTTAAATAACAAACATATCATACTTCCCTCCACTGTGCAGCTCGTTTTGCACAGAGTGGCCCTGAACCTGGTCTTCTGGGGGTGGCTCTCGCGGCTCCTCCCCACATCAGATAACTCCCTAGGAGAAGCGCTCTCCTGGGGGAGGGGGGGGGGGTTACCTTTCAGGTGCGCTCCCATGTCCAGCATTTGCGTCTATAGACACATGTTTACATACATGTGCTCATCCTACATAAAGCTTTTCATATAGAGCATGTGCGGGGATCATGGGGGTGCTTTACATTTTTTTTTAATTATTATTATTTACTTTATATAATTTTCACTGACCACCAATGTAAAGAACATTCTTCCCACAGACCACCAATGTAAGGAACTTTCTTCTCACTGACCACCAATGTAAGGAACTTTCTTCTCACTGACCACCAATGTAAGGAACTTTCTTCTCACTGACCACCAATGTAAGGAACATTCTTCTCACTGACCACCAATGTAAGGAACTTTCTTCCCACTGACCACCAATGTAAGGAACTTTCTTCCCACTGACCACCAATGTAAGGAACATTCTTCTCACTGACCACCAATGTAAGGAACTTTCTTCCCACTGACCACCAATGTAAGGAACTTTCTTCCCACTGACCACCAATGTAAGGAACATTCTTCCCACTGATCACCAATGTAAGGAACATTCTTCTCACTGACCACCAATGTAAGGAACATTCTTCCCACTGATCACCAATGTAAGGAACATTCTTCTCACTGATCACCAATGTAAGGAACATTCTTCTCACTGATCCCAATGTAAGGAACATTCTTCCCACTGACCACCAATGTAAGGAACATTCTTCTCACTGACCACCAATGTAAGGAGCATTCTTCTCACTGACCACCAATGTAAGGAACATTCTTCCCACTGATCACCAATGTAAGGAACTTTCTTCCCACTGACCACCAATGTAAGGAACTTTCTTCTCACTGACCACCAATGTAAGGAACTTTCTTCTCACTGACCACCAATGTAAGGAACTTTCTTCTCACTGACCACCAATGTAAGGAACATTCTTCTCACTGACCACCAATGTAAGGAACTTTCTTCCCACTGACCACCAATGTAAGGAACATTCTTCCCACTGACCACCAATGTAAGGAACATTCTTCCCACTGATCACCAATGTAAGGAACATTCTTCCCACTGACCACCAATGTAAGGAACATTCTTCTCACTGACCACCAATGTAAGGAGCATTCTTCTCACTGACCACCAATGTAAGGAACATTCTTCCCACTGATCACCAATGTAAGGAACATTCTTCCCACTGATCACCAATGTAAGGAACATTCTTCCCACTGATCACCAATGTAAGGAACATTCTTCTTACTGACCACCAATGTAAGGAACTTTCTTCCCACTGACCACCAATGTAAGGAACATTCTTCTCACTGACCACCAATGTAAGGAACATTCTTCTCACTGACCACCAATGTAAGGAACATTCTTCTCACTGACCACCAATGTAAGGAACTTTCTTCCCACTGACCACCAATGTAAGGAACATTCTTCTCACTGACCACCAATGTAAGGAACTTTCTTCCCACTGACCACCAATGTAAGGAACATTCTTCCCACTGATCACCAATGTAAGGAACATTCTTCTCACTGACCACCAATGTAAGGAACATTCTTCCCACTGACCACCAATGTAAGGAACATTCTTCTCACTGACCACCAATGTAAGGAACATTCTTCTCACTGACCACCAATGTAAGGAACATTCATAGTGTACAGATTTTAGTGATATATATATAATAAACGCACTTAGCCCAGGTTCACACTGACAGCGGGAATGAAAGTGTGTGAGTTCAGCTAAACTCGCACAATTTCATACCCACATATCAGTGCGAGTTTGGCAGCGATTTCAGAGACATCTGTGCGGGTTGCTGCACAGATGTCTATGGAAATCGCACCCAGAAGTCACCAAAAGTTGTACAGAAACTACTTTTGGGAATCAGTGCGGTGCCACAAATGTGGCATCGCACTGATTCGGGTAGTGCCATTGCCGGCGATTGCCGCTGATTTGCCATGCGATTTGCCATGTCAAATCGCATGGCAAATTGCTTCAATGTGAACAAGGTATAAGTGCTATTCCCTATATATAACACTGATATCTATACACTGAGTGCACTGAGTGGCATTCAATGTACCAGATGTCAGTGTGCACTAGTGAATAGCACCTGCCACCTGGTAAATAGGCACAGCACAGGGCAAGAATGAAGTGGAACACTCAGCAGCATGGCTCTCTCGTTTACAACACACATTATACACTAACTGGCAACTGCTCTCCTCTTTGTCATTATCACACTGACCTGCTGCTGCACACAAGGCAGGTCAGTGTGGGTTCCTTTGGGAAAGGGAAATTCTTCTCTCCAGATGACTTCACTCAGCCTGTGCGGCGCGCTCTGCTGCCTCCAGCTTCTTTACCGGTCCCCCGCGCCAGTGACAAATGGCCCGCCCCTCGGCTGAATTCCCCAGGGGGAGAGGTGGCCAGAGCGCCTGTCATTAAAATCATCCCCGAACGGCTGACGGCTCGCCTCTGAGCTGATGAATGATGCATCCTGGCCAGCTCTGCTTATATAGCCCCATCAACCAGAGGTAAAGGCTACACTTTACTGCTTCGGAAGGGGTATTTTTTTTCACATTATGCTGCGGGCACCTCCTGGGACAGACGGACTGAGCCGGCCCGGGCCCCCCCCACCACGGGGCCCTCGGACGGCGACCGACTGACCGAATGGTCAGTCCGCCCCTGAACAAAGTCTTTGTAAATGCAAGCAAAACACATGCAGGCAGGTAAATTCCAACAAAGACACAGCGGTAGGAGCTCAGTCTGGATTCCCTTATATGAATAGTAGATCTGATGGGTGCACCTTTCTCCATCTATTGGGACACCTTGTGCTGCACACACCCCATAGGGGTTCAAACTCACCGGAGCCAGGAGGTTAACAAGCCTTGGATCAAATCCTCTCTCTGTTTACTCCCGAAGTCCTCCAGGGTTGATGATCAGATAACAGCAACAATGTCCACATGTAAAAAAGAGACCCCGCATAGTCCAGTACCGTTTTGATAATTTATTGTAAGTCACAAATCAGAGAAAAAAAACCTAATAAAGTAAATACACTGTAAAAATCAGTGGGCGCAGTTCCTTACAAAGGATAGCCTTCTAGCTTTAAGTTGGTTGGTAATAGTGGATAACTCAAACTGCTTCTCTCAAAGCACAAGGGTACTGGTTGCAGACTGGATGGATGTTACACACTCACAGCTGATCAGTCCTTCATTCCACTAGTATACAACTACAAGCTTTGAGCGCACTGCGTGTCAGCCAGGCACAGCTGATCCGCACTTCCTCCCTCTCGTGTCTGAAGCTTCAGGCTAAAAGCACACTGCGTCCTCATGTGATAACGGTTGCCGTGGTATCGTGCTCTGACTAGTTTCGTCAGGAAGACTTTTTCTTTTTTTTTTTTTTAACTTATAACAAACTTTTTTATTTGCAAGATTGTACATAATACATGAAAAGCATTGGTATACATGTTTAACATCTTACAGAAGATATTCCGCATTCAAAGAACATGATACACATATATTACTATCATGTAGTTAGTTCTGTAGGTTCATATATAATCCGTACACTTCCACACTCATATTTAGTAAATCTCAGGATAAGCACCGTTTATATGCATGTCATAGACTCTTGTAACCATCTATCCCATATTCTGTTATACTTGTTTGGACAACCTCTGTTAATATAGAGGAATTTTTTATATGGAAGGGTTGTGTTAATGTCTCTTTTCCAGTCCACCAATTGAGGGGGTTCGGATCTCATCCATTGTCTGGCAATAATTTTCCTAGCTGAAAATAAAGTTTCATGTAGGAATATTAGTGTGAATTTGTCTAGTACATCTGGAAAAATTCCCAGTAGGCATTGTTTTGGGTCAAGAGTTAATGGGGACCCCATGTCGTCATGCAAGAAGGCAACTATTTGTTTCCAGTAATCTTGTATCTTCTGACAAGACCATATAAGGTGAAAGAATGTGCCTGTTTCAGTTCCACACATTGGACATGTGATGGATTGACTTCTTTTATATCTAGCTACCCTAAGAGGAGTGAGGTATGCACGATGAAGTATAAAGAGTTGGGACAGTCTGTCTGAAAGTTTGGGTGAAACCAACTTGCATGTTTCCAGGGCCTCCTCCCACTCCTCATCCTCCATCCTCCCAACCTCCCTCTCCCATCTTGGTTTCAATGCGTAAGCTGATTTTGCAAAGGCAGGGGCGGATAGCATGTTGTAAAAACAGGAAATTAGTTTTTTTGAGTCTGTATCCTTGACTATGGCTATAATAGAGTTAGGAGTGGGCTGAGGAAGGTCCCGTGAAAACTGCGTTTGGATCGCATGGCGGATCTGGAGATAACAAAAAAACATTTGATTCGGAATCTGGAACTCCATCTTAAGTGCCTCAAACGTTTTAAAAGTTCCATTTGTGAACAAATGGTGTAAATAGTATATGCCCTTGGCTGCCCATAAGTCTGAGTTCTGGACTCCATTAAGTTCCTGCATCTTGTTATTATGCCAAAGTGGTGTATAGTCATTAAATGATGGTATCTCTAGTTTAGAGGAGGCTAATTCCCATATGCGTCTATAATGATATAGCAAGGAATGTCTATAATCTTTTGACTGTGTGTTCCCTACACCCACCGCTATCCCGTTTATTGGGTCCCCAGTATGCTGAACCCAACGGGGGCTCAGCAGAATGAGAAAGCGTTCCTTGTCAGTTTTGTCAATGTGAAATAGTTGGGATAGCTGTGACGCTATATAGTAATGGTTAAAATCAGGAAGTGCTGTTCCACCCATGTCCGTTGAGCTTTTAAGTGTTTGCCATGCGAGTTTGTGTCTAGATTTCCCCCATACAAATGGTTTAAGTAGTGTTTCTAGTAGTTTAAAATACTTAAGGGGTAGATATACTGGAGTGTGCCATAGGACGTACAGTACCTTAGGCAGTAGTACCATCTTTATTAAATTGACTCGGCCCCATACTCCTAAAGGGAGGCGGGACCAGACCTGGATCTTAGATTTAATTAGGGAGAATAATGGTTCGACGTTCAAGGAAATATAGTCTACTGGATTCTTGGATATTTTAACGCCAAGGTATTTTATTATATCCACCCGTTGAAGGGGTAAATTAGCCTGTGATTCTGTAGGTGGAAAACTATCAATTGGTAATATCTGTGATTTACCCCAATTAATCCTCAAGCCCGAAAATGTCCCAAATTGCTCAATTACGTTAAGGGCTGTGTGTAGAGAGAGGCCAGGGTCTGCCAGGTAGAGGAGGGTGTCATCTGCATATAGGCTAATTTTCTCGGTAAGGGATCCGAATGTCAAACCTATTATCTCCTGGTTAGTACGGATGGACACGGCGAGGGGTTCCGATGCCAGAGCATACAGCAAAGGCGAGAGCGGGCATCCCTGTCTCGTACCTCTGCTTAGGCCAAATTCCCGAGAGGGGCATCCGTTAGCCACCACTCGGGCAGTTGGTTGCTGATATAACAGTTGCACCCATCTAATAAACTTGGGCCCAAATCCGTATCCCTCCATGCATCTCCAGAGATATCTCCATTCAACCGTATCAAATGCCTTGGCTGTATCTAATGTTACTATCACTCTTGTGCCCACATTATCATGCTTGGCCTGGAGATTGATAAATAACTTCCTTAAATTAAAGGAAGTGTTACGGCCAGGCATAAACCCTGACTGATCTACATGTATAAGGGATAGTATTACTTGGTTTAGACGTTTGGAGAGTACTTTGGCTAGTATTTTGACATCTACTTGGAGTAAAGATATGGGGCGGTATGACTCAGGGTATCCTAAATCTTTCCCTGGTTTGGGTATAAGTACTATCGTGGCCTCTCTCATGGATGCAGGTAGTGTTAAAGTTTCGAACATGGTGTTGTACAGATTCAGCAGTTTGGGTGTAAGTATCTCAGAAAAGTGTGCATAAAATTCAATGGGCAAACCATCAGACCCCGGGGATTTGGACCTAGCAAAATCTGCAATAGCAATCTTTATTTCCTCCACCGTGAGGGGTGCCTCAAGAAGTTCGACTTGACTCTCTGAGAGTTGTGGAAGTATGATGTTGCTCAAAAACTGATCCATTATTGCCGTATCCTCCGAGACCGTTGATGTGTAAAGTTCTGTAAAAAAGTCTCTAAACTTGGAGGACACGACAAGAGGATCCGTGATCGGCTGTCTATCCTTATCATGAAGCGTGATTACAATTGGGGGTTTGTCTTCACTATGAACAAGATATGCAAGCAATTTACCTGCTTTTTCTCCATGTTCAAACCACCGCTGTCTACTGAAGAATGATTTCTGCTTGGCTTTTACATATTGCATCTGAGACACCACTCTTGTCTGTAGTTTAAGAGTATTGGCATTTGTTGTGGATGGGTCAGCTATATATGCTTGTTCTGAAGAGGATAGTTCTGTGATTGCTTTATCTAAGGCTTCCGCGGAGTTTGTTTTAATCTGATTGATGCATGAGGTCAGGACAGCTCGGACATGCAGCTTAAACGTGTCCCACACTACTGGCGCGGGAGCAGAATGTTCATTGTCCGTAAAAAAACGAGTCCATTCCACCTCAAGCATATCATCTTCTGGCAGCAGGGACAACCAAAATGGGTTCAAGCGCCAGGTCCGCTTCTGCTTGGCTAGGGGCACGCTGAGAGTAATTGAGTAAAGGCTATGATCAGACAACAGCCTAGGTCCAAAGGACACTGTCAATAATCTAGGTAAAAGTTGTTTTGATGTCAGAATGAAATCTATTCGGGACATCGAGTTATGTGTGGAGGAGAAACATGAATAGGCCTTGGTATGTGGAAATTTATGTCTCCATGTATCAATTAGATGAATGGATGAGGTTATTTTATGTAGTTTAGTGTCATTTGTCCTCATTGCAGCTACTGTCGGTGAGCGAAGTCTGTCTAGGGCATCATTCATTGTGGAATTAAAATCCCCCATCCATACTGCTTGCACTGTGGGGTATCTTGCCATGAAGGAGACACCCTCTAGTATTATAGTAATAGCAAATGGAGGGGGGACATAGAAAGCTAAGATTAGGAAGGGTTCTCCGTATAGTTTAGCAGATATAAACACATATCTGCCCTGAGGATCTGTGCATATCTCTCCTGGCTCAAAGTGTATGGATTTTGCAATTAAAATAGATACACCTCTTGAATGGGATGTAAACGTGGAATGATATGCCCATCCTACCCAGGGGCGACGTAGGGCCATCTGTAGCTTGCCATCTATATGGGTCTCCACCAATGCTATTACATCGGCCCTCTGTTTCTTAAGGAATGTGAAGGTTGCCGACCTCTTAAGCGGTTCACGCAAGCCCCTCACATTCCAAGTAAGGAATTTTATAGACGCCATATGGAGTTCTCACAGATCATTTTCAGTATTAAGGTGTGTATCCTGAGTCTCACCGGTGCCTTTATACAAGAATTATGTATGTATATGTACAGTACTACAAAATATAACAACAGAGGCAAATTTTCAATATTATCCAAAAAACTATATTGACTCGAAAAGTGTAAACATAGTACTTCTTGCATTTTAAGAAGTAACTTAAACATTTTCCCTCCCCTCTCCCTCCCAGCCCTGCACTGACCCCAACCTGTGCGGGCATACTTCCCAAACA
This sequence comes from Aquarana catesbeiana, assembly GCF_042186555.1. Lineage (NCBI taxonomy): Eukaryota > Metazoa > Chordata > Amphibia > Anura > Ranidae > Aquarana > Aquarana catesbeiana. Next base: position 170,015,979 of record NC_133334.1, on the reverse strand, counting down.
AAACTGAGATTGAAATCCGGGAAAGAACAGTCAGCTTCATCAGAAAAAAAAGAAAAAACCAGGGTAGCCGTTGGGTTTTAGAACCCGGGGTAAACATATCCCACAAAATCATATGTAAAGAAAATGGTGCCATGTGTTCTCTGGGATAGTTAAATGCGTGTAATTGTAGTTGAACGGCTTCATTCCAGGTTTGGTGACTGATTTCCCTAAAGGTACGTGGGGCAAAGTCACGCTGCACCATACATATGTTCTGTAGGACTATTGCTGACCCGAGGCTCCGGTCATCAAAATAATAAATGATAGTATATAGTTTCTCCTGAGGTATTAAGAGCAAAGTCTTTCATGTTGTAAGAAAAGAGGGCTGCGGTCTCCTGCCGCAATCCACGGCCATGTGCTGTGTGTATTGGGTTATTCATTCTCTTTCCTGTTATCTCGGCGCTCCAGCCAGGCGATGGTATCTTCAGGGGTTTCAAAAAAAACGGCTCGGCCATCATCCTCCACACGAAGACGTGCGGGAAATAACATTGAGTATTTAAGATTTTTAATGCGTAAGCGCCTCTTGGCTTCGGTGAAGTTTTGTCTGCGCTTCTGTACTTCAGTGGAAAAATCAGGGAAGATGGCTACCTTGACATTGTCAATGGGTATATTACCTTTCAACCTTGCCATGCGCAGCGTTGCGTCGCGGTCTTTGTAATTTAGCAATTTAGCGATAAATGTTCGGGGTGGGGCACCCTGTGGTGGCGGCCTAGCGGGCATGCGATGTGCTCTTTCGACAGCAAACGTGGGCGAAAAGGCCTCCCTGCCATACACTGTAATTAGTAATTGTTCCAGGAATGTGGTGGGGTCTTTCCCCTCCGTCCCCTCTGGTAGGCCAATGAAGCGGAGGTTGCACCTACGAAGCCTGTTCTCCATGTCATCCTGCTTTGCCAGGAGTTGATTAATCTGGTATTGCATGCGTTCAGAGGTAGTCTGTAATGGCGGGATCGCATCCTCCACCTCTCCTAGTCTGGTCTCAGATGTCTTAACTCTCTCCTTAAGCTTATGCAGGTCTTGTCGGACCAGGGAGACATCTACCTTCACCTCCTCAATTTTGGTCGTGAGGGCGGCCTGGAGCGCAGAGATGGCTTCCAGCACTCTATCTGTGTCTGCGCCCGCCACCTCCCTCCCCCCCGATGCGGTGCCGCCATCTTCTCCCAGGCTGTCTTTATCCTGTCGGCGGTACTTATCAAGTTTGACAGCCGCGTCGGTCTTGGGTTTCGTCGGAGCCATGACTGTTAATTAGAGGGGGCAGACGCAGCTGACTGAGCGGTTGCGGAGTTGGTATTGAGGGTAAGCTGTGGGAGTTTGGAGGTCAAGATCAACAGGATAGTCCTCACACAATTCGTCTAGGATAGGTCTTGAATCCCCGTTCACCCCCAATGAGCCCGAGTACCCCCAGCAGGTTTGGGTAGGGACAATGCTTTGGCGGGCAAGGGCGCTGGGATTATCAGCTGGGGCTCAGATCAGGTAGAGGAAAGATGGGAAGGTCAGGAGTGTCCAATATAGAGTAGTAAAGTGGATGCCGCTCACCTGGAGGATGCGGAGGTCCTCTGTAGGTCTGAGTACTGTGATGTCCCTGGAGGAGTTGCAGGGGGCAGTAGGTGGGTTAGATGATCCACTGTGTTATATGCAGAGTCCAGGAAGGGAGGATGTGTTGCTGGTAAAGAGGCAGGGAGCACCAAGATGGCCGCCGAGACTAGGCCCAGACCACGGCCCGGATTTGGGGTTGTCACTGTGTGGGGGGGCCCCGTTCAGTTCAGGCTCCCAGTCAGGATCAGATGCAGTTGGGTCAGCCTCTGGTGGAGGAGCCAGGCATCAGAGGGGCCAGGACACAGCACCTCCAAAGAGGCAGGGAGGAGCAAGATGGCCGCCGGAGCTCCGGACCAGGCCGAAGCCGCGGCCTAAATTTAAGAGCGCCCCCGCACAAAAGGGCACCGTTCCACCCGATCCCCCAATCGGAGGCCCGCTGAGCAGGGACCGCGTTCGGCAGGGGCTCCAGACACCAGGGAGGCCGGGGAGGATTATAGAAGAGGCGGCCGAGTGGAGCAAGACGGCCGCCGGCATCGACTAGGCCGAAGCCGCGGCCTGTAGTTGTGGCTGCGGCCGCGGAGGAGCGCCGTGCCGCTCGGGACTCCCGTACGGCCGGAGGACCGCTGAAACAGGTCTGTATATGGCTAGAGACCTCAGGAGGTATGCCAGGTTGCTTCCGGAGATTGCTGACGGGCAGGATTAATGGGGATGCAGGAGTATTGGACGGAGCTCGGGTCTTCCACGTCCTACTCCATGCTGTAGCAGGCCACGCCCCAGGAAGACTTTTTCAAAGAGCATGACTACACGGCTTGTTGAACAAAATTTATCTGAAAACCAGGGGGTGGGGCACAACCAACACTCCGCCCTAATGAGTTAATACTTGGCAAGCACTAGGTCTGATTGGAAGGTGCGTCCCTATCTTAAACTGGGAGCGTATCCATACTCCAACCAACCAAAAGCTGCAGGCTGCACATTTAAATGACACCGCAGTCTATTTATACCAGAATCTTGCATTACATCTGCAAACTCCCAATTCCTTGTGAGAAACAGTGCCTATGTCCTGGATTAAAACTAAACATCTCCTCTTCCATATATTCCAGGTGCAACTGAAGAGAGAGAGTCGCTTAACCCCCAAACATTATTAAGCTATATGGATGTCGCAGTGTAGTGACCAAGTAATTAAAATACCCATAGTTCCTCACCCAATATAATTATCATATTAAATCAGATAAGTTTATCACATTGCGACATAAAATTGACATAAAATTAACAAAAAATAAAAATGTTACATACAAAATCGCATATAATCGCAGCAACATCGGAACTTGTGATAAAATCACGAAAATAATAATGATTAAAATCTAATCAGATTAAAATTACCTGACATACCTATTGACATAAAATTAACAAAAATTAAAATGTTACATGCAAAATCGCATATAATCGCAGCAACCTCGGAACTTGTGATAAAATCACAAAAATAATAGTGGTTAAAATCCAATCAGATTAAAATTAACTGCACAATCTAAAATTCTACATAGATAGAAAGCGGAAGTTGATAAAAGATTCTCCGGTACCGCTCTGTATCACATAGTTCCATATTGTACATACACAATAAAAAAATATGTAATCCAAACGGGGCATAGTTATTAAGTTATTAAGTTATCTATACAGAAAACAGATCAAAGTCTCAGAGTGAGGAACCCCTCCATTAAAACTCTAATACATTGTGTAATCGTCCACTCTAGTGAACCTAAAAATCGCTGATAAAGCAATTAATATCGAGTTCGATATTTAACCCTTTCGGGCTAAGAGTGTCAGTTAAAAAAATCCATTGAGTTTCTTTTTTTGATAAATCCCTTATTATATTACCCCCCCTCCAAGATTGTTTGATGTGATCAATCCCCCAAAATAACAATCCAGCAGGATCTTGTCCGTGATGTAATTTGAAATGCAGGGATACGTTATGGTCTTTATAGCCAATAGTAATGTTGTGCACATGCTCAGCGATTCTCACTCTTAAAAGACGCTTAGTGCAACCTATGTACATTAATCCACATGGACAACGCAGGGCATACACTACATGTGATGTATTACATGTTATAAAGTGCTTAATTTCAAATTCCCTATTGTTGGAAGTTGCAGTGAATTTTTCTATTTTTCTCATAGGTCTCGCCACCATTCTGCACGCTTTGCACTTCCGGCACGCAAAAAAAACATTTTGTTCCCAGAAGGTTGGATTTCTCCCGGGGGGATCAATAATCTTTTTGACTATAACATCCCCAAAGCTTGGCGCCTTACGGTAAATGAACTTGGGCTTGTCAGGTAGAACACTTGCCAGTGTCCTATCCAGACAAAGGACATGCCAATGCTTATGGAAAATATTCTCCACCTCCTTGTACTGTGAGTGGAAGGGAGATATGAAACTCCATTCATGATCTAAGTTTTTTTCCATCCTGGGTGCATCTCTTAAACAATGATCTTGAGGGAGAGACCTAATCTCCTCTCTCTTTTTTACATGTGGACATTGTTGCTGTTATCTGATCATCAACCCTGGAGGACTTCGGGAGTAAACAGAGAGAGGATTTGATCCAAGGCTTGTTAACCTCCTGGCTTCGGTGAGTTTGAACCCCTATGGGGTGTGTGCAGCACAAGGTGTCCCAATAGATGGTGAAAGGTGCACCCATCAGATCTACTATTCATATAAGGGAATCCAGACCGAGCTCCTACTGCTGTGTCTTTGTTGGAATTTACCTGCCTGCATGTGTTTTGCTTGCATTTACAAAGACTTTGTTTTATCAGTCAGCATTGAGGACTGAAAATAGCGCTGCTTTGATGGGTTAATTGCTGTTTCATATAGTACATTCATTCATCCATATTTATATTTCTATTTTTTATTAAGTGGCTGCTGAGAGATATCTCACTCAGAATATGGTGACATCAGGTTAAATCACTGCGGTTTATTACAATCATTATTTTCCATCTTCATATACCGAATATCCTTTAGCGCTGAGATAGGAGGATTGGAGTAGGGCGTATTGTCTCCTTTTTGTATGTATATTGATTATTGTTTACTCTAGCTTGCTATGGATATTTTTAGGTATTTGCAAAGCAGACAGATTGACCTTGATAGTCTCTTTTCGGTTGATGAACAACCACCAACCGATGAGAATTTTGATAATTTATTTATTTCTTTGGGTAATGCTCTAGAAAAACAAATACGCACTTGGTGGGATATTTGTACTATAGAGCATTACCTGAAAGAGAGGATTATTCTACGCAGCCTGAGGTGGGAAGTCACACCCCAGGATGGATTAGATGATCCAGCTTCTATGCAAGACTGGTTAGATTTCTTCAATGGGGTCGGACTAAAATTGCAACAATTAGTTAATATTTTCCATAAGCATTGGCATGTCCTTTGTCTGGATAGGACACTGGCAAGTGTTCTACCTGACAAGCCCAAGTTCATTTACCGTAAGGCGCCAAGCTTTGGGGATGTTATAGTCAAAAAGATTATTGATCCCCCCGGGAGAAATCCAACCTTCTGGGAACAAAATGGTTTTTTTGCGTGCCGGAAGTGCAAAGCGTGCAGAATGGTGGCGAAACCTATGAGAAAAATAGAAAAATTCACTGCAACTTCCAACAATAGGGAATTTGAAATTAAGCACTTTATAACATGTAATACATCACATGTAGTGTATGCCCTGCGTTGTCCATGTGGATTAATGTACATAGGTCGCACTAAGCGTCTTTTAAGAGTGAGAATCGCTGAGCATGTGCACAACATTACTATTGGCTATAAAGACCATAACGTATCCCTGCATTTCAAATTACATCACGGACAAGATCCTGCTGGATTGTTATTTTGGGGGATTGATCACATCAAACAATCTTGGAGGGGGGGTAATATAATAAGGGATTTATCAAAAAAAGAAACTCAATGGATTTTTTTAACTGACACTCTTAGCCCGAAAGGGTTAAATATCGAACTCGATATTAATTGCTTTATCAGCGATTTTTAGGTTCACTAGAGTGGACGATTACACAATGTATTAGAGTTTTAATGGAGGGGTTCCTCACTCTGAGATTTTGATCTGTTTTCTGTATAGATAACTTAATAACTTAATAACTATGCCCCGTTTGGATTACATATTTTTTTATTGTGTATGTACAATATGGAACTATGTGATACAGAGCGGTACCGGAGAATCTTTTATCAACTTCCGCTTTCTATCTATGTAGAATTATAGATTGTGCAGTTAATTTTAATCTGATTGGATTTTAACCACTATTATTTTTGTGATTTTATCACAAGTTCCGAGGTTGCTGCGATTATATGCGATTTTGCATGTAACATTTTAATTTTTGTTAATTTTATGTCAATGGGTATGTCAGGTAATTTTAATCTGATTAGATTTTAATCATTATTATTTTCGTGATTTTATCACAAGTTCCGATGTTGCTGCGATTATATGCGATTTTGTATGTAACATTTTTATTTTTTGTTAATTTTATGTCAATTTTATGTCGCAATGTGATAAACTTATCTGATTTAATATGATAATTATATCGGGTGAGGAACTATGGGTATTTTAATTACTTGGTCACTACACTGCGACATCCATATAGCTTAATAATGTTTGGGGGTTAAGCGACTCTCTCTCTTCAGTTGCACCTGGAATATATGGAAGAGGAGATGTTTAGTTTTAATCCAGGACATAGGCACTGTTTCTCACAAGGAATTGGGAGTTTGCAGATGTAATGCAAGATTCTGGTATAAATAGACTGCAGTGTCATTTAAATGTGCAGCCTGCAGCTTTTGGTTGGTTGGAGTATGGATACGCTCCCAGTTTAAGATAGGGACGCACCTTCCAATCAGACCTAGTGCTTGCCAAGTATTAACTCATTAGGGCGGAGTGTTGGTTGTGCCCCACCCCCTGGTTTTCAGATAAATTTTGTTCAACAAGCCGTGTAGTCATGCTCTTTGAAAAAGTCTTCCTAACGAAACTAGTCAGAGCACGATACCACGGCAACCGTTATCACGTGAGGACGCAGTGTGCTTTTAGCCTGAAGCTTCAGACACGAGAGGGAGGAAGTGCGGATCAGCTGTGCCTGGCTGACACGCAGTGCGCTCCAAGCTTGTAGTTGTATACTAGTGGAATGAAGGACTGATCAGCTGTGAGTGTGTAACATCCATCCAGTCTGCAACCAGTACCCTTGTGCTTTGAGAGAAGCAGTTTGAGTTATCCACTATTACCAGAAGAGCAGTAATAAAATTGCGCTTGCTCTGATTAGTAAGCCGCTAACACAGCAACAAGAAAATTTGCTAAATAAACCAATAAGAAACAAAAAGTGTAGCGCTAAAAGAAAATACACCCTTAGTGTATAAATGTGAAAAATAGTAAGTAATGTATGCTTGTCCAATATTTTCGATACAGACAAAGGTGCATCCAAAACAATATAAAAGTCATTCGGTGACCTAATAATAAACAATAAGGACCTCAAAGGTCACCACTGGAGAAAAGGTGTGTAATATGCCATCAACAACGTGTAGTTCAGTACGGATATTTATGTAAAAAAGTAATTTGATATAACAAGTTTCTGGTTCAGCTGGTTGCTATTATGTCCATAGTACATACACATTGGATCTAATTGGGTGGTGAATATATACAAATCGATTCCATACACCGCACCACAGTGTCCTTAAAAGAAATGTGCAATGCCCACTCCCCGTGAAGATGGAGGCTTACCGGAGGGTTTGAACCCAGATCAGCATATACTGTCGGGGTCAAACCAGCTTGTATTGCACACCGGCAATGAGGGGGAGACCTTGGCAACCTGGAGATGGAAAAGTCCCAGGGGGCTTCATGGATGGGTCTTCTCCAAAGTGGCGTTAACTATCCCAACGTATAACCAGGGTTTGGTAATCAAAGCGGGTAGTCAGTGCAAGCCAGTAAATCAGGAAGCTAGAGATCAGCGTAGTCGGAGACAGCAAACAGGATAAGGAACCAGAAAGGACGTCAGCCAGGCAAGTCTTTAACAGGAACACAGCAGAGAATCTTCAGATATGTTGACCAAGGCGAAGGCTTGCGCTCCAAGCTTGTAGTTGTATACTAGTGGAATGAAGGACTGATCAGCTGTGAGTGTGTAACATCCATCCAGTCTGCAACCAGTACCCTTGTGCTTTGAGAGAAGCAGTTTGAGTTATCCACTATTACCAACCAACTTAAAGCTAGAAGGCTATCCTTTGTAAGGAACTGCGCCCACTGATTTTTACAGTGTATTTACTTTATTAGGTTTTTTTTCTCTGATTTGTGACTTACAATAAATTATCAAAACGGTACTGGACTATTCGGGGTCTCTTTTTTACATGTGGACATTGTTGCTGTTATCTGATCATCAACCCTGGAGGACTTCGGGAGTAAACAGAGAGAGGATTTGATCCAAGGCTTGTTAACCTCCTGGCTCCGGTGAGTTTGAACCCCTATGGGGTGTGTGCAGCACAAGGTGTCCCAATAGATGGTGAAAGGTGCACCCATCAGATCTACTATTCATATAAGGGAATCCAGACTGAGCTCCTACCGCTGTGTCTTTGTTGGAATTTACCTGCCTGCATGTGTTTTGCTTGCATTTACAAAGACTTTGTTTTATCAGTCAGCATTGAGGACTGAAAATAGCGCTGCTTTGATGGGTTAATTGCTGTTTCATATAGTACATTCATTCATCCATATTTTTATTGTTCATATCATTGTTCACATCAAGACAATTGAAAGAAAAATGGTACTTATCTGAGTTATTATTGAGAAAAGGGATGCTCTCTGCTGCTCACTGACGCTCACAAACGCTGGCTCAAATGCTGTCTCTGATGTAGCATTGGTGTTCTATTCTCCGCTCCTGTTCTTTATCTCTGGGGAAGCTCTTCAGAATTCGCTGCCGTTGCCCCTCACTCCGCTCGCCCTTCCTTCCGGGCTCCCTCCTCTTATGTTCCCTAGCGCCCTTCAATATGTTCCTCCGCTCTACTGCCCGATCTACTCCGCTCCCGACCGGCAGCCCAGACTGTGACTTAAGATCACTCACCGCTTTCTCCACCACCACGACTACCGAAGCGCTCCGGTCACCGAGGTTATCCGAGGTTTTCCGACTCTCCGATCCCCTCGTCCTCGATGAGCCTTCTAACCCGTCCGGCTGAGAGCGGTAGGGGGAGGGAGATACAGGCAGACCGACGCAGGTGCAGGCAGACGCAGATACAAACTCCTCCGGCTTACACCAAGAGACAGCTCAGAGAGTGGTGAGCAGGGGGGGTGGGGAGGGAAGCTACCTACACCCTCTCATCAGGCCGGACATTCTTCACAGCTGCAGGGAGAGGGTTCTCAGGATCCTCACGTTGTGCACAGAGCCATTACCAGGCTCCTCCCTCTTGTTTTCATTGAACTATTTTTTTTTTTAGTCAAAATTTTCCTTTGCGCTGGTAGATGTAAATTAAATAAATGGTGAATAGATAATTTCTAATAAAAAATCTTATAAGCAGGTGTCAATATTGCAGCAAAATGGGGGTGTCCCCGTACTCAGGAGAAGCAACAGAATGTATTTTGGGGTGTAGTTTCACATATTCCCATGGCATGTTTGAGCAATATATCATTTAGTGACAACTTTTTTTTTTGCAAGAAAATTACTTTTAACCCCCAAACATTATATATGTTTTTTTAAAGCAAATGCCCTACAGATTAAAATGGTGGGTGTTTCATTTTTTTTCACACAGTATTTGCGCAGCGATTTTTCAAACGCATTTTTTGGGGAAAAAACACACTTTTTTAAATTTTAATGCACTAAAACACACTATATTGCCCAAATGTTTGATGAAATAAAAAAGATGATCTTAGGCTGAGTACATGGATACCAAACATGACATGCTTTAAAATTGCGCACAAACGTGCAGTGGCAACAAAATAAATACGTTTTTAAAAGCCTTTAAAAGCCTTTACAGGTTACCACTTTAGATTTACAGGGGAGGTCTACTGCTAAAATTACTGCCCTCAATCTAACCTTCGCAGTGATACCTCACATGCATGGTGCAGTTGCTGTTTACATTTGACGCCAGACTGACGCTTGCGTTCGCCTTAGCGCGAGAGCAGGGGGGGACAGGGGTGCTTTTTTTTTTTTTATCCTTTTTTTTATTTGCTTTTTTTTTATCTTATTTTTAAACTGTTCCTTTCATTTTTTTTTTTCATCATTTTTATTGTTATCTCAGGGAATGTAAATATCCCCTATGATAGCAATAGGGGTCTATTAGACCCTAGATCTCTCCTCTGCCCTCAAAGCATCTGACCACACCAAGATCGGTGTGATAAAATGCTTTCCCAATTTCCCAATGGTGCTGTTTACATCCAGCGAAATCTAAGTCATGAAATGCTCGTAGCTTCCAGTTTCTTAGGCCATAGAGATGTTTGGAGCCACTCTGGTCTCTGATCAGCTCTATGGTCAGCTGGCTGAATCACCGGCTGTATTCTCAGGTTCCCTGTTGAGACAGGAGAGCCAGAGAAAAACTCGGAAGATGGTGGGGGGGGGCATTCCCTCCCACTGCTTGTAAAAGCAGTCTAGAGGCTAATTAGCCTCTAGGATTGCTTTTACATGAAAGCTGACCGCTGGCTGAAAAGAATGATACCTAGATGATACCTAAACCTGCAGGCATCATTCTGGTATAACCACTCAAAGTCGTGAATTGCGTACCTGAAGACAAAAAAAGGTTAACAATAAAACACAGTAAACAGTAAAGTATAAAAAATTGCATACCTGAAAAGCAAACATGATAAAACATAATAACAATAAAAATTGCAGAGTAGAATACAGTAAAAAAGAGTAGAACAATAGAGAGAGAATAGAGAGAGAGAGAACAATAAAACGACAACTATTTTTTTTTTGTGAAAATTTTCCTTTGCGCTGGTAGATGTAAATTAAATAAATGGTGACTAGATAATTTCTAATAAAAAATCTTATAAGCAGGTGTCAATATTGCAGCAAAATGGGGGTGTTTCACACCAACACTTGATACAGTAAATATTGAATGTATTTCGCGCAATATTACCAGTGTTTAATATGTGCAAGTTGTGTAAACATAAACAAAATTAAAATTGTTGGGTAGTGGTTGCTCCAGCTATAATTACTAGGATCAAAAAATCTCTATATTAGCCACATATAGCAATACCCACTATCTATAGGTAAAGTGATGGTGCTAAAATAATATGCTAAAAAGAATCTGTTTTGCTTTTGTGGCACAAAAATCGTGAAAACAAATTGAATCCGTGAATAAATAAGCATAAATAAATAAATAGTTATGAGTGAACTTAATTTGTTCTAAAGTGCTACTACAAATATTATGCATAACCCATTATACATAAATACATAAGTAATCACAATACCAGCAATGATTTTTTTAAAAAGGGGTGCCGAAATTCATACACATGTGACTATAAAGTGCAAGTGATAGGGTGGTATAATTAAAATAAAAAAAATAAAGTATAAAAAGTTCATGAAAAAGAGGTGGCAAATGTTGAAAAAATATTAAAAATAGGTTTTTCTATTTGGATCTGTTCTATCTTGTATGCTGATTGTATTAATCTTGTGGTGGTGCCTCCTAGTGTGGTCTCTCATAACTCTCACCTTGATTGTGCAATAAACAGGCATATGGGTTGTTATGACTTTAAGACGTGGAAGCAGTGTCTGGGAGCCTCTCCTTCTTTGCTGTTATCTCTCCATGCTTTCTTCTCTGTCACTCCGCTCTGGTAAAACTCAGTATCAAGGAAGATAAAAAGGGGGAGGAGGAGAGAGAAGAAAGGCTCCACTAGTGTATTAACGTTTTAAAAATCAAGAGGGGGTATTTATTAGGTTATTCTTCTTACATTTAAAACATTCAAAACAGGCAGAGTAAAAACTGAATGATCTGGCGTTCTCAGCGCCCTCTCACTTGTGCTTCAGTGTGCAAAGCCGCTCCAGCCAATCCCTATTTTGTTTACACAACTTGCACATATTAAACACTGGTAATATTGCGCGAAATACATTCAATATTAACTATTTTTTTTTTTTATTTTATATATTTTTTTGTGGGTTTTTTTTTTTTTTTTTTTTTACACTTTTTTTTGTAACTAACTTTTATAACTGTAACCGGTTCCAGGTTCGGGTCTCTCAAAATGCGATGGCATCTTGGGAGACCCTGTGAAAGTGTGCCTAGTCTGTGCAGTGCTGTACTCTACGCTAATACTCAACTAGTGAATGATAGCGTTCAAAACATTCACCAATGCAAAGACCAGGATTGTCAGCACAGGAGGGACAATAATAGCGGGTGTCACGCCTATATCCGCGCTTGCTACAGACACGACATCTTTTTTGGGGGGGTTCGTTGGGTAGGGGTACTCGGGAGAACATAAAGAAAATGCCTCTCATGCAGCCGACTGCATTTGGTTGGGGATGTGAATGGGGGAAGTACGGGTGCTGCAGAAGTGGTGGGTTCCCAATTAGGGAACCCACCAGCGAATGCAGCAGGAAGGGCACTATGGGCACGACGGGCCTGTGTTCATCTTCTTGGTGGCAGCGGGACACTACTTGTGCTTGCCACCTCGCCAGCTTGAACTGCATTTATGGGACTCGCCACGTCACCAAGTGTTACTGCAGTGCTGGTTTGACTACGACCGGGGTGTACTAGGCTGCTGGTGCTTGCCACTTCACCAAAACGCTACCAAAAAAAACTGTTAGCGATCGCAGGGATCAGGCCTGACTCTGCGAACACTGCAGTTATGCGTTTAGTGTTTTGTAAGTGACAGTGATCGATCGATACTGCACTTGGGTGGGCTGGGCTGGCCCGGGCGGAGGGGCAAAACGCAGGTGCTAGCAGGTATCTGGGCTGATCCCGCTAACACTGCATTTTTGGGAACCCTAAACTGCTGGGGACACTAGTATAGATCTGATCGGATCAGATATTTATCTGTTCAGATACCATACCACTAAGGGAGGTGTACGGTGCGTGCGTAGGTGTTAGTGGTACTGGCGCTAACCTGACGCTGCTTGGGGCTAGTGCTTGCCAGTTCACCAAAACACTACCAAAAAAACTGTTAGCGATCGCAGGTATCAGGCCTAACCCTGCGAACGCTGCAGTTATGTGTTTAGTGTTTTGTAAGTGACAGTGATCGATTGATACTGCACTTGGGTGGGCTGGGCGGAGGGGCAAAACGCAGGTGCTAGCAGGTATCTGGGCTGATCCCACTAACACTGCCTTTTTTGGGAACCCTAAACTGCTGGGGACGCTAGTATAGATCTGATCGGATCAGATATTGATCCTTTCAGATACTATACCACTAAGGGAGGTGTACGGTGCGTGCGTGGGTGTTAGTGGTACTGGCGCTAACCTGATGCTTCTTGGGGCTAGTGCTTGCCAGTTCACCAAAACGCTACCAAAAAAAAATGTTAGCGATTGCAGGGATCAGTGCCTGACTCTGCGAACGCTGCAGTTAGGCGTTTAGTGTTTTGTAAGTGACAGTGATCGATCGATACTGCACTTGGGTGGGCTGGGCTGGGCGGAGGGGCAAAACGCAGGTGCTAGCAGGTATCTGGGCTGATCCCGCTAACACTGCGTTTTTGGGAACCCTAAACTGCTGGAGACGCTAGTATAGATCTGATCGGATCAGATATCGATCCGTTCAGATACTATACCACTAAGGGAGGCGTATCCTGCATGCGTGGGTGTTAGCAGTACTGGGGCTAATCTGACGTTGCCTGGGGCGATGCATATCACCGCCGGGCGATCAGGGGGCTAAAGCTCTAAACACTAACTGCCCTACCACACTAACTGTCACAAACTGACACCATGCAGTAATCAGAAAAAAAAAAAAAAAAACTGCTTGGTGTCAGTGTGACGGGGGGGGGGGTGATTGGGGGGTGATCGGGGGTGTAATGTGTGCCTGGCATGTTCTACTGTGTGTGTGTTGTGCACTCACAGTGAAGTCTTCTCTCCTCGGCGCCAGAACGGAAAATAGCAAGCCGAGGAGAGATGACATCATTTCCTTTGCTGCTGTTTAGCATACAGCAGCAGAGGAAGAATCCGATTGGATGGGAGCGATCGCGAGGGGGGGCACGAATGGATGGTCTCCCCCTCGCCTCTCATCACTCCCAGACACAAGCGGACCGCCTCGGGCACCGGGGGGGTCCGATAGGAGGCAGATCACATACAGGTACATGATTCTGCCTGCCCGTGCCATTCTGCCGATGTACAACGGCGTGAGGCGGTCGGCAAGTGGTTAATAGGTAAAACAGGCATGTTTAAAACCATAAAACAATACACAACTCTGGAACTTACAATGTTCAACTTATAGAAAGTGTTGGCAATATCAGACATGAGTATTTATAAACTGTGTTTGATATCGTGTTCAGCAGATGGGGTGATGTCACCCCTGGAAACACCAAATTTTGAAGATGCACACAAATTGCCTAATGTCAACATGTGCTAGCTGCCATCATGGGAGATCAAGGGACGTGTTTTGGGGGTGCAACCCCTTCCACTACTTTATAATCGAGGAAGGGGTTGCACCCACAAAACGCGTACATTGATCTCCCGTGATGGCAGATAGCACACGTTGACACACTGTGTGCATCTTCAAAATTTGGCTTTTCTAATATGTCTAAAATTAGTCATAAAAACAAAAATAAACCTGCAATAAGTTAGGGATTTCTGGGTGTTTTATATTCTCCCTAAAACATCAATGATGTTCTTCATTTTGTTTTGAACATCATTGATGTTTTTCTTTAGGGTTTCTAAATCCCTATTATACCCCATTATCTCCCCGATGAGGATCTGGGCACTTTCACTTGTGAAATGACATTCCTCTTCCACAACATCACGATCACCTAAAACAAAAAAATAAAAATACACACCATGTATTTGTAGCGCACTACCCCCCGAAGGAGCTGCTGTTTGTTTGTTCTATCCATAAATCACATTCACCACCTAGCACATCGCAGCCCATAGAAATAGAAACAGTCCATGTCATACTTTTCTCTTGCTTTTATTTGCATAACTTGAACTGGCACAGGGAAAAGATTTTCTGAGATGCTCTCTGTGTGTGGGCTCCATCGGACTTTTTCTATCGGATTTTCCAACACACAAAGTTTGAGAACAGGCTATAAAATTTTCCGACAACAAAATCCGATTGCGTCAATTCCGACCGTGTGTGGACAATTCCGACGCACAAAGTGCCACGCATGCTCAGAAGAAATCCCGAGACGGAACAGCTCGGTCAGGTAAAATTAGCATTCGGAATGTATAGAGCACTTTCGTCAGGCTGCAATGTTAAAAATTGTTTAATACAGCGCAATCTCTTCTTCTTTATAATGCTAGAAGAATGAAGTAGTTTTGCTGCTCATATTCACACAAAGTTCTTACAAACTTATTTCTTTATTATTTATCGTGATCCCCTCAATATATTTTGATTTGTCACATCTGACAAAAATTTTTTTTTTTTTTTTTTGGTTTTGTATTTTTTTTCAAGGCTGATTTTTATTTTTATTTTTTTTTTGTTTTACTCCAGAATATTTTTGTGTGTATTTTGTGTGTCAAGTTACCACAACACAATTATTATCTTGCATTATTTAATCTCAATGAGATTGTTTGGTGTTGGTGTCCCTTGTTAATTTCACATTGTATTTTTGAAATGTACCTGCCTCCTCACAAACAAACTGTCATTTTTGAAGAAAAACACACATAGGCAAGTATAATTGAAGCAAAAATTGAAACAAAAAAAGGGCTCAGAACCAAACAAAGAGGGAAGCAATGCTGGAGAAACATCAGAAATTGGCGAAGCCTTGGACTCCCAGGGCAGACATCAATTATTTTACTGCAAAATTGGTGGCCTGAGGATTCCATATGTAAGAGAGTGCAGTCTGGTCCAGAAGTCCCAGAGATCCGGAAAGCAGCAGATGACATGTATGTCCCCAGGCTGTGGTACTACAAGAGGCTGCATATTTTGCCAGACCAGACTGAACCCGGGGTCATCACTCTCTGGTCTTCCTTCCACGCTTCCTTCCCGGCTGTGGCTCTGGTGTTGGAGATGTGGCAGGAGGAGAAGTAGGACCAGGAGGAGGAGTACGACCTGGAGGAGGAGGAGGACCATGGGTGAGGTGACAAATGTGGGTTGCACATGTGAGTTGGCCCCTCAACCCCTTATTTAGAGCTTCCAAAATTAAGAACTGACACAGGAGTTGTTGGCCCTCCTCCATCTGCATCATTTTGCAGGCAGTTATGCCAGCAAAGTCCTCCTCCACACTGTGGGGTGTTCTGAGGGCCTCAGTAGCTTTCCAAAAGAGGCCTATGGCAGCCTCCTCCAGGTTACTCCTCTTAATGCCACTTTGTCTTTGAAGGTGTAGGGGAGGGACCTGGATATCAGCCAGCCTGCTTGGCCTGGCCACCTCCTGGCTGAGACTTCCCTGTGTATGAAAAAGGGACATGGTTTTCGTTTTTGCATCATCAATCAAAATCCTAAATTAGTACTCCTAACTAACATCTATTTAACATCATTGATTGGACAACCAGCAATATTTAGAAGAATGCTATACCTGGCTCAATCTGGGCTCCTCCACATGTTGCTGCCTGGAAGTCCCAGGTTGGGCGTCAGAAGCCTCAGCTGGGGGGGGGAAGGAAGCGTGGAAGGAAGAATGGAGAGTGCTGGCCTTGGTTCAGTCTGACCTGATAGAAAATGCAGCCTGTCATAGTACCACAGCCTGGGGACATAAATGTCATCTGCAGCTCCTGATCTCAGGGAATCCTGGACCTTCTTGTGCTCCCTTAGATAAGTGCTCCTCAGGCCACCAATTAGGATCTTCAAATAGGTGATGTCTGCCATGGGGATCACCGTCTTCACAAATTGCAGCAAATTATCCAGCGCTGCCTTCCTCTTTATTTGGTTCATATATTCAGGGTGGTTTATCTGCCATAGACAAGGCAACTCCCTGAATATATCAATGAAGATTAACATAAAGTCCTGATCCTTCAAGATATCCATTTTCACTGCAAGACACAACACAAGACAAACCCTAATGTCAGCCTAAAGTCTTCTAAACTTGTGCAAATACAGGCCTCAATCTAGAAGCAGTATAGGCCCAATGTTAAATCTTACCTTCGATATCACGATCGGCGCCTCCAATACTCCTTCCTCCGCTCACAGATCGCACGTACTACGTACGCGTGTTACACTTTATAGACACTGCGCATGCGTAAAACTCCGCCCGCCCTGACGTTCTTTCTAGTCTATTCCCCGCCCCTTCTCGTTCGGCGCAGTGGGGGAAGAGCACATGGCAGAAACACAGCAGGTGTCAGATAATTACACCAATGAGGAGGAGGAAAGCCCGGAGCTTGAAACGTCCCGATCCAGAAGGAGACGATTTAAGGCATCGAATATGTCCTTTGGGGAGATGTTGGAGATGGTGGACATCCTGAAGAAGGCTGACTATGACGGGAAGTATGGACCTTACCCCAACCCCAATGTCAGAAAGGCCAAGATCATGGCGAAAGTGGTCAAGAGTCTGCACCGGAATTTCGGGGTACGACGATCGAAAGATCAGCTCAGGAAGCAGTGGTCGGACCTGAAATTAAGGGAGCACGAGCAGTACAGAAGGATCAGGAGAGTGCTGCAAAAAAGTAAATAGTTGTCCTGTGTTCCTATTCTTTATGTTTATTACGTTCGTGCTGCTCCATGTGCTTTTCTTAACTGTTGTCCAGTTTAAAATGGCAACTTTCATGTTCATGGGCACATTATTTGTTCATATGAAACATTGTTCGTTCGGCCTAGAACACACCATTGTTTTGGCCATATGCATTTTAAAACATTTTTTATGGCCTACTTGTCTGAAAATAATTTGGTTGTGTAGATGGGTTTGTAACTAGAATGAAATGCAAACTAGATTCTGTGTAAGGAGAGGACACTCAGCAGCAGTTTTCACATCTGGACTCTGGAGCACTAGTGTGGGACACCAGAACACCCTTTTTATTAAGGGCCTACACAGGTGCTCCAGTGTATACTATAGGGGTGACTCCATCTGTGAAGCTTGTACTAAACAGGTAAGTATTCAAGCTTGACAAAGGACAAAATATTTCTTCATCTTGGAACTCTACCAAAATAGACAATTGTACCCCACTTCCAAGCAATGTTTCATATGTATAGTTCTGCCATCAAATATCTGTGTGCTAAGTATACCTATTTGTTTTTACATAGGGGATAAAAGACTCGGAGGACACCCCTCATCCGAGGAGACCACAGACCCCCCACCTCTGAAAGAAGTGGAGACCCACCAAGACAACAGGAGGAGGAGGAGGAGGAAGGAGATGTGGTGGAACTAGTCAGCAAAACAGGAGAGTGTCTGCGACCACGGGCTCAGGTAAGAGATGGATGCCAGCATATTTATAATACATGGTGTGTTTTTGTTTCTATCTTTTTAGGTGATCGTGATGTTGTGGATCCAGGGCATTTCACCTCTGAAAGTGCACAGATCCTGATCGGGGAGATCATGGGTGTAATAGGGACTTGGAAAACATCCTGAAAAACATCAATGATGTTAAAAAAAAATGAAGAACATCACTGATGTTTTAGGGAGAGTTTAAAACAAATCCAAATCCCTTTGTTTTTTGTGAGATAAAAATTTACACTATTTTTTGACATATTTGCGAAAAGCCAAATTTTGAAGATGCACACAGTGTGTCAACATGTGCTATCTGCCATCACGGGAGATCAATGTAGGCGTTTTGGGGGTATAACCCCTTACTCAATAATAAAGTAGCTGTGAGGAAGGGGTTGCACCCACAAAACACGTCCCTTGATCCCCCGTGATGGCAGCTAGCACATGTTGACATTCGGCAATTTGTATGCATCTTCAAAATTTGGCTTTTCCTGGAGTGACATCACCCCATCTGAACGCAATATCAAACACAGTTTGTAAATACTCATGTCTGATATTGCCTTCCAGTTCTACCAAATGTGAACTTTGTAAGTTCAAAATTTGTGTCTTTCTTGTTGGTTTTAAACATGCCTGTTTTATCTTAAATGAACATTTCTACTTTTTCTAATGTGACCCCAAAAATTGTTATACAACAAACATGTTGGTTTGTTTTAAAAACCTTTTACAAATGCACATGTGATTGTGCTGGGATTAAAAAGATTGTTAATCAAGAATGTGTATATTATTGTTTCAACGCTGCAAAACTTTTGTTGTGCTCTAATTGGTGTTTTCTGTGACAATGGGGGTTATTTCCTAAGGTAAAATCCACTTTGCACTACAAGTGCAGTTTCAAGTGCACTTGTAGTGCAAAGTGTCTTTGCCTTTAGTAAATAACACCCAACAATGCTTTGTAATGTTACACAATCACGCCATTTTCAGGACTCACCACATTTCTGTCAGGATCAGCTAAAAGAAACACAAGCAGTAAATGTCACCAAAGATTTTAGCAGTTATTTTTTTTTATTATTTGAAAAAGGTTTCAGACATTGTCTGGCATATTAATAGCCCCCCTACCCGCAAAGTATTCAAGGTATCTTAGACGGACATCATGGGCACTCAGGGGGGGGCAAGCCAGGACGGCCACTTTCAAGTGCCGTCAGGGTTGTTTCATTTAGAATTCCGGCCTCAGGTCCAACTGAGCCAGCATAGTTGGCAGAATGTTGCCGTAAAAAGTTGTGTAGAACATAGCACGTCAGGATGATGTGATTCAGTTTGTACTCCGCCATGTGTATGGGTGTAAGAAATAGGCGGAACCGGCTGGCCATGATTCCAAACATGTTCTCCACCACTCTTCTGGCTCTGGCCAGCCAGTAATTAAAAACCCTCTGGTCTGGGGTGAGGGTCCTCATCGAGAATGGCCGCATAAGATGGTCCCCCAGCGCAAACGCTTCATCCGCAACGAAGACGAATGGGAGTCCAAGCTGCCATTCTGGAGATGCCTGTAGAACTCCGTCTGGGCGATCACTCCACCATCGGACATCCGGCCATTCTTCCCCACGTCCACATACAGGAACTCGAAAGTAGCCGACACCACCGCCTACATCACAATACTATTGAACCCCTTATAGTTGAAATGGTACGACCCCGAGTTGGGTGGTGGGACGATGTGGACGTGTTTCCCATCAACTTCCCCTCCGCAGTTAGGAAAGTCCCACTGCTGGGCAAAGTGGGAGGCCACAGTCTGCCATTCCTGTGGCGTGGAAGGAAACTGTGGAGTCAAACAACAAAAAAAAGTAGTCATTTTGCACATAAACAGGGAAAGCAGATTAGACACAAACATTCTTGGCCAACATCAAGATAACATTTATTTGAGGGAGTTTTTAAAGACCAAAGTATAAGGTATACCTATCAGATCCCCCCCCCCTCTCATGGGCCATTTCTAACATTTTAGGGGGGAGCTCTTGGACAGGTAACCCTCTCCACTTCATTGAGAGATGAATGCCTAAATAATGTGTATTATTTTGGCCAGCCCCTCCTTAGTTACACTATTGACAGCCCACTGGACAGGTAAGAAGTGTCATAATACAAAGATAAAAATACACACTGTACACATTTGAGCACATTTGGACATTCTGCTCATACCTATCAAGATAATAATAGTATACAAAAACTTTAAACAGTACCATTTGAAAGTATACAGGCAGGCCCTTGCACTACATGCTTTGGGAAAATACATTGTTAAGTGACTACATGAGGTTAATATAGGGCCAGGAGACCATGCTGGGGAGGTAAGGTGAAGGCAAATATGTATGAAGGACAAAAAAAAATTACAGAAAAATCAAGCATGCATGAGGACAAAGGGGACATTCACAGCATATTACAATCATGGTAATTAGGGAATGAGGAAAGAAATGCAATATATTATCAAACATTAAATACAATAAAATGTGACGTTAAAGGATAAAAATCTTACCTTAATATACTCCTTCTGCAGGACCTGGATGGTGGCAGAACAGGTCTCTGGGATAATGATCCCTAGAGCCTGGGGGGAGATGCCTGTCAAGAACTTCAAGTCCTACAGGCTTCTCCCCGTCGTCAAGTACTGCAGGGTGGCGACTAGCCTCTGCTCCAGAGTGATGGCTTGCCTCATGCAGGTATCCTGCCTGCTAATATAAGGGGTCAGCAAAGACAACAAATGGTGAAATACGGGGTCCGTCATCCGGAAAAAGTTCCTGAAATCATCAGGATTATTCTCACGGATCTCACGGAGCAAAGGCATGTGACAGAACTGGTCACGCTGGAGCAACCAATTCTTGGTCCATGAATTCCTCCCCACCCTGTTCATGGACTGGACTTGTGTCAAGGTAAGGACCCCAACACCAAGCCCCCGCACAGCACAAACTCTACGAGGAGTACGTATACGCAACATGGCTAGAAAACGGTCGCCTGCTCAGAACGAAGTAACAGAACGCACTGAAGAACAGCAAGGCCTGTGAAGATCGACCTGAAAATCAGTAACGAATGAACAAGAACACAATGATAAATCAATGCGAACTCACTGCACGCACTGAAGAGCAGATACAAACCCACAAGCACAAACTGAACAACAGAAAACGATCTGAAAGCCACGAGTCTGAAAAAGCGCGAATCGTCTCTCACCAAACTTTTACTAACATGAGATTAGCAAAAGGAGCCCAAAGGATGCCGCGCTTGGTTAGGACCTGCCCTTTTCTAGTCTTGTCGTATGTGGTGTACATGACCGCGTTCTTGGCGATCAGAAATTCTGACAACATTGTTCGACCATGTGTATGCAAAACAAGTTTGAGCCAACATCCGTCGGAAAAAAATCCATGGATTTTGTTGTTGGAATGTCCGATCAATGTCCATTCGTGTGAACGGGGCATTAGTATCTGCATCAATGACTTGCGTACCAACATCCTCAGCCTCTGAAAGTACCGCTCCCCTGGGCTTTCACACACTTGATCAACAGTCAATGTGCTACTCACAAACAGTCGATCACCCAGTTTTCTTCTTCTTCCGCTTAGTTCATATTTCTTCCTAAAGGCTCCTCCATCCCTCCTCTCCGGTCTGGCACGTTCCCCTCCCCGCAGGGGGTGTCCAGTGACACCAGCGACTACATGCTGTGCGGTGTCTCCTACTCCTCTCCTCCGCGTGGCCTGGTCCCCCCTCCCCGCAGGGGGGGCTCACCTTCTCTCCCTCCATGAAGGGAGGCTTTGTCTCTCTCCCTCTCGCAGGAGGCATCTCCTCCTCACTCTCATGTGACCCCAGCTTATATGGGAGTCCCGCCTCCTGCCAAACAAATTAATGATTGGCCAGAACTCCACACATGAGCTGCCTGCCACTCAGATCCCAAGTCCAACCTCTCTTCCAGAACCATTTCCACTGAAAGCATGAGGAGGCATCTCTGGGTCCAAGCAAAAGTGGCCACACCCTCCATTACACTGACACTCCCAGTCCCCAGAATAACAACCAGGCCTGAAATAGAAATACAGACCTGACTAAATTTACCTGAAACTGTACCCTGTCATTTAAACACAGAAAGATCACCTACCTTAAGGTAGTGACCGCTACACCCCCCCCACCTAAATCACAACTGTCCCCAGTTGTGGGGAATACATTTAGAGTACCTCCTTAAGTTTAAGGAGGAAAGAGCATCTCGTTAAGTCAAGTTGGAATGGGGAAAAGGAAATAAACTTGAAAAAGGGATAACATCAATAGTCAATGTACAAAATGACACATAACACATTTTCTGTACAATTTACATTACCTAACTGTAGGTCCCTACAGCTAACATTCCATACAAGCAGAACCAGAGCATTGCTCCCGCAAGAGGAATACTCTGCTTACCGCAGGTCTTCATCTGTAAGATAGACAGCCGTCACATCTCCAATTCACCGAAGAGAAGACACAAAAATATATCTAACTACACTAACTACACATTACCAAACAGAGGGGGTTATCATCCTCTATTGGGTAATCAATCAAATATACAGATTTTCTTTTTATGGCATGTATGTTTCTGTCAGGATTGTCACTCCCTCAAAAGAAGTCTAACAGACCTCCTGCAGAGCCTACCCTGAACAGACATGCCAAGCAATGAACACATCTGCCGTTGGCAAATAGACTTTCTGTTTGGCTCCCAAACAGGAGTCCTTTTTTTTTAAAAGTACTTGTGGCAAAAGGATTTAGCAGAGACAGCACATTCTAGTGTCCATAACTTTGTCCATGTTAGGCACCCTGAATGAGAGTCTCCTGCTGAACAGTCAATTTTGGGAAAACCCACCCTAACCCATCTGCCTCCTCGCAGTCAACATGGGTACTTGAGCACACTTGTGACTACCTCTCCAGTAGTCCTGCTTACAAGTAATACCTCAGGTCAGGTAACCTTCTGCGACTGTCCCCTTGTCCTTTCACGGAGATGGAATAACTGCGGGTATTTTGTCCTGCTTTCACTACCAACACTTTTTCTTTGTAAATTGCCCTCCCAAGTTTCCATTCACAGTGAATATCTTTGAATCAGACCCAGACCCCATTATCAGGTGTCCGCTTGGGTTTAGGAACATGGAGATAGTCCCAAACAAGGTTATCCTCCCACGCTTCCTGGGAATTTTCAACAATTTCCATGATCCATTCAGGAACATAAGGGCAATCCAGGCCCCATTCCTGAGCAACTTTTCTCTGAACTTCTCGCTGGAATCTGGAAAATCTAGGTAATTCCTTAGGCTTTCCTCGGCCAGGCAAAACACAGGAATCAGAAGCTTTACCGACCCACTGTTGATAAGTGGCTGCCCTCATAGGAAGGACAGAAGATGAAATATTGAAGGGGGGTACTGGAGGTTTAGATGAGCTGAGTGACCTCTCTGATGCTCCAGTGGAAGCCTCCACTGAGGTAGAACTCTCTAGAAACCATTATTCCTCATCACTAGATTCAGCCTCTTCAGGGGATGACCACTCAAATAATTTGTCCAGAGATCCATATTTCTCCAGAACTCGCGGTGACCCCCAATCTACAGCCCGGCCCTTGTTTACCCTGTCCGGCTCACCCGAGGGATCCCCCTCTTGTAAACTAGGCTCCTTCCGGACAGGCACAACAAAGGACTTACTGCAAGCCAGCTCCTCAGGGGTTTCTTCCAGGGACTGTCCACTGACACTGACAGTCCCCGGGTCCCTGGCCAGGCTACAGGCTTCCCCAACAGATCCTACCTGGTCCTCCGGTGGCTCCGATTCAGCTGAATCAGACCGGAGCTCCTTCACTGTGGCAGCAGGCGACATACGACCCTCTCCGGCCTTCCTAGTCACCTGCATCTGCAGCAGACAAAGTCCGGTTGTCAGACTGGCGGAATAGTATCCGACTTCTTGTTAAACGGGTCCCAGGCGTATTAGCTGAGCACCACAATGCCCACACCGAGCCCAGGCAAAGACTCCAACCATAGGCTTCCGACATCCGGGACACAACATGTAAAGTCTCTCTACTCCTTCAATCACTCCTAGTGCCAGTCCTCCGGTGAGCTCCAAACAAACACCGGTATCAATTAGGACCCGGTCCTGCGACTCAGGTAACCGCTGCATGACGGGTGTACTCCGAACACCTTCCGCCATTTTCCTCCGCCTTTTTGGTCTGGCGCGTGGCATGCTGAATGCTGACAATCTTTTCCTTTGGGGTGTGGCTCCACCCCCCACTTGTTGGTTCAGCGCGGGAGGAACTGTAGCTGTACATTTTCAAAGTCCTCCCCAGCGACACCTGGCGGCAGGCGCTATTGAACTGCAGGCTACCTTGGCAGCAGTCACTGAAGTGCAGACTCCGTTACCATGGGAGATGGCCAGTAGTCAAATGTGAAACATAAATCTCGGTGGGACCTCCATGTAGCGCACTACCCCCAAAGGAGCTGCTGTTTGTTTGTTCTATCCATAAATCACATTCACCACCTAGCACATCGCAGCCCATAGAAATAGAAACAGTCCATGTCATACTTTTCTCTTGCTTTTATTTGCATAACTTGAACTGGGACAGGGAAAAGGTTTTCTGAGATGCTCTTTTCTCTGATTCATAATCTTTCCTTTGCCTTTCCATGCAAATACTTTGAGCAATGCGGATAATGAAAAGTCACTATGAATAACTTCTCATGGGAAAACTGGAGTAGTATGGTCTTTGAGAATAATTAAAGTGAATAGCAAAGAGCCACTCTGAATAACCCTTTGCATATAGGCTTTGGTAGATTTACTTTAGAGAATACATAGGCTTTTGTAGCAAAGAGTCACTTTGAATAACTTCTTCACCCGTAGACCTTTTTAGAACAATCTGTATCTCTATTTATGCTCGGAGCTCTACCTCCACCTTTTGACCACTACTTCCCATCTGTACAGTACTTCCAAGTTGAGCAAAGAAGGACATTACCCTGAATAATTCCTCCCGCCTGACTGATTGGAATCCCTGGGCATGTTGAACCTTGAAGTCACAGACCATTAGTGCCTGCATCATTGACTTGCATACCAACATCCTCAGCTTCTGAAAGTACCGCTCCCATGGGCTTTCACTCACTTGATCAACAGTCCATGTGCCACTCACAAACAGTCGATCACCCAGTTTTCTTCTTCTTCCGCTTAGTTCCTACTTCTTCCTGATGGCTCCTCCATCCCTCCTCTCCGGTCTGGCACGCTCCCCTCCCCGTAGGGGGTGTCCAGTGACACCAGCGACTACATGCTGTGCGGTGTCTCCTACTCCTCTCCTCCGCATGGCCTGGTCCCCCCTCCCCACAGGTGGAGCTTACCTTCTCTCCCTCCCCGAAGGGGGGCTTTGTCTCTCTCCCTCTCGCAGGAGGCTTCTCCTCACTCTCATGTGACCCCAGCTTATATGGGAGTCCCGCCTCCTGCCAAACAAATTAATGATTGGCCAGAACTCCACACATGAGCTGCCTGCCACTCAGATCCCAAGTCCAACCTCTCTTCCAGAACCATTTCCACTGAAAAAACGAGGAGGCATCTCTGGGTCCAAGCACAAGTGGCCACACCCTCCACTACACTGACACTCCCAGTCCCCAGAATAAGCAACCAGGCCAGAAATAGCAATAAAGACCTGACTAAATTTACCTGAAACTGTACCCTGTCATTTAAACACAGAAAGATCACCTACCTTAAGGTAGTGACCGCTACATATTATAAATATGCAGGCATCCATCTCTTACCTGAGGCTATGGTCGCAGACACTCACCTGTTGTGGTGACAATTTCTATAACGTCTCCCTCCTCCTCTGGTTGGGTTTGGGGGACTTCCCCTTCTTCCGAAGGTATGGAGTCCCTGGCCTCTTCTGATGAGTGGTGTCCTCCCAGTCTTTTCTCTCCTGTGTTTAAAAAAATAGGTATACTTAGCACAGATATTTGATGTCAGAAACAGGAATATGAAACATTGCTTGGAAGTGGGGTACAATTGTCTCTTTTGTCAGAGTTCCAAGCTGAAGAAATATTTTTGTCCTTTGTCAAGCTTGAATACTTACCTGTTTTGTACAAGCTTCACAGATGGAGACACCCCTATAGTATAAACTGGAGCACCTGTGTGGGTCCACTAATAAAAAGGGTGTTCTGTGGTCCCACACTAGTGCTCCTGCGTCTGTCCTCTTCTTACACAGAATCTAGTTTGCATTTCATTCTAGTTCCAAACCCATATAGACAACCAACTTATTTTAAGAGAAGTAGGCCAGAAAAAATGTATTGAACTGCATCTGGCCAAAACATGGTGTTTTAGTGGCCGAACGAACAATGTTTCCTACGAACGAATAATGTGTCCATGAGCATAAAAGTTGCCATTTTAAACTGTACAACAGTAAAGAAAAGCACATGGAGAAGCACAAACGTAATACAAATAAAGAATAGGAACACAGGACAACTACTTACTTTTTTGCAGCACTCTCCTGAGCCTTCTATACTGATCGTGCTCCCTTAATTTGAGGTCCGACTACTGTTTCCTCAGTTGATCCTTGGATCGCCATACCCCAAAATTCCTGTGCAGACTCTTCACAACTTTAGCCATGATCTTGGCCTTTCTGACATTTGGGTTTGGGCAAGGTCCATGCTTCCAGTCATAGTCGGCCCTCTTCAATATGTCCACCATCTCCACCATCTCTTCAAAGAACATATTTGATGCCTTAAATCTTCTCCACCGGGATCCAGATGTTTCTGGCTCCGGGCTTTCCTCCTCCTCCTCGTTGCTGCTATTATCATGCACCTGCTGTCTTTCCGCCATGTGCTCTCCCCTACTGCGCCGAAAGAGAAGGGGAGGGGAATAGACTAGAAAGAACGTCAGGGGCGCATGCGCAGTGTATATAAAGCGTAACACGCGTGCGTCATACGGACGATCTGTGAGCGGAGGAAGGAGTATCGGAAGCGCAGATCGTGATAACGAAGGTACAAGTTTAACTTGGGCCTATACTGCTTATAGATTGAGGCCTATATTGGGACAAGATTAGGAGAGTTTAGCCTGATATTAGGGTTTGTCTTGTGTTGTGTCTTGCAGAGAAAATGGATCTAGTCAATGATCATGACTTTATGCCAATATTCATTGATATGTTCAGGGAGCTGCCCTGTCTGTGGCAGGTAAACCACCCCCATTATAACAATAAACCAAAGAGGAAGGCAGCACTGGATCAATTGGTGGAATTTGTGAAGACAGTGATCCCCACGGCAGACATCCGCTAATTGAAGGCCCTAATTGGTGGCATGAGGAGCACTTATCTAAGGGAGCGCAAGAAGGTCCAGGATTCCCTGAGATCAGCAGCTGCAGCAGATGACATTTATGTCCCCAGGCTGTGGTACTATGACAGACTGGCAGACCAGAGAGAACCCAGGCCAGCACTCTCCAGTCTTCCTTCAAGGCTTCCTTCCCCCCCAGCTGAGGCTTCTGACGTCCAACCTAGGCCTTCCAGGCAGCAACATGTGGAGGAGCACAGCTTGAGCCAGGTATAGCATTCTTCTAAATATTTCTGGTTGTCAAATTAATGATGTTAAATATATGTTACTTTTGATAACTAATTTCTGATTTCACAAAGTGTTTTAAATATCAACAGACAGTAGTGGCCACAAATGATTGTGGCAAGAATGAAAAATGCTGGGCTCAGAATGATAGTCTTTTCTATTTATTAACATTCAATTTGCAACAGTCATGAGATGAAAATTGTGTGTGATTGATGAACAAAAAACTAAAACGATGTCCCTTTTTCATACACAGGAAAGTCTCAGCCAGTAGGTGGCAGGGATAAGTGGCAGCCAGGAGGTGGCCGGGCCCAGTAGCCTGCCCGATACCCAGGTCCCTCCCCTCCGCCTTCCACAAATAAGTGGCAGGAAGAGGAGTAACCTGGAGGAGGCAGCAATTGGCCTATTTTGGAAGGCTACAGCAGCCCTCAGAACCCTCCACAGTGTTCAAGAGGACTTTGCCTACATTACAGCCTGCAAAATGCTGGAAATGGAGGAAGGCCAATGCCTAATATGTGAGTATGTCATCTTCCAAGCCCTAAATAAGGGGTTGAGGGGCCAACTCACAAGCCAAAGCCATGTTTGTGAGTTCAACCATGGTCCTCCTCCTCCTCCTCCAGGTCCTCCTCCTCCTCCTCCTCTGCCTCCTGCCACACCTCGAACACCAGAGCCACAGCCTGGAAGGAAGCGTCTAAGGAAGACCAGAGAGTGATGGCCCTGGGTTCAGTCTGGTCTGACAAAAGATGCAGGCTGTGGTATGACCACAGCCTGGGGACAGATATGTCATCTGCTGCTGTTCCTGATCTCTTGTAGTCCTGGACCGGATTGTGCTCACTATTATGAGGACTCCTCAGGCCACCAATTTTGACTGTAAAATAATTGATGTGTGCCCTGGGGTACAAAGGCTTTACAAATTTCACCAGTTTATCCAGCGCTGCCTTCCTCCTTATTTTGTTATGAACTAGAATAAATGGATACTTATTTTTCACAAATACTTGTCCTGTTTTACTTCAAAAAGGACAGTTTGTTTCTGAGCAGGTGCATTTAAAAAATACAATGTGAAATTAACAAGAGACACCAACACCAACCAATCTCCTTGAGATTCTAAACTACAAAATAATAATGGTGTTGTGGTAACTTGACAAACAAAACCAACAAAAATAATTATGGAGATCACCAAAAAAAACCTCAAAAACAGGAGATCGTGATTAAAAAAACAAACAACAAATTATCAAAAATATAAAAACATAAAACCCCAAAAAATGTAGTTAGATCTGACGAATACAAATATTATATTCATGAAATCACGAGAAATAATAAAGAAAGAAGTTTGTGAGAAATCTGTGTGAATATGAGCAGCAAAACAACTTAATTCTTCTAGCATAATAAAGAAGAAGAGAATGCGCTGCATTAAACAATTTAAAATGATAGTGCTATATCCATTACGAACGCTAATTTTACCAGACCGAGCAGTTCCGTCTCTGAATTTATTCTGAGCATGCGTGGCACTTTGTGCGTCGGAATTGTCCACATGCGGTCGGAATTTACGCGAACAGATTTTGTTGTCGGAAAATTTTATAGCCTGCTCCCAAACTTTGTGTGTCGGAAATTCCGATGGAAAAAGTCCGATGGAGCCCACACACGGTCGAAATTTCTGACAGCAAGCTCCGATCGCACATTTTCCGTAGGAAATTCCGACCGTGTGTACAGGGCAATAGTCTTCCAAATCTCTACAGAATTTTCCAAATTTATTTTTTATGAGAATGTCTTCTCTCCTATTAATTTTTTTGATGATGGTGGACAAAGGGAGGGTAAATACGAAGTCAATTCTGAAATTTTGGAGAAAATAATCTGTATCTGATGTATTAATTGCTCATATCTAATGCATCTTTGTGTGGCAATGATTTTTATTGTTAGAGAAATTTGGTTGTACGCAAAGCACACAGCCAAATCTCCTGTTTCTAATCATAATAGCAATTTCGTCTAATGATATAATACCAGTGCATCTCACCTTTTGATCGTATCCATCCTCTGGTGTGTGCCCCAGTCATCCAATAAGACAAAACACATGGTTCTTACATTCCCATCTCAGCAAGACTCGCCTTTACAGCTCTGTCTGCCTCCTTTATTCAAAAGACCACAAAAGCAATCACAAACAGGAAGCCCTGGCCCCAACAGCCAATCGTTTCCTTCACAGGGTGTGACCTCACAGGATGTAAGTGACCATATAAGGATTTAACAACAGAGTACAAAACAACCAATGAACAATGACTACAGGACATGATACAATATACTAAATGACGATGACTAAAGTTCCTCGTGCATGGATGAGAGATTATCTGCAGGTGTAGGTCATGGCACCCCAAACATGTTGATCAGGCACACCAGGGGTGACAAGAGCAAAACACCTCTAAACCGATAATGTCTTTGCAGAGTGAACGCATCCCCACCAGACGATCGTTCTGTGCATTGCACAGGGGCCCTTTGCTGGCGGACATGTCCTCTCTCCGCAAACACTTCTCTCCAAACACCAGGAAGTTTTCCATTACCTAACAGGTCTCAGCCAGCATCGATCTGCCCCAGCCAGTTCTTTAGAACGGGCTGTGGTTGATCAGACACACTGGGAGATTTATGACAACACATTAATATAACATTTTCCACAACAGTCCCTCCTCTTGTCATATGATCCCATGTGTCCCTCGATGAATCCTGATCTTCTTCATAGTCCATAAAAAGTAAAACACGGCTTGACATGTAGACTCTGTTGGAGATGACGTGATGAGCTGTAGTAGTCTCTGGTCGGTCTGGGATCCTCTGTCTTGTACGTGGGTCGGGCTTCGGGGCGTCTCATCAGGGAAGATGTGGTCATCTGCTCAGGCTCTGGTCACGCGTCCAATCAGGCAACAGGAGCACCTCATCATGGCATATAGAAGGAATAGAAACAAAAACAACATAAGTATATATACACCTACTTCCTTCACTATGATCCGCTGCAAGATAAAAATTAAATCTCCAACAATTCCCAAACCCTTAAAAAGGATTCCAACCTTCACTATCTATAGCTCTGGCTTTGCCTTGTAGGGATCTAAACCTTATCCATATGGGCCTGAACTTTGTCACTACTATCCCAGATCCAGATATAACAATCTTTACTTATGAATTCCCAGAAACCCTTGGAATGTGGGAACTTCCTTGTAGCTTCAACCGTTACATGAAACATCCCATCCTCAATGGATGAGAAATTGTTCAAGTGTTTCATAAGCTCAAGCCCCCACCGTGTATAAGCAATTCCCTTCCAGCTGTCCCTGCCATTCTTACCTTCTCTCGCGCCATCAGATCCTCACGATCGGCCACGACATAAGATGCTGGGACGAGTTTCATCAGCACACATGAACCTCTTGCCTTACGGGAAATTACCTTATAAACTGTAGATCCGCATTAATACCAAACTTCAGTTGTAGCACACTTGTGGGCTACCTAGTTATCCCAATACCAAAGCTGGCAAGAACCAGAGCTATTGTTAAAATTATAATTAATTTTACCCTCTATGAATGTTCTGTTAAGTTCTTTTGACAGGTGTCTGTTTGGATTTTACTAGTCTGTCAAAACTCTTCACACTAATATGAACGTCACATATAGCATGTACCGCCGTCATCACTGGGGCACTAATACCCGACCATGTGTCCTGTTATCTTTCTTAGATGTTGGGATGCTTTTCATCGTTACCCTTGCCAAAATTTATTAAACAAAAAAATATAAATGAACAAAGATACTCCTCTACTCTTTGTGGTTGATCCGCTTCTTGCAGTGGCTGGTGTGGTCTCATCCCTCAAGCTTCTTTATAATGACCCAGTCACCTGGTTGGAAAGAATGTAAACTGGTTATTGTGTCAGGGTCCGGGATGGACTCGTGAACCCTGTGGTGGACCTTTTGAAGTTCATGTTACAGTGATTGCACCCACCCCATCAGCTGAGAATGTAGGTGACAGCTAATGAGGAAAGTACAATTCTGTTTTTGGTTGACCTTCAAACAAACCTCATATGACAATAACCCAGACATCGGGACTGTGGTCACTGCATAACCTGTGCGTGGCTTACCATCCGGGGTGTAATACCTGGAACCAGTGACAAAAAGGTTCTTAGCATCTGGGATGGGAGCCTACTTCACCAGACTGCTGCTTGCAGATTCAAATTCTATCAAAGAAAGACAGTCTTGGCACAAACTTGGTTAGAATTAGAGCGGTTAGTATTATTGGTTTGAAAATGTGTTATTCTCACCACTCTCATCCCCCCTTTTCTTCCCTCCTCATTACAAACTGGAGGAAGACATGCAGGGTTTAGAATGGTGCAGAATAAAACAGTGAAATAGCCTATGATACTTTTACCTTCTTATACACCTGTACACACACTTCCAGAAACTGGACCTGAAAAGATACTTATAAACAAAAGTTATTACTCTATCCTTCAAAGAATGGTAAACAATACAACATTCGTGTACATTGGTAAATTGTCACTGACATTCCACAAAACCGATAATAAGTAAACCTTCTGTAAATCTTACTTTCACGTTTTTTTTTTTTTTTTTCTTTTTCCTAAAATACAACAGCCGCGACATGCAAGAGGGCTGTCACGGGAGGTTCAAACATCTTGTTACCACATACAAACAATGAGACAAAGAAAAACATTTAGATACAAATGTGGGGGAGATATTTCATAGTTCCCGAAAACGAAAATGAAAAATAAAAACAAAAATGACCAGATGGAATGCTGCCTTCGCTCTTTTAGCGATAAAAAAAGAATACAATTTGAAAGGCACGAGAGCATTTCAAAATCTTTGCATGGACCAGCCACACAAAGTTCAAAAACAGGCCTGTGTATTTTTAATCACACAAATGTATACTACGCATCCATCAACTCACTCAACATTACAGATTTCTGAAGCCACAGTCGCGCTACATCAACTCCAGAGGGATACCCAAAATAGTATCCTTGGACCACCTATGTCAATCTTTCTGGGGTTTAATGGCCTTTTCCTCAGAACTCAGATTTCATGTATTATGTTGCTGTCTGACTGGGGTGCATGGACGACCTATTGCCCATGACGATTCAAATCGCTTTTTTTGGCGAACTCTGCGTCCAGAGAACCCTGCGCTTTATTTTCGGAGCGATTATGGTTTGCGCCTTTATCACCATAATCGACCCCCGCATTCCGATTATTCTACACGGCCTGAGCGGGGCTGTTAGCGTACTACTCCTCACGTTTATGCTAATACAATCACGAACTGGAATTCCGACTATTATACACGGCCCGACCAGTCTCACGATATACAGCCCTCTAAACGTGTTTGTCCGACAACTACAAAAACACCATGAAATCCTCCACTATTCAAAACAAAAACAAACTTATGGCTTCTCTCTGTACCTCGATATTACAACAATAACTTGGATGCCTCCTGTTTGCTCTCTACCCAAAACTGTATTACAGTATAAACCTTCATTTAAAAATAAAAATGATTTTGTCCTTCCAAACACAAGTCAAAAGACCCCAAGCCCCTCCCACCAACTTCCTGTTGCACACCTGAGTAGGAAGAGGGAGGGGGAGGGGAAGCCTCAAATAGCTTCATATTTTGTCTATCAAAACATTAGAAAAATCTATGGCTAACATCAACAGATAAAAACTCTTTGTCCCGGAGTGGTTGGAATAAGCCCCCATATTGCAAATGGGAGGGAATCCCCCTTGACTCACATATCCCCTAGGAAAACCACAAGTTTTGACGGAAATACCACACAACAGTGTAACAAAAGCCAAAAACTGAAACTCCTGCAAAAAGATGGCTGAAGGAGTTCTTTTTCCTTCCACGGCAGCCACAAACAAAATGGTGCCATTAACACATGAAATTTAGTTGTTGATCCCGCCAAAATCGAGATTTCTTCACTAGAAACATAAACTTCTTTAAAACAACTGGAATAAAAACCTAAATGATTCTATTGGAAATGGAATTCAGTACAAAACCAGAGATATTTCGCTCGATACTAAAATCAGCAGAAACAAGAAGGCAGTTGCAGCAATCGAAAATCGGTCCATGGCAAAATGGTGAATGAAACCAGGACTACAGAAAAATGGCCGACATTAACAAATGACAAGACAAACCAGGATTTCTTAAACACTACACTCTATTTGACTCTGAGAGGTAGAACTCCCCCCATGTTATTACCTAGAAACCTGAGACCCCCACAGTGTGTAAACAGCTCCTATTGTGATGTCCCAACAATGCATGGGCACTTGGATATGCGACAGGCATTTCAACTTAAAACCAATATTCAATACAGAAAACGCAATAGTTTCCTTGAAAAGTATGTAAACAGTACAAAAATAGAATTCACAAAATGGTGCCTAGAAGTCAGATTGTAGCTTAAAGCACATGGCTTTGCACACACAAATGAATACACAATGGAGCAGCTCCAGGAGGAGCTCACAGGTCTTCAAAATGGCCACCGATGCACATGGTGACCACAACAAAGGCCAGGCCACAACAAAATGGCGCATTTTCCCGCCAAAACTGACCAAGATGAATAAACATTTTAAAGTTCACACACAAAGGAAAAGAAAATGGTCAACCGTAGTCACATGGTAGACAACAACAAGAGAACAAAAGGAAGTAGCAGACAAAAACCATTTTCCTGCCAAAACCAAAAATGTCTCCCCAAAAACCTACACATTTGAGATACTAAATGAACGCTTAGACAAACATTTAAAAGTGTTAAAGTTACAAAAAGCACAACTTCGGAACACATGCTATCCAACGAAACAACCAAGCCACATAACCCACAATTACACGGCTGAAACATACCCCCAAACACAGTTCACATCAGTTTTCACAGGAACAAGACATTGAAAGATACAGACAGTGAATGCTTGTATGTCTGTTCACAAAATTAGAGTTCCCTTCCCCCAGGGCGTAGCCCCTTTCAATACAAAAACAACAATGCCTGCCCCTTCACTAAACTCATCTTTACAAACAGGTTCAGCTACTTACAAAACTACTCCACACACACATTGCAGGCTGCAAATAATATCAATTCATACATTTCTATTTCAAACATCTGCATTATTACACAGCATCACACACACACACACACACACACAGGCACACGCACACAGACACACACACGCACACAGGCACACACACACACACAGACACACACACACACACACAGACACACACACACACAGGCATACACAGGCACACACCAGACATACGATCAAACTTCCAGCATTATTTCAAAAGACGAAAAATTTGTTCTTTTTGTGAAGCAGACCCTCCCCAGCACATCTTAATGATCCGATTCTGAAGGAGGTTCTGTTCACTCCTACCTGGCTCGCCATGCTGTTAGAGAAATTTGGTTGTACGCAAAGCACACAGCCAAATCTCCTGTTTCTAATCATAATAGCAATTTCGTCTAATGATATAATACCAGTGCATCTCACCTTTTGATCGTATCCATCCTCTGGTGTGTGCCCCAGTCATCCAATAAGACAAAACACATGGTTCTTACATTCCCATCTCAGCAAGACTCGCCTTTACAGCTCTGTCTGCCTCCTTTATTCAAAAGACCACAAAAGCAATCACAAACAGGAAGCCCTGGCCCCAACAGCCAATCGTTTCCTTCACAGGGTGTGACCTCACAGGATGTAAGTGACCATATAAGGATTTAACAACAGAGTACAAAACAACCAATGAACAATGACTACAGGACATGATACAATATACTAAATGACGATGACTAAAGTTCCTCGTGCATGGATGAGAGATTATCTGCAGGTGTAGGTCATGGCACCCCAAACATGTTGATCAGGCACACCAGGGGTGACAAGAGCAAAACACCTCTAAACCGATAATGTCTTTGCAGAGTGAACGCATCCCCACCAGACGATCGTTCTGTGCATTGCACAGGGGCCCTTTGCTGGCGGACATGTCCTCTCTCCGCAAACACTTCTCTCCAAACACCAGGAAGTTTTCCATTACCTAACAGGTCTCAGCCAGCATCGATCTGCCCCAGCCAGTTCTTTAGAACGGGCTGTGGTTGATCAGACACACTGGGAGATTTATGACAACACATTAATATAACATTTTCCACAACATTATCCACTTGGTGCAAAATTCAGAGATTGAATCTAAGAAAGAACTGATTTTTAAAATCCTCAAACCCCTCGGGGTGATGTGAGCAGAAAGATATTTGTGGAGGAAAAATTTATCCCACCACTGCTGATTAGCAGAGGTGATCAACTTTTCCAATCTCTGAAACAGGTGGCATAAGGCACCATATTGTGTATGTGAAAAATGGGGGAGGGACTAAAAGGCCATTAGGAAAAATAGTAAGGAATTAATTAACTCTGGAATGCTTTAGTGAGTCAATTTCTAGTATGAAATCCCTAATACTGAAAAGTGATACTGGAAAGTGATAAAATTGAGACAAACAAATAAGACAAGACAATGTAGTCAACTCTTGACAACAAGTTTGGTGAACATCGCCATTTCATTACTGATGGACTGGACACTCATAGCGTCCCTAGACACTACCTCGAATACCATAATAAATCAACTGATGGTCTAATGGTTTGGGTTATCGAGGCAATGCCTAGAGACCTCCCTCCAGCTGAGCGTTTTCGTAAGCTTTGTCATAAAGAAATGTATTGGATTTTCTCTTTGAATGTTTTGGCTCCTGCAGGGTTAATTGAGGATCAAATCAGTGCCATACTTTAGAAGTTTATTTTATACAAGAATCTCTACTTCACACTTATCCTCATTTGATAATTATTTTTTCATTATCCATAGGATGCATATATGTGTGTGTGTGTGTGTATGTGTGTGGGTGGTGTGCGTTATGCACTATCCCCCGGACATGTGTACACACATTTTTGCATTATGGAGACATATATGACCTACATATGTATGTGTATACCCACATGTCCTTATTATATTGACATCTGATCATCTTCTCCCAATATCATGTATTATTTTTAATAATTAATTTTTATCACCCATCCTAGTGCTTTTTAAGAAAAAAGGTTCTTTCTTAATAACACTGACATTGTCATTGGTGAGTGTGTAACCTTGCTGCAGTGTTTCACTCCATATCCATGTGTTGGTTCCACTGACAGTCTGGCTTCATCTATTTCCGAAGTATTGTCTTGTTACATTTATTTGCTTTTTTTCCTTCGTTATATTTGTTTTCACTTTTCCATTTTATCCTATGTTGTTTTTGCGTTTTACTTTCTACTCATATATATTCATATATTCTGTGAGAATGTTTGTATAATTTCCTCTTTCCACTCCCGCCCATAGCCCCATCTACAGCCTGCCCAGAGATTATAAGTAGCTATACCTGGGCAAATGTTTAGTCATTGGCTTGATGAAGGAACCAATCAGAAGTTCCAAATTGCGCCCCATTTTGATGACTATTTCCGGTTTCCGGCTGGCGGTCCACGCTGGTTGTTGTTCCCCTCTGCTGATGTGACTTCCGGGATCCTCTGCTCCTCGCTGATCCTGACAGCGCGATTGTTCTACTAGTGTCTCGAAAGCCGTAGGACGTCCATCTGCGGGCCACCCTGGGAGCTGTTATACATTGACATCATTGACATCATTGGGATTTCTTCAAACTGGGGACCCCTCTTATGCCAGACCACCTGCTTTATGAACACATGACATGCCTTCATTCCCTGCAGATCCTGTAAGTGTTTTTAACCCTTTTGAGGATATTAAAAGTTTTTAATTTTGCACTTAGAGGCGCCTTTTTGCTTTTGATTGTTTTTTAGAGCTGCACTGTATTGTATAGACTGTGTGTGTGTGTGTGTGTGTGTATATATATATATATATATATATATATATATATATATATATATATATATACACCGCCTGACGTGTATTAGCAACTGTACAACGGCTGCACTGTATTATATACTGTGTACACCACCAGAAGTTTATTAGAAACTGTACACACTGTATTAGATACTGTGTACACCGCCTGCACTGTATTAGAAACTGTACAACTGCTGCACTGTATTTTTTACTGTGTATACCACCAGAAGTGTAGTAGAAACTGTACACACTGTATTAGATACTGTGTACACCGCCTCAAGTGTATTAGAAACAGTACACCACTGAATGCACTGTAGAACTGAATGCAGTAGTGTATATATACTAGACCAGGGCTCAAAATTTCAAGTTCTCAGCTACTAGGAGGCCTCAAGGGTTACTCGCCACCAATTGCCCCACCCAACCCCTACACTGCCCCGCCCCTAATTCCGCCCCTAATCACACCCTCATAAATTATCTCATAAAATGACATGTAAATGTTTTATGCAGAATTAGGTTACAAAAATAAATATTAACAACAACTTTATCAGTGCCCATGAATGCAGGATCACCTGTGCCTATCAATGCAGGCTCACCTAGCCTCGTCAGTGCCCATCAATGCAGCATGACCTGTGCCCACCATTGCAGCCTCACTGTGCCCATCATTGCAGCCTCACTGTGCCCACCATTGCTGCCTCACTGTGCCCACCAGTCTGTGCCCACCATTGCAGCCTCGTATTCGGTGTTGTACTGTTTCTAATACACTTCAGACAGTGTATTAATATATATATATATATATATATATATATATATATATATATACAGTCTAGTACAGCCCTCAAATTTTCCACTCGCCTACTCGCATTTTGCGAGTGGAAAATTATAGACAGTGATAGACAGAGCGCATCCCGATCGAATGCTAGGATGTGTTCTGTCTATCACATGTGCGGAGTCAGGAGGAGTTGGGGCTGTGTGTGACAGCGAACAGAGCTGAGGCATTTGTAATGTAAGCTGTTACAGTGGGCTATCCGCGCTCTGTGATTGCGGCTTTTCTCTTTCTCCATGCTCTCTTCCCCTGGGGCGATCACTGGGAGAAAAGCTTCCAATCAACCCTGCCCACCGGCGGTGCTCGCCCCCCCGATCCCAGGCAGCCCAGCTCCTCGTCAGCCCTCATTTTCCACACGCAAAATGTGACCAAATGCGCATGGCTGGCAGTCACGATGGCCGTCAGCCACGCGCAATCACATGCACGAGCGCCAGTCCAGGGATTTGTGTGTGTGTTATTAAACACAGAAATCCCTGTGTTGTCAGAGGAGAGGAGACATGTCATTTGACTGAATATAGAGTAAACACTGAATATATAGTCTATGCTAAATGCAGAGTATGTGTGTATATATATATATATATATATATATAAACACAGTATTTCACAAAAGTGAGTACACCCCTCACATTTATATTTTATTATATCTTTTCATGTGACAACACTGAAGAAATGACACTTTGCTACAATGAAAAGTAGTGAGTGTATAGCTTGTATAACAGTGTAAATTTGCTGTCCCCTCAAAATAACTCAACACACAGCCATTAATGTCTAAACCGCTGGCAACAAAAGTGAGTACACTGCTCAAATTTCCCGCGAATGCCCCATATGTTCGGTTTGTTTTAGAACAAACGAACATCCGATGTTTAAGTCGAACTTACGTTCGACTCGAACCGCGGGCTCATCCCTACTCAGAACTCAGAGCCCGGCATGGCTGCGCTCTTTTCAAATAGTGACAGCTAGTATGGGGAATTTATCCCCATACTGGTGCCACACATAGGGCTCAGATCGCTGAGTCACTGCAGGAGCAGGGACATGTTACATATTCCACCCTAAAAACAGGTGGAACATGCAACATGTTCCCAAAGGTGAACTTATCCTTTAAAGGGGGAACACAGATTGTGATTAAGGCCCCTGCTGTTTACGGATTGGTGCTGCAGTTTAATATGGCCCAATGTGGGTAAAACATATCAGGGGGGGGTGACTGATGGGCGGGGATTTTAACTGAAACTGTCTTATGCCGCGTACACACGAACGGCCAAACATTCCCATAGACACACTCCTAAACCTTGTGGACAGCCTTCCCAGAAGAGTTGAAGCTGTTATAGTTGCAAAGGGTGGGCCAACGCAATAATAAACCATACAGACTAATGCCCTGTACACACGGTCGGAGATTGATCGCACATTCCGACAACAAAATCCATGTTTTTTTTCCCAACGGATGTTAGCTCAAACTTGTCTTGCATACACACGGTCACACAAATCTTGTGGGAAATTCCGATCGCCAAGAACGCGGTGTGAATTCACACTTGGAGGTGTGAATTTCTGACAGCAAGCTCCGATCGCACATTTTCCGTAGGAAATTCCGACCGTGTGTACAGGGCAATAGTCTTCCAAATCTCTACAGAATTTTCCAAATTTGTTTTTTATGAGAATGTCTTCTCTCCTATTAATTTTTTTGATGATGGTGGACAGCCAAAGGGAGGGTAAATATGAAGTCAATTCTGAAATTTGGGAGAAAATAATCTGTATCTGATGTACTAATTGCTCATATCTAATGCGTCTTTGTGTGGCAATGATTTTTATCCACTTGGTGCAAAATTCAGAGATTGAAGACCATTCTTTCTGCTGTGTGGAGTCTAAGAAAGAACAGATTTTTAAAATCCTCAAACCCCTCGGGGTGATGTGAGCAGAAAGATATTTGTGGAGGAAAAATTTATCCCACCACTGCTGATTAGCAGAGGTGATCAACTTTTCCAATCTCTGAAACAGGTGGCATAAGGCACCATATTGTGTATGTGAAAAATGGGGGAGGGACTAAAAGGCCATTAGGAAAAATAGTAAGGAGTTCATTAACTCTGGAATGCTTTAGTGAGTCAATTTCTAGTATGAAATCCCTAATACTGAAAAGTGATACTGGAAAGTGATAAAATTGAGACAAATAAATAAGACAAGACAATGTAGTCAACTCTTGACAACAAGTTTGGCGAACATCGCCATTTCATTACTGATAGACTGGACACTCATAGCGTCCCTAGACACTACCTCGAATACCATAATAAATCAACTGATGGTCTAATAGTTTGGGTTATCGAGGCAATGCCTAGAGACCTCCCTCCAGCTGAGCGTTTTCGTAAGCTTTGTCATAAAGAAATGTATTGGATTTTCTCTTTGAATGTTTTGGCTCCTGCAGGGTTAAATGAGGATTTTGAAATCAGTGCCATACTTTAGAAGTTTATTTTATACAAGAATCTCTGCTTCACACTTATCCTCATTTGATAATTATTTTTTCATTATCCATGGGATGCATATATGTGTGTGTGTATGTGTGTGGGTGGTGTGCGTTATGCACTATCCCCCGGACATGTGTACACACATTTTTGCATTATGGAGACACATATGACCTACCTGTGACCTCTTTTGCATATGCATTCATGGGTATGCACATATGTATGTGTATACCCACATGTCCTTATTATATTGACATCTGATCATCTTCTCCCAGTATCATGTATTATTTTTAATAATTCATTTTTATCACCCATCCTAGTGCTTTTTAAGAAAAAAGGTCCTTTCTTAATAACACTGACATTGTCATTGGTGAGTGTGTAACCTTGCTGCAGTGTTTCACTCCATATCCATGTGTTGGTTCCACTGACAGTCTGGCTTCATCTATTTCCGAAGTATTGTCTTGTTACATTTATTTATTTATTTGCTTTTTTTCCTTCGTTATATTTGTTTTCACTTTTCCTTGGTTAAAGATACATCTTGTATTCCATTTTATCCTATGTTGTTTTTGCGTTTTACTTTCTACTCATATATATTCATATATTCTGTGAGAATGTTTGTATCATTTCCTCTTTCCACTCCCACCCATAGCCCCATCCACAGCCTGCCCAGAGATTATAAGTAGCTATACCTGAGCAAATGTTTAGTCATTGGCTTGATGAAGGAACCAATCAGAAGTTCCAAAACGCGTCCCATTTTGATGACTATTTCCGTTTTCCGGCTTGCGGTCCACGCTGGTTGTTGTTCCCCTCTGCTGATGTGACTTCCGGGATCCTCTGCTCCTCGCTGATCCTGACAGCACGATTGTTCTACTAGTGTCTCCAAAGCCGTAGGACGTCCATCTGCGG
Source organism: Aquarana catesbeiana (assembly GCF_042186555.1). Lineage (NCBI taxonomy): Eukaryota > Metazoa > Chordata > Amphibia > Anura > Ranidae > Aquarana > Aquarana catesbeiana. Next base: position 169,974,423 of record NC_133334.1, on the reverse strand, counting down.
GCCACCCTGGGAGCTGTTATACATTGACATTGTTGGGATTTCTTCACACTGGGGACCCCTCTTATGCCAGACTACCTGCTTTATGAACACATGACGTGCCTTCATTCCCTGCAGATCCTGTAAGTGTTTTTAACTCTTTTGGGGATATTAAAAGTGTTTAATTTTGCTTTTGTTTGTTTTTTAGAGCTGCACTGTATTGTATACTGTGTACACCACCAGAAGTGTAGTAGAAGCTGTACACACTGTATTAGATACCGTGTACACCGCCTGAAGTGTATTAGAAAGTATACATCACCGAATGCACTGTATATATAGGCTACACTAAATGCAGAGTATATATATATAGAAACAGTACACCACTGAATGCACTGTAGAACTGAATGCAGTAGTGTATATATACTAGACCAGGGCTCAAAATTTCAAGTTCTGTGCTACTAGGAGGCCTCAAGGGTTACTCGCCACCAATTGCCCCACCCAACCCCTACACTGCCTCGCCCCTAATTCTGCCCCTAAACACACCCTCATAAATTATCTCATGAAATGACATGTAAATGTTTTATGCAGAATTAGGTTACAAAAATAAATATTAACAACAACTTTGTCAGTGCCCCTCAGCACAGCCTCACCAGTGCCCATGAATGCAGGATCACCTGTGCCTATCAATGCAGGCTCACCTAGCCTCATCAGTGCCCATCAATACAGCGTGACCTGTGCCTACCTTTGCAGCCTCACTGTGCCCATCATCGCAGCCTCACTGTGCCCACCATTGCTGCCTCACTGTGCCCACCAGTCTGTGCCCACCATTGCAGCCTCACATTCGGTGGTGTACTGTTTCTAATACACTTCAGGCAGTGTATTAATATATATATATATATATATATATATATATATATATATATATATATATGTCTATTACAGCCCTCAAATTTTCCACTCGCCTACTCGCATTTTGCGAGTGGAAAATTATAGACAGTGATAGACAGAACGCATCCCGATCGAATGCTAGGATGTGTTCTGTCTATCACAGGCACGGAGTCAGGAGGAGGTGGGGCTGTGTGTGACAGTGAACAGAGCGGAGGCATTTGTAATGTAAGCTGTTACAGTGGGCTATCCGCGCTCTGTGATTGCGGCTTTTCTCTTTCTCCATGCTCCCTTCCCCTGGGGCGATCACTGGGAGAACAGCTCCCAATCAACCCCGCCAACCGGGGGTGCTCGCCCCCCTGATCCCAGGCAGCCCAGCTCCTCGCCAGCCCTCATTTTCCACTCGCAAAATGTGAGTGGAAAATTTGAGGGCTGTACTAGACTGTATTATATATATTAACTGTAATATATATATTAACTGGTTCCTGACCGGCTCACGTCGATTTACGAGGGCAAAATGGCATTCCTGCGCAAAACCCCGTACCCGTATGGGGTTTCCTTTAAGAGCCGCCAGAGGGCACACGCCTGCACGGCGGGTGACCCAATGTGCATGGCTGGCAGTCACGATGGCCGCCGGCCACGCGCAATCGCGTGCATGAGCGCCAGCCCAGGGATTTGTGTGTGTTATTAAACACAGAAATCCCTGTGTTGTCAGAGGAGAGGAGACATGTCATTTGACTGAATATAGAGTAAACACTGAATATCTAGTCTATGCTAAATGCAGAGTATGTATATATATATCTATATAGATATATATATCTATATAGATCTATATATCTATATATAGATCTATATATATATATATATATATATATATATATATATATATATATATATATATATATATATATATAAATACACAGTATCTCACAAAAGTGAGTACACCCCTCACATTTATATTTTATTATATCTTTTCATGTGACAACACTGAAGAAATGACACTTTGCTACAATGTAAAGTAGTGAGTGTACAGCTTGTATAACAGTGTAAATTTGCTGTCCCTTCAAAATAACTCAACACACAGCCATTAACGTCTAAACCGCTGGCAACAAAAGTGAGTACACTGCTCAAATTTCCCGCGAACGCCCCATATGTTTGGCTTGTTTTAGAACAAACGAACACCCAATGTTTGAGTCGAACTTACGTTCATCTCGAACCACGGGCTCATCCCTACTCAGAACTCAGAGCCCGGCACGGCTGCGCTCTTTTCAAATAGTGAATTTATCCCCATACTGGTGCCACACATAGGGCTCAGATCGCTGAGTCATTTCAGGAGCAGGGACATGTTACATATTCCACCCTAAAAACGGGTGGAACATGCAACATGTTCACAAAGGTGAACTTATCCTTTAAAGGGGGAACACAGATTGTGATTAAGGCCCCTGCTGTTTACGGATTGGTGCTCCAGTTTAATGTGGCCCAATGTTTGTAAAACATATGTTTTTAGCTGGGGATTTTAGCTGAAACTGTCTTATGCCGCGTACTCACGATCGCACATTCCGACAACAAAATCCATGTTTTTTTTTCCGACAGATGTTAGCTCAAACTTGTCTTGCATACACACGGTCACACAAATCTTGTCGGAAATTCCGATCGCCATGAACGCGGTGACGTACAATACGTACGACAAGCTGAGAAAAATGAAGTTCAATAGCCAGTGTGGTTCTTCTGCTTGATTCCATGCATGTGTGGAACTTTGTGCATCGGAATTGTGTACACACAATCGGAATTTACGACAACGGATTTTGTTGTCCGAAAATTTGAGATGCAGATCTCAAATTTTGTTTGTCGGAAATTCTGACGGAAAATGTCTGATGAAGCCTACACAAGGTCGGAATTTCCGACAACAAGCTCCCATCGAACATTTCCCGTTGGAATATCTGACCGTGTGTATGCAGCATTACACTGGAGTTGAATACAGTGTACAGCAGTACCTATATGCCATATTATATCTTGGCGCCAGATGTGCTCTATCTCTGCTAGCACCTGAATACAGAGCATGAAACCGATACTGGAGGCCTGAAGCTCTCATGGTATACCAAGTGTGATGATTTTCCGGATCATTAGGCATTAGGCAGCCACTCATGGAAAAGCAAACAATTTAAATTTTTTCAAAAACAGAGTGGCTTTTCTTCAGCATAAGTTACACAAAACTGTCCATCACTCCGGTATACAAAAAAAAAATGTCCCCACCACCAGAATAAGCTTGTCCCACAACATGGTTTAAAATGCTCCCTTGCAACAGGAGTCCAGTAAGGTCTCAAGTGCCACACGATGTCTCAACAGATACAGAGTCCACAGCCCTCTCACAACTCTGTGCTGTTCCACACCATACCTCATCAACAAGTCTTGGTTGCTTCCTGTTCTTTTCAGCCGTTTCTTGCAGATGGGTTAACCCTTTCAATACCACAGTACTTGTAGTCAGAGTTGAAGCCTCTTTCCTACCTAAAATCTCTCAGAGCCTCTGAATTCTTGGTCCATATCAGCAGCATGAATATTATTTTAGTCGACTAAAATATGACTAAAACTAAAACAACTGAGATGACTAAAATAGGACTAAAACTAAAATGCTATTTTAGTCAAAAGACTAAAATGGGACTAAAACTAAAATGCCATTTTAGTCAAAAGACTAAGACTAAAACTAAATTGAAATTTCACTTCAAAATTAACACTGGTCTGTAGTGCATGTTCATACCTCAATACCATAATAAATAACATATTCGACTTTTCACTCCAGCAGTATATGCGTTTGGAAATTGTAGAGAAATGTTAACTATGCATTACAATTTAATTACACCCATTAGGTTTTAGACAACTAAAATTAGTTTTAATCGACTAAAACGTACTGGAGGTTTTAGTCGACTAAAATGTAGGACATTTTAGTCGACTAAAATGTACTGGAGATTTAGTCGACTAAATACGACTAAAACTAAAACAATTGCAGAAGACTAAAATGGGACTAAAACTAAAATGCCATTTTAGTCCTAAGACTAAAACTAAAACTAAATCGAAATTTGCTGCCAAAATTAACACTGGTCGTTATCATGTTGGAATACTACCCTGTGGCCCAGTCTCCAAAGGGAGGGGATCATGCTCTGCTTCAGTATGTCACAGTACATGTTGGCATTCATGGTTCCCTCAATGAACTATAGCTCCACAGTGCCGGAAGCACTCATGCAGTCCTAGACCATGACACTCCCAACACCATGCTTGACTGTAGGCAAGACACACTGGTCTTTGTATTCCTCACCTGGTTGCCGCCACACACACTTGACACCCTCTGAACCAGATAAATTTATCTTGGTCTCATCAGACCACAGGACATGGTTCCAGTAATCCATGTCCTTAGTCTGCTTGTCTTCAGCAAACAGTTTGCGGGCTTTCTTGTGCATCATCTTTAGAAGAGGCTTCCTTCTGGGACAACAGCAATGCAGACCAATGTGATGTACTGAAAGACTGATCCCCCACCCACCGCTTCAACCTCTGCAGCAATGCTGGAAGCACTCATACGTCTATTTCCCAAAGACAACCTCTGGATATGACGCTGAGCATGTGCACTCAACTTCTTTGGTCGACCAAGGCGAGGCCTGTCCTGTTAAAATGCTGTATGGTCTTGGCCACCATGCTGCAGCTCAGTTTCAGAGTCTTGGCAATCTTCTTATAGCCTAGGACATCTTTATGTAGAGCAACAATTCTTTTTTTCAGATCCTCAGAGGGTTCTTTGCCATGAGGTGCCATGTTGAACTTCCAGTGACCAGTATGAGAGAGTGAGAGTGATAACGCCAAATTTAACACACCTGCTCCCCATTCACACCTGAAACATTGTAACACTAACGAGTCACATGACACCGGGGAGGGAAAATGGCTAATTGGGTCCAATTTGGACATTTTCACTTAGGGGTGTACTGACTTTTTTTGCCAGCGGTTTAGACATTAATGGCTGTGTGTTGAGTTATTTTGAGACAGCAGCAAATTTACACTGTTATACAAGCTGTACACTCACTGCTTTACATTGTAGCAAAGTGTCATTTCTTTAGTGTTGTCACATAAAAATATATAATAAAATATTTACAAAAATGTGAGGGGTGTACTCACTTTTGTGAAATACTGTATATACCATACAGAACCCATGCCTGGTGTCCTGTACACAGGTTACTTTGCATTTGGATGTTAAGTCTTTTGGATGTACAAGCTTCTGCCTCAGTGTTACACTCTAAAGCATATTTAAGGAGACTTTAATGAGATGCTTCTAGGTAAATATGGATGACACTTGTATACATTATGAAGAGAGCTACTGTGTTCCTGCTTAAGTTTAAAAATAGCTGGACAATCTGAACTATAGCCCTGCTGTTGGCCACAGAATGTGGGCTGACACTGATGATTTCCATCACCTTTTTGGCACTACGACCTGGTGGGTGTATCATTGTATTATAAAGAATATATTGTTAATAATGCACTAGTTCATTTTCTCATTCGTTCATTGACAGACACACAAACTCGCTCATCCATGTCTTTATGGATCTTGCTTTGTGCACTGGTGCGCAGTCATGTTGGAACAGGAAGGGCCAATCCCACAAAGTTGGGAGCGTTAAATTGTCCAAAATGTCTTAGTATGCTGATGCCTTAAGAGTTCCCTTCACTGAAACTAAGGGGCCAAGCCCAACCCCTGAAAAACAACCCTATACTATAATCCCCCCTCCACCAAGTGATTTGGAAAACCAGCAGCCAATCGACTCCCGATCAGCGATCTCAGCCAATGGCAGAGAGCATTAATAGAAGTGTTCTGGTGGGGGGACAGCTCAGTGGGAGATATCGCTGCACTAACTGCATAGTTAGAACAGTGGCTCTGACTGGAGCCAACAGTTTGTTTTTTTTCGTTCAACCGCCTTGGTTGAACAGAAAAAAACTCAGTGTGTGCCAGGCTAGTAGTATACACTGTGCTACATGAACAGTTTTAATTCAATTAGTAAATCACCCTTATGGTGTAATGTCCTTTTGCAACAGAATACAGAAGAAATGGTAAAATAGGACTTTTTTCCTTACCGTAAAATCCATTTCTCTGAGTTCATTGACAGACACAGCCTTCTATCTTCATAACGATAGGGTTATATCGCCTCAGCAAGAGTAGGACTAGGCAGAACAAAAAAACGAAACACTTGGCCACTCCCATGGGCAGTCCACAGTCAGTATATAACCCCCTCCCTGTTCTAGGTATTCAGATTTTTTTCTGCCTAGTCAGGAGTAAGGACCTGGTTCCATGCTGGGATCTCTAGTCCATGGGAATTTTTGTTTGTTAATTTCTCTTTTTCCTGGACTTTTTCCCGGTGAGATCTACAATCAACTGCCGGGCTGGGTGAAGGACTGGATACTTAGATCCAAGGGTCACCCCAGTCTGGCCAGCGAGCGCATGCAGACTTTAGCTACGCGCTAGGTCAGCCGTGACATAGCCCCACTGGACAGGGGTTGGCCCTGCGAGTTAAACGTCTCGTGGGAACGCATATGACTGGGTCTCGGCCTGTGTCACAGCTTTCCTCATGGCCGACAGCCCCCCCACTTCGGTGGCGAGAAGGATCTGTCTGGGAGCATTACCCATGCACTTTGCTGGAGCGGTAAGTAAGGGGTCTTCCTTGGAGGGGTGGGGGATGCAGGTACTCCCTGGGGTGGTCGGTCCCTCCGGGGTTCTCCTCCATCCCTCCCCCCTCCCTTCTTTCCTTACTGGGTGAGGTCCAGGCTTCTGGCCTAGGAGCTTTGTGGACACACTGTCCACCCCCCCTTCCACCCTTGGGTTTGCTACTGGGGGGGTATCCCATGGGCCCAGGAGGTGCTTTTAGGGGCCCAGGAGGTGAGTGACCGAACATCCGCTTTCGGGTGCCTGGACGCTATGGGCGCTGGGGGGGCGACCCCAGAGTGGGCGGCAGAGGCCGCCATAGTTCGTTTGGGGTTCGGGGGCCACGCACTTGCGGCGGGCAGCTGAAAATTTAGGCTGCGGCTTTGCAGCCTACCGGCCGGGTACCAGGTTGGACGGATCCAAGGCAAGGCAACCACGGTGGCTTATGTCCTTTGCCAGGGCGGGCTAAAATAGGCTATTGGTGGCCCTGGCTGTTGCCAGTATCCTCCGGTGGGAAGAGCTGGACTACGAGGTGGGCCCTTCACTGGGCCGTGTTTCATCATATTTGTCTCCGCTGGGGTACGCCTGTGGTAGATCTGTTTTGTGTCCTGGCTAAACAGCACGGTACCAAGATTTCTGGCAAGGTCACGGGATCTTCTGGTGGCTCTAATGACCCACGTTTACTCTATGCCTCCCCCCTCTCCAGCCTCTGCTGTGGATTTTTGGCAGGATCACGGCTGTGGGGATTCCGGTCATTTTATTGGCTCCGGATAGGTCCCGGTGCTCTGGGTATGCCGACTGGGTGTGCCCAGTCGCCAACGTTTCCTTGGCGACTGCCTCTCAGGAAGAACCTACTGTCCCAAGGACCGTTCTTCCATCCTGTTTTTAGAGTCACTGGTTTTTAACGGCCTGGCTGTGATGAGCCAGGTGCTGCAGTTTCCAACACTGCTTATAGGGGGATAGAAGGAATGGGCCTTGAGTACCATCGAGGCCCAGGTGTCAGCCTGGGTGGTCTTCTTCAGCATCTCCTGGTTTCGCACTTCCTGGTGCGTACCTTTTATTCCAGGGGTTAGACGTCTGTTTCCACCAGTGCGGTTCTTCTACCGCTGTGGGATCTGAACTTGGTAATTTTGGTTCTCCAGAAGCCTCTCTTTTGTGATATTTGGGAGATTCCAGTACTTACTCTGTCTCAGAAGGTGGATTCTTGGTGGCTATCACCTCCGCTCACAGGGTGTCAAAAAGGGTGGCGTTATCTTGTCGTTCATCTTACACAGGTTAAGGTGGTGCTTTGCCCCTTTTTTACATAGTTCCGTCCTTGGATTTCCATTTGAATAAGGACATTGTGTTGTCTTTCTTGTGTTCCTGGTCAGCACATTCCAAGGAATTTGCCTTATCTGCCCTGAATGGGTTTTTGCGGACATGCAGAGAAATGGGCTGTCTGTTTTTTTCTGTGACCCTTCTCTGGATGGAGGACTATTCTATCAGGGATCAAGTGCCTCCGTCCCTGTTACGACGCATTCTTCTCGGGCGCTTAGTGCTTCTTGGGCCTTCTGTCATCATGTGTCCGTTGTGCAAGTTGGCAAGTTTTCACAAATTCTACGAAGTGGATGTGTTGGCATCTGTGGATGCCTCTTTTGGCCGCAAGTTTTTGCAGGCTGCTGTTTAGAGGATCTATTCCCTCTTGAAGGGGTAGCGTTCAGGTTGCGTTCCAGCTGGTCCTGTGTGAAGCTCTTGTTACCTGGTTGGCTCTTGTATTAGTTTTGGGATTTTTCGTTTTCCCACCCCTCATGTTGGCACTGCTTTGGGACGTCCCTATCAGTATGAAGATAGAAGGCTGTGTCTATCAATGAACGAATGAGAAAATAGGGTTTCTTTACTTACCGTAAAATCTATTTCTCTGAGTTCATTGACAGACACAGCACCCACCCCTCTATGGAGTTCTTTTGATGCTTCTATTACTGCTTGCTACTAAACTGAATACCTAGAGCAGGGAGGGTGTTATATAATGACTGTGGACGGCCCATGGGAGTGGCCAAGTGATTTGTTTTTTTGTTCTGCCTAGTCCTACTCCTGCGGAGGCGATATAACCCTATCGTTATGAAGATAGAAGGCTGTGTCTGTCAATGAACTCAGAGAAATGGATTTTACGGTAAGGAAAAAAGTCCTATTTTACCATTTCTTCTGTATTCTGTTGCAAAAGGACATTACACCATAAGGGTGATTTACTAATTGAATTAAAACTGTTCATGTAGCACAGTGTATACTACTAGCCTGGCACACAGAGTTTTTTTCTGTTCAACCAAGCTGGTTGAACGAAAAAAAACAAACTGTTGGCTCCAGTCAGATCCACTGTTCTAACTATGCAGTAAGTGCAGCGATATCTCCCACTGAGCTGTCCCCCCACCAGAACACTTCAATTAGTGCTCTCTGCCATTGGCTGAGATCGCTGATCGGGAGTCGATTGGCTGCTGGTTTTCCAAATCACTTGGTGGAGGGGGGATTATAGTATAGGGTTGTTTTTCAGGGGTTGGGCTTGGCCCCTTAGTTTCAGTGAAGGGAACTCTTAAGGCATCAGCATACTAAGACATTTTGGACAATTTAACGCTCCCAACTTTGTGGGAACAATTTGGGATTGGCCCTTCCTGTTCCAACATGACTGCGCACCAGTGCACAAAGCAAGATCCATAAAGACATGGATGAGGGAGTTTGGGGTGGAGGAACTCGTCTGGCCTGCACAGAATCCTGACCTTAACCTGATAGAACACCTTTGGGATGAATTAGAGTGCAGACTGCGAGTCAGGCCTTCTTGTCCACATCAGTGGCTGATCTCACAAACGTGCTGTTGGAAGAATGGCCAAACATTCCCATAGACACACTCCTAAACCTTGTGGACAGCTTTCCCAGAAGAGTTGAAGCTGTTATAGTTGCAAAGGGTGGGCCAACGCAATAATAAACCCTACAGACTAATGCCCTGTACACACGGTCGGACATTGTTCGGACATTCCGACAACAAAATCCTAGGATTTTTTCTGACGGATGTTGGTTCAAACTTGTCTTGCATAGACACGGTCACACAAAGTTGTCGGAAAATCCAATCGTTCTGAACGCAGTGACGTAAAACACGTACGTTGGGACTATAAACGGGGCAGTAGCCAATAGATTTCGTCTGTTTATTTACTCTGAGCATGCGTGGCACTTTGTGCGTCCGATTTGTGTACACACACGATCGGAAATTCCGACAACGGATTTTGTTGTCGGAAAATTTTATAGCCTGCTCTCAAACTTTGTGTGTCGGAAAATCCGATGGAAAATGTGTGATGGAGCCTACACACGGTCGGAATTTCCGACAACAAGGTCCTATCACACATTTTCCGTCGGAAAATCCGACCATGTGTACGGGGCATAAGACTGGGATGCCATTAAAGTTCATAAGCATGTAAAGGCAGGTGTCCCAATACTTTTGGTAATATAGTGTAATTTAGATCTCCAAAAAAAAAAATTGTACTACTACTATTTCTTTAGCAACATTTTTATTTCAGTTTAAACAAAGATATTACATTATTAAGGTCAATTGTAAGAATTAAAATGTAGGCAGTAAGGAAAATGTCAAAGTGGCTAGGTGTCTATCAGAGTGACTACTTTTAGCAGTGCTAGTTCTGGGGGATAACTGGGAGGAACATCACATTCTGTGAAGAGGATTGTACTGCCCCAAAAACTAGCACTATTTCTGGCCACTGAAGGCATTCAATGCATTATGGGAGTCTTAACAGGAGTTTCTTTTTCTTAAAGTGTACTTCCACTTTTGCAGCCAAATTAAGCTAACGCCTTCTTCATATTTGTAACATGTTCCCTCCTATATTTTTTTACTATTTAAAGTGCCTTTTTACTTGCTGAAAACCTTTATCAGGTTTTCCCCTTTTATGTAATCTTAAGAGGGTTGGTGGGTCTGGGGAGTTATTTTACCATAACTAACCCTGTCTGTACTGTGCTGACAGATCTTCATGCTCAGTTGTAAACCACATGTGCACACTGCCCTAACAGGGTCCTAAGGGTTAAATATCTCAATATTTGAGTTGTTCATTGTACGTTAATGCATTGAAAAATGTACTTAAATTTGTCTCCTAATTGCACATTACATGGTACTTTTAGCAAAACTAAAAATTACATGGTACTTTTATTAACTAGTAAGAAATATATATATGTGTAGTGAGGTGCTGGGCTACAGCAATATGAAGAAGGAGATATTACCTTTTATTCTTCACCTCCTCTACTGAAATACTGATGTTATGTTGCACCACTCTCCTACGGCCAGTAAGGGGAGAGCTGATGTCAAGCAAGCCCATAGACTTCTATGCAGTGTGCTGAGAATCCTGGGAGTTGTAGTTTGAGTCGGCAGCCATATAATGAGATGAATACACTCATTACACTATATATCCCATTAGGCACTGTGTAGTAGGAGGAGTGGAGAGATGATTTTTAATAAACTGCCCGGGAAAGTTCTTCCTCTTGGCATGAGGGAATTAAAGAGAGAGAAAGAGAGTACCTCTGTCTGGATTTTTTCCTGACAGCGGGACACCATACCAGTAGAGATCCAAGCCTGCCACTGGGAGTGAGGACCCCCGGGGGCAGTGCAGCACCGTCCACACCACAGCACCTGCACCACTGCTTCAGGGAGACTGAAGCGTCCATTCAGCCTCTTCTTCCCACCACTGATCATTAGAGGTTTTCTCCCATTGTTGATACTGCTAACAGGGACTGAGCCACTGAGATCAGGACACCAAGTGTACCCAATCCATACTGCACTCATACTATGCCGCACTAATCCCAAACCTAGACTGCACCTATTTCAACCCTATACCGCATTATTCCGAACCTTTACCACATCTGAACCAAATCTACCTTGCACCTGTGCCATGCTTATATATTACCTATGATGTACTTATACTGCATGAACGTAAACTGGGACTGCACCAACATTCTGAAAGGACCCTAACAATAGCTGGCAGAAGAACATCTCAAGGGTCTGCCCCTCCCATAATAATTATTCTGTGGTGGCCTTGCTACTGTTTATGCTGATATGGATGCAAAATATCATCATATGTCAAGGCCCTACTGTTAATCACTTTGTATGCTAAATTGTGTTATTCCCATCATTAATTCATTTTATGCTTGCCTAGTTACCAACCATTATGGGTGACACTATATTAAGTTTGCCTTTTTTACCTGGTTTGGTGCCTGTTTTCTTTGATATAGTATTACTATTGGGTACTAAGTATTAGTTTCAGTAAATTCCTCTGGTATTGTATGTTTGTAAACTTAACGTGGTGTGTCAGAGGGCCTGTTCTTAAAAGGTTGAGGCAAAGAACAGGGGACCCTACAGGGGTAGCGCTACATGTGGAGGCTCATCTGAGTACCCATAGTCTATATAACAAGCCAGAAGAAATCATCATGGACCTTGCTGCAGCTTCTGAGTGGAGCCAAGATCAAAATGGCTGACTGGAACTGTGTGTGGTGATCGATGTGCCAGGGAATGAATGGACTGAGGAGCAGATCCACCAAGCAGTAAAGCCATAAAGAAGAGAGTGCAAATGCTAGACTTGAAGGTGGATGCAGCTTCTACTTGTGCTTATGTGCTATTAGAGTGGAGAAAGGACATCTCTGCCTGTTTCCTGGGAGACCATTTCCATCTGACATAGGAAGTCGAAGCCCCTTTAATCCAGCTACAAGTGTCAGATACCAATCCTGAGAGCTGAAGTCAGACTGTGGCAGCGAAGATAATGAACACCCTCACTTCCACATCTACTTCAGGACTGCTTCCTGCTTCCTTCTTCACTAATGTAGGGAAGTTAGTGCAAAGCTTTGCCAAGAATGGGTCTGTGCCATTAAACCCAATCATGGATATCGGAAGCTACGGTTCTTCTCAGGGAAGAGCCCAGTTCCATCTGGAGTAGACTTTGAAACATGGATGGACCAAACTTCACAAGCACTAGAAGAGTGAGACATCCCTGAGGCTTTAAAATAACAGAGAATTAGTGAGAGTCTCAATGGTCCTGCTGCTGAAGTGATTCATAACTTTAAGCTGGGAAAGCAGGACTGCATAGCTCCCAACTGTCCCTGATTTGAATCAAAGTCCCTATGTCCCTCTTTCCTCCTCATTTGTCCCTCATTTTGGTTTAATGGACATAGTTGTTTATAAAATGCACGTTATATCTTTGAAAAAGTGTTTCCCAGTTTCTAAATTGCTGCATTTGTAAATTTCAAAAGCCAGTATAAAGGAATAGTGGGTTTAACTTGGCATGGCAGGGTGTGTGTCCTATGCCTACATACTTTTGCTAATAGGTGTCCCTCGTTCCCATCTCAAAAAATTGGGAGGTATGGGACTATGTAGTCTCGGACCATATTGAGGCATTGTATGCTGTGTTTGAACAAGTAGAGAAACTCCCAGGATTATTATACAAGTTCAAGAACCTTCACCAGCGAAGAGGGGAGAACCTTTGTGACTTCATAACTCAGGTAGACAAGATCCTACATCAAATCCTTTTAAAAAAAATTGTATATATCAATGAGAGGCCATCAACGTCTGACTAGATCGTGTCTTACAAGGAGCTCACCCAAATCACCCTATAGTGTACAAACTTCTTCTCAAGGGACCCAGATCTGCTCCCACCTTTTTGGAATTAGTGAAGGAGATTAGAGAGGAGGAGGCTCTGTTATACAAGAAGAATCCAGGAACAAACTGCTCAGAGAAAGTCCCCACTTAAGACAGAGAAATTCTCCACATGGCTGGCTCAAGGGGGTGGATGTATATCAGATGGTGATAAGTCAAGGATGGAGTTAGAAGCTGAACAGCCAACCACATCTAACCCTAGAGCCTCAATGGCTTCAGCAGTACCCGATTTGCTGACCTAGGTGGCACAGGCACAGTGAAAATTGCAACAAACAATGTTGCAGGTAATGGAAACTCATGCAAGCATGCACAAGTCTCTGACAAATATAAAGCAGATTGTGTCCACTCTAAATTCAGAGAAAGGAACCAACAAGGGGACATGTTATCACCCTCACATGTTATTGTTGTGGGGAAGCTGGACACCAATGCTCTTAGAAAAGCCTCAACACTAGCCAACAAAAACTTCTCAAAGGACTGTCCTTCCCTTATTAATTATTCTGCAAGCCCCCTTTATTCCCCTGCCCCTTCCACTACCATCCTCCTTTTCTCTTGGACAGTGCATACGCAGTCAGTCTAGGACTAGCGTCGCCACCATAAATATGTTCTGGCAGTATAGTTCCAGCGCTCCATAGATTAAATGTTACTACTGCTCACTGCTGCATTTGAGGTAGCGTTGCTACTGTTTATACTGATCTGGGCTCAAAATGTCATCTTATTCCAAGTCCCTACCATTCATAACTTTGTATGCTAAATTGTGTTATTCCCATTAATCTATTTTATGCTTGCCTAGTTACCAAGCATTATGGGTGATAATATATTAAAGTGGAACTTTAGTCAGAAAATTAAGTCTTGCCAGGCCTGCTAGCTTCAGGCTGGCCCCTTTTGCAGTTATAGCTGTTTAAAACATTAAAACGTGTCTATACTGTAAAATCCAGTTATACACTGTTTCACCTTACTCTGCACATGCTCAGTTGCTCTATATTTTTAGGCACTATTGGGGTTTGTAGAGGCCGATCTGCTGACAGCCTTAAAGTTGAATTAAACCCTCCTATCCTTTACATCCAAGGAAGCTGCTTCTGTTTGATATGCAACTGCCTGGTGCTGCACATGTGATCAGTTATGACACCAACCATTTGATGGTTGGACAGTATGGTTGAGATCACAAGCAAATGTGAGAGTTAGGAATCGCAGCATTCCAGGAGTGTAATGCCCTGTACACACGGTCGGACTTTCCGATGGAATATGTGCGATTGGAGCTTGTAGACGGAAATTCTGACCGTGTGTGGGCTCCATCTGACTTTTTCCATCGGAATTTCCAACACACAAAGATTGAGAGCAGGCTATAAAATTTTCTGACAACAAAATTTGTTTGTGTAAATTCCGACCGTGTGTGGACAATTCCGGCGCACAAAGTGCCACGCATGCTCAGAATAAATTAAGTGACAAAAGCTATTAGCTACTGCCCCGTTTATAGTCCCGACGTACGTGTTCTACGTCACCGCGTTCAGAACGATCGGATTTTCCGACAACTTAGTGCTAACGTGTGTATGCAAAACAAGTTTGAGTCAACATCCGTCGGAAAAAATCCATGGATTTTGTTGTCGGAATGTCTGATCAATGTCCAATCATGTGTACAGGGCATAACTGTTTTTTGAAACCGTTAAATCAATGGGTTTAGCTCTGCTTTATGATTTACTGCTGTTCAGGGGCTATGGGCTTCAGCAAAATGGCAGGCTCTGGCAATAAGAAACAGGAGCAATGCTGGAGGCAGTTTACAGCACATACTAATTTTGGTAGCATAATTATTAATGCAAAATGTCTGGTTCTTGCTTTTTTTCAAGTTATGGGTAAAGTTCTGCTATAAGTTTGCCTTTATTACCTTGTTTGGTGCCTGTTTTCTTTGATAAAGTATTGTTATTGGGTACTAATGCCTCGTTTCCACTGAGCGGATCGGTTCGGTTTGGTTCCGTATGGTACGCTATTTTGGGTGTTTCCATTATGAAAGCGGCCCATACAACCGAACCGTACCGCTCCATTCAGGGTCCTGCTTCAGATGTGGGGCCATAGAAAATGGAATGGTTCGGTTAGGGCGGAGCTACGATACATTCCACTGATTGGTGGATGTGTGACGCCATGCTGGGCATTTTTTTTAAACCCACGTATGGCCCCTGTCGGTCCGACTTGCAGTGGAAACACTCACCTGAATAGGCCGGACCATTCTAGGCCTTTCAAACTGTACCGACCCGAACTGATCCGCTCAGTGGAAACGAGGCATAAGAGAACATCGAGAAGGTTGAAAAGGATGAGGCAAAGAACAGAGGACCCATCCTATCCAGCGGCTCCTACATGGGCAATGCTACATATATTTCTAATTACTTTTTAGGTATGCTGTGTGAATGGTAACACATAACAAACATATAGACAGGGTTTCTCAAATTGGACTAGAAAGGTGGAAATACACTTTAGGGTCCAAAATAGTACTGAAAAGCTGATGCATAATTTGATGTATTAGCTGTAGTATTCATTACTGCCTCCAATGGTTAATAACATCGTTTGGGACCAGGAACTTGGCAAGATGCCATGTTCCTGGATTACATTAGCAAAAATGTATTACAATGAATTGCAATTTCAAACTAATAATCTGAATATACAGGCTATAAAATAGAATCATATTGTAACACATACACGTACAGTTACACATACATTATCAATAGCATCCCCTAGGTTTAAAAGCATATACTAAAATATCATAAAGACTACTTATGACTTTATATTGAAGTGGATGAATAAATACTGGAACATTTTAATTGGCTGCATGGTGCTTAGCCAAGACTAGGTTTACATTAAAAAATCTAAAGCATTTTGCTGTGCTATCCCATATTTTTGTGAGCACACAAATTTGTGCCCATAACATAAAAGAAAGACTTGCTTTCTGTATATAGAGATAGATTTGTTACTGATTTATTTACAAATTATTTACTTGTGGATTAATCAAATATAAGACAAAAGATAGACCAGTGATAAAATATTAAATCTGAACTTTGATTTCGCTGCACACTCTGAGTTTCTCATAGTTAGAATGCATTAGAAGCTGTGTCATATTAGATAAAGACCAGCTCATTTTCTGACTGGAAGATGACCAGCCTCTCCTAGTCCTTTCCTCCCTAGCTTTACTGTCACTGGCCCACCCCTTTCATTCTTTGGATGTCAGTTTTCTCAATCATGGAGGCTTAGTATCACATGTAGTCTGCATACAAATGTAACCTGCCTAGGAATGCTGACACCTGCAGACCATCCATCCATCAAGTCATTTTGATATTTGCATAACGACTTCCAAGAGCCAGCCCACTGCCAGCGTTAAGGCTGATGGCTCTTGAGAGAGAAACTGTGCTGTGATTCAGATTATACTTCAAATTTTCTTCCACATTAGAAATTGCAAATAGATGTCTAATTCTGTAAAAGGAAAGGGAGAATTTTTTTCTGTAGTAACTAATTATCATAGTTATTGTAGGTTATAAAAAGGGTATAGTGCAATATATTTACTGTGATATACTGTGATATAAGAACACATTTATGTCAATAAAAAAAAGTTCACGTGTTAACTCTTTTAAGTCAAATATTTGTTATGTCTGCTCAGCTATAATCCACTGAAGTATTCCAGCAAAAACAAATGATATTACACTGTGTTTTGAAATATATGCCAGGCCACGAAGTGTTTCTTTGTTTGTTTCGCCAGTATCTCCAGCTCCCATGGCATTTAGCTGCTGATTTCTTGAAGAGCACAGATCATGTAGATTTCCCTGGTATTGGATTTTTCTTGATTCTTGTCTCAAGGACTCCCATATGGCAGCTGTATCTTCAGGGCAGTTGACCAAGACATTGCTAGCACACTTGTGAAATTCATCCCAAGATCTAAATAGATAATATGGGGATATTATGTACACATTATACATATATATGGAAACTCTTACAGTCTGATCCTATGATTCAGGATTTTTAAGTATATTTCAGGGTTTGTAAACCAAATTTCATAAGCTATATTTCCACCTCTATACAGTCCATTTCTGCCAATAGCAGCACTTAGTAGGTGTGCTTTATTACAGATCCATTTCTATTCAGTAATAATAGTGTATTCAGATATAGAAATATTGACCCTGGGTCAAGAATCTGTCCTTGAAACCCTCATACCTATTGACTTATCACTTTCCAATAGAGACTCTTGAGGTGAGAGTGGGTGGAGCCATGTGATCAACCCAGGTAAACTAAGTCAACCGGGGACAATGAATTAGAAAATGACCCTGACATGTAGACACCTGGAGTTACCTACTATGTTCTCCCAGTTGTGGACAACTTTTTCCATACATTCAATTTCTTTTAAAGTGTATCTAAAGCCCAAACCTTTTATTTTTTTGGGTACTATTGTTTAAAGCCCCTGACGCTACTCGCTATGGAGATTCAGCTATCTGTTCCAGTAAGGATTGTCACCAGACTGAACAGAAGGGAAAATCCAAAAATCTGAAATGTCACCGAAACAGAATAAATGTAAAATTTACTAGGGACACCTGTTGTGGTTAGAACTGTCTAAGAGGGGATTTCCCTCACTTTGCAGAGATTTCTTCTCCCTTCATTTTGTCTTTACACAGACAGTAAAAATATTCCCTACTCTATCCAAAAACATTAAAAATAGTTTTGGCTTTATATTTACTTTGGAGACTTTGATACTGGAAATTTATTTACAGAAAATCTTTAGCAAATGTTCCCAGAAGCCAATTTGAAAATACATACATAAAGTATAAAGATTAGAAAGAACTACTCAAGACTCCTTGTAACATTCTCTATCCTGACTTCCATTTGTTTAGAGCAGCGCACGTTAGTTACATAGTTACATAGTTACATAGTTAGTCTGGCTGAAAAAAGACATGAGTCCATCTAGTTCAACCAATAAAAGGGGAACAAAAATGTGTATATATATATATATATATATATATATATATATATATATATATATATATATATATACGCACACATATATACAGTATATATATATATATATATATATATATATATATATATATACGCACACATATATACAGTATATATATATATATATAGATATATATATATATAGATATATATATAGAGAGAGAGAGAGAGAGAGAAAGAAAGAGTTACACACACACACACACACACACGTATAGTCCTATATATACACAATCCTATACCCACAGTTAATCCAGAAGAAGGCAAAAAAAACAACCCTAATAAAGCATGATTCAATTTGCTCCAGCAGGGGAAAAAAATCCTTCCTGATCCCCCAACAGGTAATCAGATATTCCCTGGATCAACTTTACCTATAAATTTTAGTATCCAGTTATGTTATGTACATTTAGGAACGAATCCATGCCTTTCCTAAAATAATCTACTTAGCTGCCAGAACCAGCTCTTGAGGAAGTCTATTGCATATTTTCATAGCTCTTATTGTGAACAAGCCTTTCCATATTTGGAGATGAAATCTTTTTCCTCTAGATGTAAAGAGTGCCCCCTTGTCCTCTGGAAAACAAAAAGAAGGGAGGAGCGCCTCTAAGTAAAAATGCTTTATTCCATATAGTAAAAGAAAATTTAGCCACTTACATATCAGTAAAAAACGAGGCTCTCCACATAACAAATGATATAGCTTCGAGTTCAAACACAAGCTCGAGGAGTGTCTAGGGTCCATGGCTGCAATGGTGGCGGAGAACCGGGACGGGAACAGCCGATCATGCAGAGGAGAGGAGTTGACAGCTCGTGGAGCTAGCGTGTGATGTCAGCTAGTGAGGGGAACACAACACATTTCAGAGCATGCGCAACACCCGTGAGGCGCATACGCGCTCCTTTCTCGAGTGTAATGATAGGGAATAGGAGGAGAGACATTTATATGCGCCGGCTGCGAAACAACACGCAGCTGACTGGGTGGAGAGATCTCTGAAACAGGGCACTATGCAATTGCCTTATTCCCCTCAAAGGGATGTATAGGTGCAATAAGCCCTGATGTAAGACCTGTCAGTTTGTTAATCATGGACAAAAGAGCTTCACTCACAAGGGTAGGCTCTTTTTGTTTGATAATTTTCACAACTGCTCCAGTGACTATGTAATTTATTGCCTCATATGTCCCTGCAAGATGTTAAATGTCGGTTGCATCATTCTTCAATTAAGGCGGCGGTTCGGTAGGCACCCGTCCCGGTTCTCCGACACCATTGCAGCCACGGACCATAGACACTCCTCGAGCTTGTGTTTGAACTCGCAGCTATATCATCTGTTATTCACCTGTGGAGAGCCTTGTTTTTTACTGATATGTAAGTGGCTACATTTTTTTTTACTATATGGAATACAGCATTTTTACTTAGAGGCGCTCTTCTCTTCTTTTTGTTTTCCTCTTGATGATTCCTAGCCGGCTTCACTCCCGAGAAGAGCTGCCCTTCGTTGACAGTGTTACATTTACTTTCCCAACTAGCAAATCATTCATCACCAGCACCTATTGGACTTAAATTTATGGACTTTGTCTTTCCTTTACATAATCTTTGATTTTTGTACAGTCATATTTGCCTGGTTGTTGTCTCCCTATCAGCAATTCTGAGTGCCAGTTCTATGTGTTTTTTTTCCCCTTGTCCTCTGGGATGACCCTAAAGTGAACAACTCACTACCAAGTTCACTATATTAACCACTTTTATTTATACATGTTGATCATATCCCCCCTTAATCTCCTCTACTCCAGAGAGAATAAATTCAGTTCCTCCAATCGTTCCTCCATGCCTCTTATCAGTTTGGTTGCTGTTCTCTGCACTTTCCCCACTTTCCCAATATCCCTTTTTTTGAACTGGTGCCCAAAACTGAACTGCATAATGAACAGATAATGATTTGTACAGGGGTAAAATTATATCTCTCTCTCTGTAGTCCATGCCTCCCTTAATACAAGAGAGGATTTTGCTTGCTTTGAAAACTACAGCTTGGCATCGCATGCTATTATTAAGCTTATGATCTACCAGAACCCCCAGATCCTTCTACACCATTGACTCCCCCAGCTGTTCTTCCCCTAGTATGTATGATGCATGCATGTTTTTAGCCCCCGGGTGCATAACTTTACGTTTATCAACATTAAACCCCATTTGCTACACAGTTGCCCAATGAAACAGTGCATTGAAGTTGGCTTGTAAGTTGGAGACATCCTGTAAGGATGTTATTCCACTGCATAGCTTGGTCTCATCAGCAAACACTGAAATGGTACTTTTATTACCAGAACCTATATCATTTACAAATATATTAAAAAGTAAGGGTCCCAACACTAAACCTTGGGGTACACCACTGATAACCTTAGACCATTTAGAGTAAGAATTATTAACCACTACTCTCTGAATTTGTTTTTTTAGCCAGTTTTCTATCCATTTACAAACTGATTTTTACAAGCCTGTAGACTTAACTTTACAGATTAGCCATTTTTGGGGAACTGTGTTAAACGCTTTGGCAAAATCTAAATATACTACATCCACAGCCACCCCTCTGTCCAAGGTTTTACCTACCTCCTCATAAAAAGAAATCAGGTTTGTCTGACAACTTCTATCTTTCATGAAACCATGCTGTCTGTTACTTAGAATATTTTTTTCCTGCAAGAACTCATCTATGTGGTCTTTTAATAAACTCTCCAGTATCTTTCCAACTATAGAAGTTAAACTAACAGGTCTAAGACTTTAATCCCTTTTTAAATATAGGCACCACATTGGCCTTACGCCAATCCAGTGGTACTATTCCAGTCATTAAAGAGTCCCTAAAAATTAGAAACAATGGCTTTGAAATGACAAAGCTCAATTCTTTTAGGATCCATGGGTGTATGCCATCTGGTCCAGGTGCTTTATTTACCTTTTATTTTGTCTAAATAGTTCTGGACCATATCAATTTTGAGATTAGTGGTAGGTGTCCTTGGCGCTATCAATGTTGTACGACTAAAAAAAAAAAAAAAATATTATGAACTAGATTAAATGCAGCAAAATCTGAAATGTGCACAGTGACACAAATAAATAAGGCAAATAACAAAAATGATTTCGCGCAATGATCTAAAAACGTAAAAACGAACTAGTGGGTGCTTAAAGTACATAAGTGCTTAAAAATAAGTCAATAACAAAGGAATATGTTCATACATTCATAGCTGATGAACAAATCAATGCAAAAAACTGGTGGGTGATATCAAAATACTGGTGAAATCTCCTCTAGGCAAAGTGTTGTGAAGAAAATGTTTTTACATAAAAAATGAATAAATACATGAATAAATAGCAAAGAAGTAAATTCACAAATTCATAACTGGTACGTATAAATAGCTTGTGAGTGATATAAAAAATGTTGATATATAATGTACCTATACTAATAAATATAAGCAATATATTATAAAGACACGTGACGGTGTCGTAACGTGTAGGGATTGGCCGGAGCGAGACGTACACAGGAGGAGAAGTGAGAGGGCGCTGAGAGTGCTACACTATCATTGTTTGTTCTATTTGCATTTTATCTTGTGCCAAAATGTAAGAGTCCACCTTTATTCATTTAATAAACATCCCCATACTTTTAACATACTACACCAGTGGAGCCCCTTTCTTCTCTCCTTTCTTTCCCCTCACCATTGCGCTGGCAATATTGGAGCTGCTTTAGGAACCACAGCAGGGGATCTTTAAGGAGAAATCCACAATCCGCTTTAGTGACATATGGCAGGGGTAACGCCTACGGACCCGCACTCACAGATGCTTTGTTTTATCAACTTTGAGGTGAGAGTTCTGGGAGACCACTTGTATATGAAGTTATTTATGGGCAACACCACCACATTTCATTACCAAGAAGCCACCTATTGGAAATTTACTGTATCCCATATTAAGGACTTTTCAACACAGTTAAACATCTTATTAGGTCCTAGTTCTCCATTTATTTCATTTCTGGACTATTTACTATATATTGCTTATATTTATTAGTATAGGTACTGTAACGAGCCCCTGCTCGCTCGGTTCCACTCTCCCGACGCTCCTCTGCTGCTATAGAATCAGATTGCAGATCACAACCTCTGATTGTTCGGTCATCCGATGCTCTGGGATTAGAACTACACCTATGTGCCGTTCAAATCCAGTTGTGATAGCTCAGAACAAACACCAGGCAGGCTGTATGTAAGTTCAAACAGGAATCTCTTTTATTGCAAAATACAGGCTCTTTTATACACTAAAAGTGGAGGTGCATACCTCGGGCTCATATTACTCTGAACATACACCTGTGACCAGAAACCTAATTAACATGGGCTAATTAACTAATCCCTTTAGACAGCCTAGATGACTCAGACATGACCTTTAGGCCAGATTGGCCGTCTTGTAGCTCAGAAAACACAATCAACATAGACTCTTCTTCACACAATAGCAGAGTTAATTAACACAAACAACAATGGGGATCTAATGACTCTTAGATCCCATAGTAGACTTATTTACAATACACATTCTAGCAGGCAACAGACAGGTGGCTGGAATTGACATCAGCGTCTCCTAACAGTATTTGTCCCAGCATTATGAATCAGCCACTATTCCAAGCTTCATGACAGGTACATTATATATCAATATTTTTGATTTCACTCACAAGCTATTTATACGTACCAGTTATGAATTTCTGAATTTACTTCTTTGCTATTTATTCATGTATTTATTCATTTTTATGTAAAAACATTTTCTTAACAATACTTTGCCTAGAGGAGATTTCACCAGTATTTTGATATCACCCACCGGTTTGCATTGATTTGTTCATCAGCTATGAATGTATGAACATATTCCTTTGTTATTGACTTATTTTTACGCACTTATGCACTTTAAGCACCCACTAGTTAGTTTTTACATTTTTTTTTTTCTGTTCACAATACCCTGCCTGGAGGGAATTTCCCCAGGAAATTAGATCATTGCGCAAAATCATTTTTGTTATTTGCCATATCAATTTTGAGTCATAGTGATTCATCTGGGGCTGTGTCAATATCATCCCCATTATGGACATGAGCTCCCCCATGCTCCTTTGTATACACAGAGCTGAAGAAGGTATTTAACCACTTAAGGACCAGGCCTCTTTTTTAGATGTGTTCTTTACAAGTTAAAAACAAAAAAAAGTTTTTTTTTTTGCTAGAAAATTACTTAGAACCCCCAAACATTATACATTTTTTTTCTAATACCATAGAGAATAAAAAGGCAGTTGTTGCAATACTTTCTGTCACACTGTATTTGCGCAGCGGGTCTTACAAGCGCACTTTTTTTGAAAAAAATAGACTTTTTTGAATTAAAAAAATAAGACAACAATAAAGCTAGCACATTTTTTTTATATTGTGAAAGATAATGTTACGCCGAGTACATTGATACCCAACATGTCATGCTTAAAAAATTGCGCCCGCTTGTGGAATGGCGACAAACTTTTACCCTTAAAAATCTCTATGGGCGACGTTTAAAAAATTCTACAGGTTGCATGTTTTGAGTTACAGTGGAGGTCTAGGGCTAGAATTATTGCTCTCACTCTACCGATTGCGGCGATACCTCACATGTGTGGTTTGAACAACGTTTTCATATGCGGGCGCTACTCACGTATGCGTTCGCATCTGCACGCGAGCTTGGCGGTGATGGGGCGCGTTTAAAAATTTATTTTTTCTTATTTTACCTTTTATTTCTTATTTTTACACTTTTAAAAAAAATAAAATTGCGTCACTTTTATTACTATTACAAGGAATGTAAACATCCCTTGTAATAGAAAAAAACATGACCTCTTAAATATGAGATCTGGGGTCAAAAAGACCTCAGATCTCATATTTAGACTAAAATGCAATAAAAAAAAAAATAAAATGTCATTTAAAAAAATTGTTTAAAAAAAAAATGTCCCTTTAAGAGCTATGGGCAGAAGTGACGTTTTGATGTCGCTTCCGCCCTGCAATGTCATGGAGACGGGTGGGGGCCATCTTCCCCTCACTCGTCTCCATGCCCAGACACAGAGAGGACCAGATCGCCTCCGCCGCTACCGATGGCTCCGGTAAGCGGCAGAGGGCACCGGAGCACGGCGGGAGGGGGGCCCCTCTCTCGCCGCGATAAAAGAGATCTAGCGGTGAATCCACCGCAGAAACCACTTTTATCTTGTAGCGGACCACCGGCCAAACACGAGGATACTGGGGTTATGGCAGCTAGCTGCTGCCAAAACAATGATATCTGTCCTCAAACTTATGGCCCGTACACACGATCCTAATATCGTACGAAAACGTTCGTCCGAGGAAGGATCGTACGATATTAGAATCATGTGTACACTACTTTTAACAGCCGATCACGACCGTTCATCCGATATTATTAGATCGGACATACTTGAAAATTTTCCTCGTACGATTCCAGATCGTCTGATTTTTGTTTAGTCAGTATAGTTGTCGTCCGAAAATACAATACAAATACCTTACAACACATGACATCACTTCCGATTTTTTTGTCTGTCGTATGAGAATTTTCGTGACTTTATCTATTCAATTTCTACTTGCGACTATTAAGCGAGAATGGTCGTACGGTCGGTCGTACGATATTTGGATCGTGTGTATGGGGCATAAGGACGCATATCGGCGTTCGGCGGTCTGGAAGTGGTTAACCACTTCAATACAGGGCACTTCCCCCTTTCCTGCCCAGGACAATTTTCAGCGCTGTCGCACTTTGAATAACAATTGCGCAGTCATGCAACGCTATACCCAAACCAAACTTTTATAATTTTCTTCCCACAAATAGAGCTTTCTTTTGGTGGTATTTGATCACCACTGGGGTTTTTATTTTTTACTAAACAAACTAAAAAAGTCCGAAATTTTTGAAAAAAAAAGCTTTTCTTTGTTTATGTTATAAAATTTTGTTTTCTCCTTCACTGATGGGCACTGATGAGGCAGCACTGATGGGCACTGATGAGGCGGCACTGATGGGCACCGATGCGTTGGCACTGATGGACACTAATGAGGAGGCACTGATATGTAGAATTGATGTGCACTAATAGGCGGCACTGATATGCAGCACTGATGGGCACCAATAGGTGGCACTGATATGCAGCACTGATGGGCACTGACAGGCAGCACTGATGGGCACTGACAGGCGGCACTGACGGACACTAATAGATGGCACTAATGGGCAGCACTGATGATGAGGTACTGACAGATGGTACTGATGGGCACTGATTGGCACTATGGTGGGCACTGATTGGCACTGTTATGGGCACTGATTGGCATTGTTATGGGCACTGACAGGTGTTTCTGATGGGGCACTGACTGGCAGCTGATGGGCACTCATTGGCATTGTTGGTGGTACATCTGATGGGGCTGTGCTGATAATCATGTGCTGATTATCAGCACAGACCCCTGCTCTGACCGGGAGAGCCTCTGATTGGCTTTCCCTGTCAGCACGAACCAAGGAAAGCCATTTGCCGGCACTTTCTGGTTCACGCTGTGATCAGCTGTGATTGGTCACAGCTGATCATGTGGTAAGGAGCCTCCGTCAGAGGTTCCTTACTACGATCGGAGATGCGGTGTGTCAGAGTGACACACAGCACCACTAATCACCGCGCTGCATGCCCCCACGGGCGCGTGCCGGCATGTTATCCTGCTGGACGTTATATGACGCCCAGTCAGGATAACTGAAACATCGCCCAGCCGTCATTCTGCTATAGGCCATGTGGGAAGTCATTAATAAATATGCCTTCTCTTTGTCCCCAGTCACCCACTCCAGATTATTTTGTAAAGGGCCTACATGCTCTGACCTGACCCTTTTACTATTAATATATTTGAAGAATTTTTGGGGGGTTTGTCCTACTATCTTTTGCAATCTGTCGTTCGTTTTGAATTTTTGCGTCCTTGATTTCCTTTTTACATATTGTGTTATATTCTTTGTAACATTTAAACGATGATTGTGTTCCTTCATTTTTATATTTTTGAAAAACTCTTTTTCTTATTATTTATAGCTTTTTTTAACTTTGGATGTAAGCCACATAGGTGTTATTTTTAGTCTTTTAAACTTATTGCCCATGGGAATATACTTTACAGTGTGTTCACATACAGTCACTTTAAAGAATTCACATTTATTTTCTGTGTTCATCAATGCCAAAATTCCCTCTCAGTCAAATTCTAATGCCGCACATTCTGACAACAAAATCCATGTTTTTTTTCCGACGGATGTTGGCTTAAACTTGTCTTGCATACACACGGTCACACAAATGTTGTCGGAAATTCCGAACGTCAAGAACTTGGTGACGTACAACGGCGCTATAAAAGAGAAGTTCAATACCAAGTGCGCCACCCTTTCAGCTCCTTCTGCTAATCTCGTGTTTATCTTATGTTAGTAGAAGTTTGGTGAGAGACGATTCGCTCTTTTCAGCCTCATACTTTTCAGATCATTACTGCTCTTCAGTTTGCGCTTGTAGGTTCTTATCTGGCTTTCAGTGCAATTAGTCAGTTCACATTTGTTTTTCAGTGCGTATTTTATAGTACGTATTTGATCCTCAGTGCGTTCTTGTCCACTCGTTTCTGATTCTCAGCTCGCTCTTCTCAGGCCTTTCTGTTTTTCAGTGCTTTCTGTTAGTTCGTTCTGACCAGCCGACCGTTTTGAAGCCATGAGGACCCTCACCCCGGACCAGAGGGTTTTTAACTACCGGCTGGCCAGAGCCAGAAAAGTGGTGGAGAACTCTTTTGGGATAATGGCCAGCGGGTTCCGCCTATTCCTTACGACAATCAACATATAAACTTAGACATATAATCCTTGCATGCTGCATTCTCCACAACTATTTAAGGAGAAATTCAATGAACTATGTTGCCTCAGTTGGGCCTGGGGCTGGACTTCAAGAACAAACCCTGACGGCGCTTGAAGCTGGCCATCCTGGCTTGCCCCCCCAAAGTAAGACAGAAGTATGTTGAGTACTTTGCGGGTAGGGGGGCCATTGATATGCCAGAAAATGTTTAAGAAACATTTTAAAATTAAATATTTTAGTTAAACTGAAATAAGATTTCCTTTGATTTACTGCTTGTGTTTCTTTTAGCTGTCTCCTAGGTTATCCAATGTGCTTTTCTTTTTGGCCATTTTCTTCAACAGTGCAAATGTAATTTATTTGACACATGAGGTGACAATCTCTTCTTCAGCAAACAATTACATTGTGGGTCTGCCACACACACACCTTGTTTTGTTGTTAATGTATGTAATGCATTACTGATAAAAATATTCATCATTTTCAGCACCATGAATTAACTTTTGGGAGTCACGAAAATGGCCTGATTGTTGCAAATTATAAAGGCCATTGGGAGTTATTTACTAAAGGAAACTCCACTTTGCACTTCAAGTGCACTGCAAAAGTGCACTTGAAACTGCAATGAAAGTGTAATTGTAGTGCAAAGTGGATTTGCCTTTAGTAAATAACCCCCATCGCAACTGTAAACACCAACTTAGTCCAAAAACTGCTATTGAGCATTGAAATAAGAAGCCACACATTGTTGAGTAGAAAACTTTTTACTCTGTGCACATTCACATATGCGTTAGAAAAGGGTTTTTGAACAATAACATTTTTGGTTTCGACAGTACAAATAGCCTTTTTTGTGTTAAACAGGCATGTTTAAAACCATAAAACAGTACAAACTCAGGAACTTACAAAGTTCAACTTTGATAATTTGAAGGCAATATCAGACATTAGTATGTCCAAACTGTGTTGATATTGCCTTCATCAGATGGGGTGATGTCACCCCTGTGAAAGCCAAATTTTGAAGATGCACACAAATTGAGAGTCAAAAATGGGGATTTCCCTCCTGATCCCATGCCTAATGTCAACATGTGCTAGCTCCCATCATGGGGGATCAATGGACGAGTTTCGGGGCTGCAACCCCTTCCTCTCAGCTACTTGAGTTGCGAGGAAGGGGTTGCACCCACAAAACGTGTACACTGATATCCCGATAGCACATGTTGACACACTGTGTGCATCTTCAAAATTTGGCTTTCAATATACTTAAAAAAAGATTCAAAAATTTAAAAAATATCAACAAATGGAAGAATTTAGGTATGTTTTAGATTCTGCCTAAAACATCAATGATGTTTTTGAGTCTTTTTTCAACATCATTGATGTCTTCCTTGATCTTCTGTAAATCCGGATTGCACACCATGATCTCCCCGATGAGGACGTGTGCACTTGCACTTGTGAAATGAGTTTCTTCTTCCACAACATCCACATCACCTAAAAAAAAAAACACACACCATGTATTATAAATATGCAGGCATACATCTATTACCTGAATCTGTGGTCTCAGACACTCACCTGTTGTGGTCACTATTTCACCCACTTCATAAACCTCTCCTTCCTCCACATCCTCTGGTTGTGGTGTTGGTATTTCCCCTTCTAGAGGAAGTGGGGGGTCCCTGGTGTCTTCTGATGTCCTGAGTCTTTTCTCCCCTATGTGACTAAAAAAAAGGTATACTTATTTTATTTATTTTTATTTATTAGCACACAGATATTTGAGGGCAGAAATAGGAATCTAAAACATTGCTTGGAAGTGTCGTACAATTGTCTTTTTGGGCAGCGTTCCGAGCTGAAGACATTTTTTTCCTTTTCTAAAGCTGGAATACTTACCTTTTTTGTACAGTTTTCACACATGGAGACACCCTAGTATCCACTGGAGCACCTGTGTGGGACACCCTAAAAAGTTTGTTCTGGTGTCCCACACTAGTGCTCCTGCGTCCAGATGTGTATACAGCTGCTGAGTGTCCTCTCCTTACACTGAATCAAGCTTATATTTTCATTCTAGATACAAACCAATCTAGACAGCAATGTACTAAACTTCTTTGAATACAAACAGGCCTGAACAAAGGTAGGTAGCCTGTATTTGCCAAAAACATTGTATTAGTGGGCGAACGAACGATGTTTACTATGAATGATTACTGTGCCCACGAACCTGAAAGTTGCTGTTGTAAACTGTACAACAGTAAAAAAAAAACACATGGAGCAGCACGAAAGTAATAATAATAATAGAAACACAGGACAAATACTTACTTTTTAGAAGCAGTTTCCTGATCTTTCTGTACTGATCCTGCTCCCTCAATTTCAGGTCTGACCATCATTTCCTCAGTTGATCCTTGGATCGCCGTACCCCAAAATTCTTCTGCAGACTTTTGACAACTCTAGCCATGATCTTGGCCTTTCTCACATTTGGGTTTTTGGGTAAGGTCCATGCTTCCCATCATAGTCGGCCCTCTTCAAGATGTCCACCATCTCCACATATTTGAGGCCTTAAATCTCCTCCGGGATAGGGACGTTCGTGGCTCTGGGCTTTCGTCGTTTCTGCTCTCCTCTGCATGCACTTGCTGTTTCTCCGACATGTGCTCTCCCACTTCGAAGGAGTATAGACTAGAAAGAACATTAGGGGCGGGCGGAGTTATACGCATGCGTGATGTATATAAAGCGTAACACGCGTGCGCCGTAAGTACGATCTGTGAGAGGAGAAAGGAGTATCGGAAGCGCAAATCATTAGAACAAACGTACAACTTTAACATGGTGCATCATTGGCCTATACTGCTTATAGATTGAGGCCTATATTGGGACAAGATTAGGAGAGTTTAGTCTGACATTAGGGTTTGTCTTGTGTTGTGTCTTGCAGAGAAAATGGATCTATTCAATGATGAGGATTTTATCCCCATATTCATTGATATGTACAGGGAGCTGCCCTGTCTGTGGCAGGTAAACCACCCCTTTTATAACAATAAAACAAAGAGGAAGGCAGCGCTGGATCAATTGCTGGAATTTGTGAAGCCGGTGATCCCCACGGCAGACA
Source organism: Aquarana catesbeiana (assembly GCF_042186555.1). Classification (NCBI taxonomy): domain Eukaryota; kingdom Metazoa; phylum Chordata; class Amphibia; order Anura; family Ranidae; genus Aquarana; species Aquarana catesbeiana. The sequence continues at coordinate 169,944,393 of NC_133334.1, read as the reverse complement.
TCCCCTATTTAAAGGCCTTAATTGGTGCCATGAGGAGCACTTATAATAGGGAGCACAAGAAGGTCCAGGATTCCCAGAGATCAGGAGCTGCAGCAGATGACATTTATGTACTCAGGCTGTGGTACTATTACAGACTGCATTTTCTGGCAGGCCAGACTGAACCCAGACCAGCACTCTCCAGTCTTCCTTCAAGGCTTCCTTCCACCTCAGCTGAGGCTTCCGACGACCTAGGCCTTCCAGCCAGGAAGAAGTGGAGGAGCCCAGCTTGAGCCAGGTATAGCATTATTCAACATATTTCTAGTCAAATAATTATTGATGTTAACTAGATGTTATTATTGATCAGTAATTTCTGATTTTACAGAGTTTTTTAACTTATCAATAGACAATAGTGGCCACAAATGATCGGGACAAGAATGAAAAATGCTAGGGTCAGAAGGATAGTTTTTTATATTTATTAACATTCAATTTGCAACAGTTGTGAGCTGAAAATTGTGTGTGATTGATGAACCAAAAACTAAAACTATGTCCCTTTTTCATACACAGGAAAGTCTCAGCCAGGAGGAGGTTGTGGAAAGTGGCAGCCAGGAAGTGGCGGGGGTAAGTGGCAGCCAGGAGGTGGTCGGGCCCAGTAGCCTGCCCGAATCCCAGGTCCCTCCCCTCCGACCTTCCAAAAAAAAGTCCCAGGAAGAGGAGTAACCTGGAGGAGGCAGCACTTGGCCTATTTTGGAAGGCTTCTGCGGCCCTCAGAACCCCCCCAATAATCAAGACGACTATGCCTACATGGCAGCCTGCAAAATGCAGGAAATGGAGATTTAGAGCCAACGCCTCTTATGGGAGGAAATTATCTTACAAGCCCTAAATAAGGGGTTAAGGGGCGAACTCACAAGCGAAAGCCACGTTTGCGAGTTCAACCATGGTCCTCCTCCTCCACCTCCTCCCATCTCCTGCCACAACTACAACACCAGTGCCACAGCCTGGAAGCAAGCGTGGAAGGAAGCGTGGAAGGAAGACAAGAAAGTGATGGCCTGGGTTCGGTCTGGTTGACAAAAGATGCAGGCTGTGTAACACCACAGCCTGGGGACAGATATGTCATCTGCTGCTGTTCCTGATCTCTTGTAGTCCTGGACCAGATTGTGCTCACTATTATAAGGACTCCTCAGGCTACCAATTTTGACTGTAAAATAATTAACGTCTGCCCTGGGGTACAAAGGCTTTGCAATTTTCACCAGTTACCTCAGCATTGCCTTCCTCTTTATTTTGTTATGACCCCTAATAAATGGCTATTTTTTTTTCACAAATACTTGCCTATGTGTTTTACTTCAAAAAGGACAGTTTGTTTGTGAATAGGCAGGTACATTTCAAAAATACAATGTCAGATTAACAAGGGACACCAACACCAACCGCCGTGAGGTTAAAAAATACCAGATAATAATGGTGTTGTGGTAACTTGACACAAAACGTAAGAAAGAATTATGGAGATCACTATAAAAAAATAAAATAAAAGAGGAGATCTGGATATAAAAAAAAAACACTATAAACAAAAATTCTAAACATTATTATGGAGATCTGATGAAAAAAAAAAATATTCATGAGATCACGAGAAATAATAAAAAAATCAGGTTGTCAGAACTCTGTGTGAATATCAGCAGCAAAACAACTTCATTATTCTAGCATATCTCCATTACAAACGCTAGTTTTACCAGAACGTGCGCGTCCGTCTCGTACTTGATTCAGAGCATGCATGGAACTTTGTGTGTCGGAATTGTGTACACATGATCGGAATTTATAAGAACAGATTTTGTTGTTTGAAAATTTAAGATCCAGATCTCAAATTTTGTTTGTCGGAAATTACGATGGAAAATGTCCGATGGAGCCTACACACGGTCGGAATTTCCGACAACAAGCTCCCATCGAACATTTCCCGTCGGAAAATCCGACTTCCTCTCCGGCTCATTGCGGCTCACACAGCCTGGACTGGGTACCTCTTGGAAATATGCCTTTGACATCTGCTACATCCCCAGGATATCACCCTCACCCATGAGTATACCTGTACTTACTGAGATGTAAGTGTTGAATACTTTTTGTACTACAGATTAAAACATTACACTCAGAGGCGCTTTTCTGTTTTTGTTTTTCCAAATGTCTGTACAATGGTTTTGTCGTGATACGTGTATAAAAATGAATTCATTATAAATGTATTCTTATCTAAAAGAAATAGTCTTGGCTAAATCACCAAGTTCGTATGTGGTTAATAGGGATGAGCTGAACACCCCCCAGTTCGGTTCGCACCGGAACCTGCGAACGGACCGAAAATTTGCGCAAACTTTAGAACCACATTGAAGTCTATGGGACTCGAACGTTCAAAACCATAAGTGCTAATTTTAAAGGCTGATTTGCATGGTATTGTCCTAAAAAGGGTTTGGGGACCCGGTCCTGCCTCAGGGGACATGTATCAATGCAAAAAAAAGTTTTAAAAATGGCCGTTTTTTCAGGAGCAGTGATTTTAATGATGCTTAAAGTGAAAAAATAAAAGGTGAAATATTCCTTTAAATATCGTACCAGGGGGATGTCTATAGTATAAAACTGTGAGTGAACAAGAAAAAGGCCACCAAATCTCGTCCTACTACCATTGCGCCCTGTATCCTATACCTGCCCTTATGCTAGCTGCCACTTTAAAAATTAAATGATAAAATCTGGATCATCTATAAGGTCAAAAACAACAAGATGAAGAGTGGCGCTATCCCCTAACAGTGGGACTTGAGGTAAGTGTCCACACCACCTCTAATGTAATAAACCAATCCTAAATCCCAATTATAGAAAGTGGATTATCAATATTAAATATCAGTAGTCGCACAAAACATCAATTGCTCAATGTGATAGTCACTACTAATGTGATACAAATAACCTAAAAGTTTTGATCCTAATATAAAATTACTTTAACATAAAGTAACATGTATATTATTACAAGTGACACCCCATGAACAGTGGAAAGAAACGGTATTGTGATACCACAAACATAGACCAATAAATAATGAAATTAGAAAAAATCCAAAATACACAAATTATGTGCAAAATATATGATGGAAGAAAAATAAAACATGTGAGAAAAAATTCAATAAAAATTATATACTGGAAAACAGTGAGTCCACATCTGTTTAGAATGATAAAAATCAATATATTGAATGGTGAAGAAAACAACAAAAAGTTCAAAAAGTGCAAGTGTCTTCAATCAGCAAAATGCTGTAACTCCATGTACACCACACCTCAGTGCCGTGATTCCACTCCCTTGTGAATTGCTCACTCACCAGCTGATAAGGCCTCACACTCTCTTGTTTGGCCGGCAAAACACCTCAACCCACTATCATGGGGGTTATCACGAAGCCACCGATATTCGCTGTTGAGTGGTCTATGTTTGTGGTATCACAATACCGTTTCTTTCCACTGTTCACGGGGTGTCACTTGTAATAATATACATGTCACTTTATGTTAGTAATGTTATATTAGGATCAACACTTTTAGGTTATTTGTATCACATTAGTAGTGACTAGGGATGAGCCGAACACCCCCCGGTTCGGTTCGCACCAGAACCTGCGAACGGACCGAAAGTTCGCACGAACGTTAGAACCCTATTGACGTCTATGGGACTCGAACGTTCGAAATCAAAAGTGCTCATTTTAAAGGCTAATTTGCATGGTATTGTCCTAAAAAGGGTTTGGGGACCCGGGTCCTACCCCAAGGGACATGTATCAATGCAAAAAAAACTTTTAAAAACGGCCGTTTTTTCGGGAGCAGTGATTTTAATGATGCTTAAAGTAAAAAAAAAAAAAGTGAAATATTCCTTTAAATATCATACCTGAGGGGTGTCTATGGTATGCCTGTAAAGTGACGCGTGTTTCCCGTGTTTAGAACAGTCCCTGCACCAAATGTCATTTTTAAAGGAAAAAATCTCATTTAAAACTGCTTGCGGGTTTAATGTAATGTCGGGTCCTGGCAATATGGATGAAAATCAGTGAGACAAACGGCATGGGTACCCCCCAGTCCATTACCAGGCCCTTTGGGTCTTGTATGGATATTAAGGGGAACCCCGCACCCAAATTAAAATAAGGAAAGGTGTGGGGCCACCAGGCCCTATATACTCTGAACAGCAGTATACAGGCTGTAGGTTTGTTGTTAAGTAGAATCTCTTTGTAATTTTGAACGGGTACATTTTTAACGTGTTTAGCTCCAGCCAAAAAATCTTTTTTAAGCTTTTTGGAAAACATAGGGAAGGGTTATCACCCCTGTGACATTTGTTTTGCTGTCTTTCCTCCTCTTCAGAAGATTTCACCTCACTTTTTGTCCCAATGGATTGGAAAGCATCAGTGGAAAGGAGAAATGTTTTTCCCATATTAACTCTTACAGGAGAGAATTTCCCTTCCTAGGGGTAGATTTCACTTCCTGTTGTCTCCTTCCGTTTGCAAGTAGGAGTCGTTTGTAAGTTAGTTGTTTGAAAGTAGGGTCCTGCCCTATATACTCAGCAGAAATTTGGGCCTTAGGTGTTGCTGTGGCCACAACACTGTAAGCCCTCACAGGGCTCTGCTGTGAAATATTAGATCAAGAATTGTAATTACATGCCCCTGTTGAACAGGACCTGAAAAATTAGGCCTTAGGCACTGGTGCTGGTGCCACAACACTTCAACCCCTCACAGACACTCTAGTTGGAATGCAGGAACGAGCCCTGCTGCAAAGTATTGCATCAAAAATTGTAATTACACGCCCCTGTTAAACAAGGGCTGAAAAATTGGGCCTTAGGCACTGGTGCTGGTGCCACAACACTGCAACCCCTCACAGACACTCTAGTTGGAATGCAGGAACGAGCCCTGCTGCAAAGTATTACATCAAAAATCGTAATTACACGCCCCTGTTAAACAGGGGCTGAAAAATTGTGCCTTAGGCACTGGTGGTGGCACCCAGAACCAAAAATGTTCTTACAAGCTATCAGCGTGATGATTGAGGAGGAAGAGGATAATTACTCAGGGATAGTCACTCAGCATCAGCATAGGCAGTCTTTGAAGGGATCTGAGATTTCAAAAAAAATTATTCGGTTACATCAGCATCAGGTGCTTGGTAGCTGGTGGTGATCCAAGACTCATTCATTTTTATGAAGGTCAGTCGATCGACCGAGTCAGTGGACAGACGCACCCTGTGATCGGTTACCACGCCTCCAGCAGCACTGAATGTGCGTTCCGAAAGAACGCTGGATGCAGGACAGGCCAGTAGCTCAATTGCATACTGTGCAAGCTCTGGCCAGTGATCCATCCTCAAGACCCAGTAACCCAGAGGATTTTCGGTGGGAAAGGTGTCCAAGTCTGATCTTGCCCCTAGGTATTCCTGCACCATGTAAAACAGACGCTGGCGATGGTTGCTGGAACCGATCATACCTTGGGGCTGCGGACCAAAAAATTGTCTGAACGCATCGGTCAGACGGCCACCTTCTCCACCGCTCCTTCTTTGACTGACCGAAGCCTCAGCAACACGTTGTCCAGAAACAGGAGTTTGTAACCTCCCAGTCTCTGGGAACGCGTTGCACAGACCTTTCTGCAAGGCCTCCCGAAGATGTTTCATCCTCTGCTCCCTCTGCGATGGCAAGATAAGGTCCACAACCTTACCCTTGTAACGTGGATCAAGGAGGGTTGCCAGCCAGTATTGGTCCTTCTCCTTGATACCACGAATACGAGGATCCTTACGCAGGCTTTGCAGGATCAGGGAGGCCATGCAGCGTAGGTTTGCTGAGGCATTCGGTCCGGAGTCCTCTGGGTCACTAAGGACGACATGGTCCGCAGCCACCTCCTCCCAGCCACGTACAAGTCCATGTGTTTCTTGGGACTGATCCCTTAAAGACTGCTGCTGATGCTGAGTGCCAGGCTCCACCTCCATACTGACACAATCTTCCTCCTCCTCCTCCTCCTCCTCCTCTTCCTCCTCGTCCTCTTCCTGTGTGATCGGCGGGCACGCAGGAACACTGTCTGGATAAAGGGGGCCTTGAGAGCTAAGGAAGTCCTCCTCTTCCTGCCTCTGTTCTGCCTCAAGTGCCCTGTCCATTATTCCACGCAGCGTGTGCTCCAACAGGTGGACAAGGGGGACAGTGTCACTGATGCATGCACTGTCACTGCTCACCATCCTCGTGGCCTCCTCAAATGGTGACAGGACAGTGCATGCATCCCTGATCATGGCCCACTGGCGTGGGGAAAAAAAACCAAGCTCCCCTGACCCTGTCCTGGTGCCATAGTAGCACAGGTACTCATTGATGGCCCTCTGCTGCATGTGCAGCCGCTGCAGCATGGCCAACGTTGAGTTCCACCTGGTGGGCATGTCACAGATTAGGCGGTTCTTGGGCAGGTTAAACTCCTTTTGGAGGTCCGTCAGCCGAGCACTGGCATTATATGACCGGCGGAAATGCACACAGACTTTCCTGGCCTGCCTCAGGACATCCTGTAAGCCCGGGTACCTGCCCAAGAACCGCTGCACCACCAAGTTAAGAACGTAAGCCAAACAGGGCACATGGGTCATTTGTCCCTGTCGGAGGGCAGAGAGGAGGTTGGTGCCATTGTCGCAAACCACCATTCCTGCCTTAAGTTGGCGTGGCGTCAACCACCTCTGAACCTGCCCCTGCAGAGCTGACAGAACCTCTGCCCCAGTGTGGCTCCTGTCCCCCAAGCACACCAGCTCAAGCACCGCATGGCATCTTTTGGCCTGCGTACTTGCGTAGCCCCTTGAACGACTACGGAGCACCGCTGGTTCCGAGGAAGAGGCCATGGAGGAAGAAGAAGAGGAGGGGGTGGAGGAGAGAGGTGTGTCACAATCATTAGCATTTTGGAGGCGTGGTGGCGGAACAACCTCCAACACTACTGCACCTTGTCCTGCATCCTTCCCAGCTGCCAGCAGAGTCACCCAATGCGCCGTGAAACTTAGGTAACGTCCCTGTCCATGCCTGCTGGACCATGAGTCAGCGGTAATATGCACCTTACCGCTGACCGCCCTGTCCAGCGAGGCATGGACATTGCCTTCCACATGCTGGTAGAGAGCCGGAATTGCCTTCCGTGAGAAAAAGTGGCGTTTGGGTACCTGCCACTGAGGAACCGCACATTCCACAAACTCACGGAAGGGGGCAGAGTCTACCAACTGAAAAGGCAGCAGTTGAAGTGCTAGCAATTTTGCCAAGCTAGCATTCAACCGTTGGGCATGTGGATGGCTGGGAGCAAACTTCTTTCGGCGGTGCAGCAGCTGGGGCAGGGAAATTTGCCTGGTACAATCTGACGTCGGTGTACCAAAATCAGATTGCCCACAAGTACGTGGCTGTGACACACCTAATTCTACACCTTCATTCCTCTCAGTGCAGGTCTCAGAGAGGACTGAAGGTCTAGTGGGGTTGGAAATCTCAGCTGATGAGGAGCAAGCAGAGGTCCTCTTTGTTCTTTGGTGTGGGTCTTTTAGAAACGCTTGCCAACGAACTGCATGGCAGGTCAACATATGTCTGGTCAAGCATGTGGTACCCAAGCGGGAGATGTTTTGGCCACGCGAGATACGCTTGAGACATATGTTGCAAATAGCAGTGGTGCGATCTGATGCACTCATCTCAAAAAAGGCCCACACCAAAGAACTTTTTGAATAACGCGCAAAGACTGCAGCGCCCTGCACATGTGGAGCTTTGGGGTGTGATGCAGTCAATGTGCTGCCCTTAGGCTGGCCCCTGGAGGGCATCCTGCCTCGTTGGTGATGTGCCGCCTCCTCCTCCTCCTCCTCCTCCTCTCTCCTATCAGGCACCCACGTTGAGTCAGTGACCTCATCATCCCCTCCCTCCTCATCACTGGAGCAAACCTGGCAGTATGCTGCAGCAGGGGGAGCATGACTGCCAGATTGCTGTCCTTCTTGGGCACCCCCTCTGTCCGTGCTCGTGTTACTGCCTTCATCGAGCTCAGTATCATCATCAGAGCCTTCCAAACGCTGGGCATCCTCCTGGAGCATGTACCCAACACTGTGGTCAAACAGTTCGAGGGACTCCTCAGGAGGACATGGTGGGGCTAGGGAAGGAGTCACTGATGACATTGAGCCAAGGGAAGAGGCCGCTGCTTTGCCAGACAAAGTACCCTGGGCATGGGTGAGAGAGGATGAGGAGGATGAGGACGGCTTGGTCATCCACTCGACCAAGTCTTCCGCATGTTGCGGCTCAACATGGCCAGCTGCCGAAAAAAAGGCCAAGCGTGTCCCATGGCCACGTGCTGATGAGGATGCACCGTCTCCACGACCAGCACTAGACACAGAGCCTGCTTGCCCTCTCTTATTGGCTTGTGACTGTCTGCCTCTCCTTCTTGGCCTTCCAGACATACTAATGGCCTGTAGCTGCACTAAGCTGGGATATATATATATATATATATATATATATATATATATATATATATATGTACTGATACTGCAGCTAGCAAAATCAACTGCCTGCCTGTAGTATGAGAACACCACCAACCTTCTACAGGTAGCTTTAGCTGAACACTGTGAGGTGGACGCACCCCACTAACTTGTAGGTTTAGCTGAACACTGTGAGCAGGGCGCACCCCACTAACTTGTAGGTTTAGCAGAACACTGTGAGCAGGACGCACTGCACTAACTGTAAATAGTCTAGCTGCCTGACTGTGGTACTAATAGGATCAAAAGAACACCAGCAATTTTCTTTAAAATACTGTAACAAGACAAGCCTGCCTGTCAGTAAGAAGATAACAGGAACGGATCTAGCTGAACACTGTGAGCAGGACGCACCCCACTAGCTTGTAGGTTTAGCTGAACACTGTGAGGTGGACGCACCCCACTAACTTGTAGGTTTAGCTGAACACTGTGAGCAGGACGCACCCCACTAACTTGTAGGTTTAGCAGAACACTGTGAGCAGGACGCACTGCACTAACTGTAAATAGTCTAGCTGCCTGACTGTGGTACTAATAGGATCAAAAGAACACCAGCAATTTTCTTCAGGTAGCTGTATTTACTGTAACAAGACAAGCCTGCCTGTCAGTAAGAAGATAACAGGAACGGATCTAGCTGAACACTGTGAGCAGGACGCACCCCACTAGCTTGTAGGTTTAGCTGAACACTGTGAGGTGGACGCACCCCACTAACTTGTAGGTTTAGCTGAACACTGTGAGCAGGACGCACCCCACTAACTTGTAGGTTTAGCAGAACACTGTGAGCAGGACGCACTGCACTAACTGTAAATAGTCTAGCTGCCTGACTGTGGTACTAATAGGATCAAAAGAACACCAGCAATTTTCTTCAGGTAGCTGTATTTACTGTAACAAGACAAGCCTGCCTGTCAGTAAGAAGATAACAGAAACGGATCTAGCTGAACACTGTGAGCAGGACGCACCCCACTAGCTTGTAGGTTTAGCTGAACACTGTGAGGTGGACGCACCCCACTAACTTGTAGGTTTAGCTGAACACTGTGAGCAGGACGCACCCCACTAACTTGTAGGTTTAGCAGAACACTGTGAGCAGGACGCACTGCACTAACTGTAAATAGTCTAGCTGCCTGACTGTGGTACTAATAGGATCAAAAGAACACCAGCAATTTTCTTCAGGTAGCTGTATTTACTGTAACAAGACAAGCCTGCCTGTCAGTAAGAAGATAACAGAAACGGATCTAGCTGAACACTGTGAGCAGGACGCACCCCACTAGCTTGTAGGTTTAGCTGAACACTGTGAGGTGGACGCATCCCACTAACTTGTAGGTTTAGCTGAACACTGTGAGCAGGACGCACCCCACTTACTTGTAGGTTTAGCAGAACACTGTGGGCAGGAGGCACTGCACTAACTGTAAATAGTCTAGCTGCCTGACTGTGGTACTAATAGGATCAAAAGAACACCAGTAATTTTCTTTAAAATACTGTAACAAGACAAGCCTGCCTGTCAGTAAGAAGATAACAGGAACGGATCTAGCTGAACACTGTGAGCAGGACGCACTGCACTAAATGTAAATAGTCTAGCTGCCTGACTGTGGTACTAATAGGATCAAAAGAACACCAGTAATTTTCTTCAAAATACTGTAACAAGACAAGCCTGCCTGTCAGTAGGAATATAACAGGAACGGATCTAGCTGAACACTGTGAGCAGGACGCACTGCACTAAATGTAAATAGTCTAGAAGATAACAGGAACGGATCTAGCTAAACTGAATACAGTGTATATATATATATATATATATATATATATGCAACACCTGGGATGCATATATATACACAATACACTTTAAGTGCAGCTAACTGACTGACTGTCCTGCCTAATCTAGCTAACTCAAATGAAATGACACTGTCTCTCTCTCTCTCTAAGCACACCGGAACACACTGCACAGGGCCGCCGTGCAGGCGGCCTTATATAGTGTGGGGCGTGTACTAAATCCCCTGAGCCATAATTGGCCAAAGCCTCCTTGGCTTTGGCCAATTATGGCTCTCTGTTAAGGCGGCGCTGTGATTGGCCAAGCATGCGGGTCATAGTGCATGCTTGGCCAATCATCAGCAAGCAATGCACTGCAATGCCGCAGTGAATTATGGGCCGTGACGCGCCACACGAATTTGGCGCGAACGGCCCATATCGTTCGCAATTCGGCGAACGATCGAACAGGCGATGTTCGAGTCGAACATGGGTTCGACTCGAACACGAAGCTCATCCCTAGTAGTGACTATCACATTGAGCAATTGATGTTTTGTGTGACTACTGATATTTAATATTGATAATCCACTTTCTATAATTGGGATTTAGGATTGGTTTATTGCATTAGAGGTGGTGTGGACACTTACCTCAAGTCCCACTGTTAGGGGATAGCGCCACTCTTCATCTTGCTGTTTTTGACCTTATAGATGATCCAGATTTTATGATGTCTATAGTATGCCTGTAAAGTGGCGCGCGTTTCCCATGTTTAGAACAGTCCCTGCACAAAATGACATTTTTAAAAGAATAAAAGTCATTTAAAATTGCTTGCGGCTTTAATGTAATGTCGGGTCCCAGGAAAATGGATGAAAATCAGTGAGACAAACGGCATGGGTACCCCCCACCCCCCAGTCCATTACCAGGCCCTTTGGGTCTTGTATGGATATTAAGGGGAACCCCGTACCCAAATTAAAAAAAAGGAAAGGTGTGGGGCCCCCAGGCCCTATATACTCTGAACAGCAGTATACAGGCTGTGCAAACAAGACAGGAACTGTAGGTTTGTTGTTAAGTAGAATCTGTTTATAATTTTGAACTGGTACATTTTTAAAGTGTAGCTCCAGCCAAAAAATCTATTTTAAGCTTTTTGGAAAACATAGGGAATGGTTATCACCCCTGTGACATTTGTTTTGCTGTCTGTGCAACTCTTCAGAAGATCTCACCTCACTTTCTGTCCCAATGACAAATGTTTTTTGAGAATTTGGGGTTTTTAGTGAAACAAGGATTGTTCATAAAGCATCAGTGGAAAGGAGACAAGTTTTTCCTATATTAACTCATATGCCCCGTACACACGGTCGGATTTTCCGACGGAAAATGTGTGATAGGACCTTGTTGTCGGAAATTCCAACCATGTGTAGGCTCCATCACACATTTTCCATCGGATTTTCCGACACACAAAGTTTGAGAGCAGGATCTAAAATCTGTTGTCGGAAATTCCGATCGTGTGTACACAAATCCGACGGACAAAGTGCCATGCATGCTCAGAATAAATAAAGGGATGAAAGCTATTGGCCACTGCCCCGTTTATAGTCCTGACGTATGTGTTTTACGTCACCGCGTTTAGAACGATCGGATTTTCCGACAACTTTGTGTGTCCGTGTGTATGCAAGACAAGTTTGAGCCAACATCCGTCTGAAAAAATCCTAGGATTTTGTTGTCGGAATGTCCGAACAAAGTCCGACCGTGTGTACAGGGCATTACAGGAGAGAATTTCCCTTCCTAGGGGTAGATTTCATCTCACTTCCTGTTGTCTCTGTCCGTTTGCAAGTAGAAGTCATTTGTAAGTTGGATGTTTGAAAGTAGGGGCCTGCCCTATATACTCTGCAGAATTTGGGGCCTTAGGTGTTGGTGTTGCCACAACACTGTAAGTCCTCACAGTTACTCTTGGTGGGTGCTGGAAGGGGCCCTGCTGTGAAATATTAGATCATAAAATTGTAACTACATGCACCTGTTGAACAGGGGCAGAAAAATTGGGCCTTTGGTGGTGGTGCCACAACACTGTAAGTCCTCACAGTTACTCTTGGTGGGCGCAGAAACGGGCCCTGCTGTGAAATATTAGATAGGTGGTGATCCAAGACCGATTCATTTTTATGAAGGTCATTCGAGCGACCGAGTCAGTGGACAGGCGCACCCTGTGATCGGTTACAAAGCCTCCAGCAGCACTGAATGTGTATTCCGAAAGAACGCTGGATGCAGGACAGGCCAGTAGCTCAATTGCATACTGTGCAAGCTCTGGCCAGTGATCCATCCTCAAGACCCAGTAACCTAGAGGATTTTCGGTGGGAAAGGTGCCCAAGTCAGATCTTGCCCTAGGTATTCCTGCACCATGTAAAACAGACGCTGGCGATGGTTGCTGGAACCGATAATACCTTGGGGCTGCGGACTAAAAAATTGTCTGAACGCATCGGTCAGATGGCCACCTTCTCCACTGCTCCTTCTTTGACTGACCAAAGCCTCAGCAACACGTTGTCCAGGAACAGGAGTTTAAAACCTCCCAGTCTCTGGTAATGCGTTGCACAGACCTTTCTGCAAGGCCTCCCGAAGATGTTTCATCCTCAGTCCGGAGTCCTCTGGGTCACAAAGGATGACATGATCCGCAGCCACCTCCTCCCAGCCACGTACAAGTCCATGAGTTTCTTGGGACTGTAAATGATCCCTTAAAGACTGCTGCTGATGCTGAGTGCCAGGCTCCACCTCCATGCTGACACAATCCTCCTCCTCCTCCTTGTCCTCTGCCTGTGTGATCGGCAGGCACGCAGGAACACTGTCTGGATAAAGGGGGCCTTGAGAGCTAAGGAAGTGCTCCTCTTCCTGCCTCTGTTCTGCCTCAAGTCCACTCTACCAAGTCTTCCGCATGTTGTGGCTCAACACGGCCAGTTGCCGAAAAAAAGGACAAGCGTGTCCCACGGCCACGTGCTGATGGGGATGCACCGTGTCCACGACCAACACTGTTGTCTCTAGACACAGAGCCTGCTTGCCCTCTTTTATTGGCTTGTGACTGTCTGCCTCTCCTTGTTGGCCTTCCAGACATACTAATGGCCTGCAGTGAGATGTAGCTGCACAAAACTGGGATGTATATATATATATATATATATATATATATATATATATATATATATATATATATATATATATATATATATTATATACTGATCAGAAGAAGCACACCAGCACTTGCCTTCAGGTAGCTATAGGTACAACTGTGCAGGGGTACACAGTACACTAACTGTAAATACTTCAAGCTGCCTGCCTGTGGTATTAATAGGATCAGAAGAAGAACACTAGCAGTCCAGCACTTGTCTTCAGGTAGATATAAGTGCAACTGTGCAGGGGTACATAGTACACTAACTGTAAATACTTCAGGCTGCCTGCCTGTGGTATTAATAGGATCAGAAGAAGAACACCAGCACTTGTCTTCAGGTAGCTATAGGTGCAACTGTGCAGGGGTACACAGTACGCTAACTGTAAATACTTCAACCTGCCTGCCTGTGGAATTAATAGGATCAGAAGAAGAACACCAGCACTTGTCTTCAGGTAGCTATAGGTGCAACTGTGCAGGGGTACACAGTACACTAACTGTAAATACTTCAACCTGCCTGCCTGTGGAATTAATAGGATCAGAAGAAGAACACCAGCACTTGTCTTCAGGTAGCTATAGGTGCAACTGTGCAGGGGTACACATTACACTAACTGTAAATACTTCAAGCTGCATGCCTGTGGTATTAATAGGATCAGAAGAAGAACACCAGCACTTGTCTTCAGGTAGCTATAGGTGCAACTGTGCAGGGTACACAGTACACTAACTGTAAATACTTCAAGCTGCCTGTGGTATTAATAGGATCAGAAAAAGAACAACATCACTTGTCTTCAGGTAGCTATAGGTGCAACTGTGCACGATACACAGTACACTAACTGTAAATACTTCAAGCTGCATGCCTGTGGTATTAATAGGATCAGAAGAAGAACACCAGCACTTGTCTTCAGGTAGCTATATGTGCAACTGTGCAGGGTACACAGTACACTGACTGTAAATACTTCAAGCTGCCTGTGGTATTAATAGGATCAGAAAAAGAACAACAGCACTTGTCTTCAGGTAGCTATAGGTGCAACTGTGCAGGGTACACAGTACACTAACTGTAAATACTTCAAGCTGCATGCCTGTGGTATTAATAGGATCAGAAGAAGAACACCAGCACTTGTCTTCAGGTAACTATAGGTGCAACTGTGCAGGGTACACAGTACACTAACTGTAAATACTTCAAGCTGCCTGCCTGTGGTATTAATAGGATCAGAAAAAGAACAACAGCACTTGTCTTCAGGTAGCTATAGGTGCAACTGTGCAGGGTACACAGTACACTAACTGTAAATACTTTAAGCTGCCTGCCTGTGGTATTAATAGGATCAGAAGAAGAACACCAGCACTTGTCTTCAGGTAGCTATATGTGCAACTGTGTAGGGGTACACAGTACACTAACTGTAAATACTTCAAGCTGCCTGCATGTGGTATTAATAGGATGAGAAGAAAAACACCAGCACTTGTCTTCAGGCAGCTATAGGTGCAACTGTGCAGGGGTACACATTATACTAACTGTAAATACTTCAAGCTGCACGCCTGTGGTATTAATAGGATCAGAAGAAGAACACCAGCAGTCTAGTACTTGTCTTCAGTTAGCTATAGGTGCAACTGTGCAGGGGTACACATTACACTAACTGTAAATACTTCAAGCTGCATGCCTGTGGTATTAATAGGATCAGAAGAAGAACACCAGCACTTGTCTTCAGGTAGCTATAGGTGCAACTGTGCAGGGTACACAGTACACTAACTGTAAATACTTCAAGCTGCCTGCCTGTGGTATTAATAGGATCAGAAAAAGAACAACAGCACTTGTCTTCAGGTAGCTATAGGTGCAACTGTGCAGGGTACACAGTACACCAACTGTAAATACTTCAAGCTGCATGCCTGTGGTATTAATAGGATCAGAAGAAGAACACCAGCACTTGTCTTCAGGTAGCTATAGGTGCAACTGTGCAGGGTACACAGTACACTAACTGTAAATACTTCAAGCTGCCTGCCTGTGGTATTAATAGGATCAGAAAAAGAACAACAGCACTTGTCTTCAGGTAGCTATAGGTGCAACTGTGCAGGGTACACAGTACACTAACTGTAAATACTTTAAGCTGACTGCCTGTGGTATTAATAGGATCAGAAGAAGAACACCATCACTTGTCTTCAGGTATCTATATGTGCAACTGTGTAGGGGTACACAGTACACTAACTGTAAATACTTCAAGCTGCCTGCATGTGGTATTAATAGGATGAGAAGAAAAACACCAGCACTTGTCTTCAGGCAGCTATAGGTGCAACTGTGCAGGGGTACACATTATACTAACTGTAAATACTTCAAGCTGCACGCCTGTGGTATTAATAGGATCAGAAGAAGAACACCAGCAGTCTAGTACTTGTCTTCAGTTAGCTATAGGTGCAACTGTGCAGGGGTACACATTACACTAACTGTAAATACTTCAAGCTGCATGCCTGTGGTATTAATAGGATCAGAAGAAGAACACCAGCACTTGTCTTCAGGTAGCTATAGGTGCAACTGTGCAGGGTACACAGTACACTAACTGTAAATACTTCAAGCTGCCTGCCTGTGGTATTAATAGGATCAGAAAAAGAACAACAGCACTTGTCTTCAGGTAGCTATAGGTGCAACTGTGCAGGGTACACAGTACACCAACTGTAAATACTTCAAGCTGCATGCCTGTGGTATTAATAGGATCAGAAGAAGAACACCAGCACTTGTCTTCAGGTAGCTATAGGTTCATCTGTGCAGGGTACACAGTACACTAACTGTAAATACTTCAAGCTGCCTGCCTGTGGTATTAATAGGATCAGAAGAAGAACACCAACAGTCTGGTACTTGTCTTCAGGTAGCTATAGTTGCAACTGTGCAGGGGTACACATTACACTAACTGTAAATACTTCAAGCTGCATGCCTGTGGTATTAATAGGATCAGAGGAGAACACCAGCACTTGTCTTCAGGTAGCTATAGGCGCAACTGTGCAGGGTACACAGTACACTAACTGTAAATACTTCAAGCTGCCTGCCTGTGGAATTAATAGGATCAGAAGAAGAACACCATCATTTGTCTTCAAGTAGCTATAGGTGCAACTGTGCAGGGTACACGGTACACTAACTGTAAATACTTCAAGCTGTCTGTCTGTGGTATTAATAGGATCAGAAGAAAAACACTAGCACTAGTCTTCACGTAGCTATAGGTGCAACTGTGCAGGGTACACAGTACACTAACTGTAAATACTTCAACCTGCCTGCCTGTGGTTTTATTGGGATCAGAATAAGAACACCAGCACTTGTCTTCAGGTAGCTATAGGTACAACTGTGCAGGGTACACAGTACACTAACTGTAAATACTTCAACCTGCCTGCCTGTGGTATTAATAGGATCAGAAGAAGAACACCACCACTTGTCTTCAGGTAGCTATAGGTGCAACTGTGCAGGGTACACAGTACACTAACTGTAAATACTTCAAGCTGCCTGCCTGTGGTATTAATAGGATCAAAAAAAGAACAACAGCACTTGTCTTCAGGTAACTATAGGTGCAACTGTGCAGGGTACACAGTACACTAACTGTAAATACTTCAAGCTGCCTGCCTGTGGTATTAATAGGATCAGAAGAAGAACACCAGCACTTGTCTTCAGGTAGCTATAGGTGCAACTGTGCAGGGGTACACATTACACTAACTGTAAATACTTCAAGCTGCCTGCCTGTGGTATTAATAGGATCAGAAGAAGAACACCAGCACTTGTCTTCAGGTAGCTATAGGTGCAACTGTGCAGGGGTACACAGTACACTAACTGTAAATACTTCAACCTGCCTGCCTGTGGAATTAATAGGACCAGAAGAAGAACAACAACACTTGTCTTCAGGTAGCTATAGGTGCAACTGTGCAGGGGTACACAGTACACTATCTGTAAATACTTCAAGCTGCCTGCCTGTGGTATTAATAGGATCAGAAGAAGAACAACAGCACTTGTCTTCAGGTAGCTATAGATGCAAATGTGCAGGGTATACAGTACACTAACTGTAAATACTTCAACCTGCCTGCCTGTGGTATTAATAAGATCAGAAGAACAACACCAGCACTTGTCTTCAGGTAGCTATAGGTGCAACTGTGCAGGGTACACAGTACACTAACTGTAAATACTTCAACCTGCCTGCCTATGGTATTAATAGGATCAGAAGAAGAACAACAGCACTTGTCTTCAGGTAGCTATATGTTCAACTGTGCAGGGTACACAGTACACTGGCTGTAAATACTGTAAAAACACCTGCCTGCCTGTTAGTATATTAGAAAGAGAATAACAGGAACGGATCTAGCTAAACTGAATATAGTCTATATATGTATATATATATATATATATATATATATATATATATATATATATATATATATATATATATATACATATATATACGCACACAACACCTGGGATGCATGTATATATATACACACAATACACTGTAAGAGCATGTAAGGGACAGAATGCAGGGAACAGGAGTGTTATGCATAGATTGCAGGGGACAGGTTTGTTATGCACAGAATGCAGGGGACACGTGGGTTATGCACAGAATACAGGGGACAGGTGTGTTATGCACAGAGCGCATGAGACATGTGTGTTATGTACAGAGAGCAGCGGACAGGTGTGTTATGCACAGAATGCAGGGGACAGGTGTGTTATGCAAAGAATGCAGAGGACAGGTGTGTTATGCACAGAATGCAGGGGACAGGAGTGTTATGCACAGAATGCAGGGGAAAGGTGTGTTATGCACAGAACGCATGAGACAGGGAATCCTGCGTTGCATCAGAGGGGGGCAGGTTCACCCGTACACATCACTGGGAAACCCCAGCGTTTCCCCTTGTCAGAGGGGGATAGGGTCACGTGACGGGTGGCCCCGCCCTCAGCTACATAAGAGCTGTCAAGCTAGCGCCGCGTCATTGGCTGGGTGCCTCCGGTGGAGGCAGGATCCTGTGTGTGTTACTCACTGGAGTCGCTGGAGATCATTCATCACTGGAAATCGAGAATTGGATTACATCGCTGGAGTAGGAGCATGGATTTATTGGATTACATCGCTGGAATCTCTTTTTTATTTTTTTATTTTTAATAAAGGACTTGTCCCAAGCCGTCTCCTGTGTTTTTTTAACATTTTGACGCTTTCTTTTTGTGAAATGGTAGGGGTACAGTGTACCCCTTACCAATTCACATGGGGGGGCCGGGATCTGGGTGTCCCCTTTGTTAAAGGGGGCTTCCAGATTCCGATAAGCCCCCCCGCCCGCAGACCCCCACAACCACCTGGCAAGGGTTGTGGTGTTGAGGCCCTTGTCCCCATGGGGACATCCTCCCCATGTTGAGGGTATGGTTGGTACGGTTCAGGAGGGGGGACCGCTCTCTCATCCCCCCTCTTTTCCTGCAGCCTGCCAGGTTGCGTGCTCGGATAAGGGTCTGGTGTGGATTTTTGGGGAACCCCATGCCATTTTTCTTTTAATTTTGGTGCGGAGTTCCCCTTAAAATCCATACCGGGACCCTTTGTATGGATTTTTGGGGGGAACCCCACGCCATTTTTTTATTTTGCCGCAGAGTTCCCCTTAATATCCATACCAGACCTGAAGGGTCTAGTAATGGAATTTTGGGGGACCCCCATGCATTTTTTTTTTATTTTTCAATTACTTTCAATGACTTTTATGTGTATTGTCGGGACCGACAATTCATTAATAGCCGGCACTAGCGCTAGTACTTTTAAATGACTTTTTTTCCTTTAGAAATGACATTTTGCTCTCGGACTGTTATAAACACAGGAAACATGTGCTACTTTATATGCATACTATAGACACCCCCCCAGGTACGAAATTTAAAGGAATATTTCACTTTTATTGTTTCACTTTAAGCATTTTAAAATCACTGCTCCCGAAAAAACGGCCGTTTTTGAAACTTTTTTTGCATTGATGTCCCCTCGGCAGGACCCGGGTCCCCAAACACTTTTTATGACAATAACTTGCATATTAACCTTTAAAATTATCACTTTTGATATTTCATGTTCGTGTCCCATAGACTTTAACGGTGTTTGCGTGTTCAAACAAATTTTTTGCCTGTTCGCATGTTCTGGATGCGAACCAAACAGGGGGGTGTTCCGCCCATCCCTAGCCGTCAGCTTCAATAGGTGATGGTAGTTGTAGTTCTCACATTTACATATTGCTGTGAATGAATTATGTGGCTGTGTGGGTGGAGCCCCACACTGCTGCGCTATTTTCAAAATGTGACAGCGGGTGTGGAAAGAAAATCCCCCACTGGCTGTCACAAGGAGGGAAGGGATCAGGGGTGCAGGGGGCAGGTCTGTAGTATGTTACACGTTACAGTGAAATTACAGGTGTAACATGTAACATGCTCTGAAAGATGAACTTATCCTTTAAAAAGGACATAACAATGCACATAACAAATTTAATTTAGAAGCGACCTCCAGAACTGTGAATATGTTTTGGGTGTGTTCAATAAAGACACAAGAAATTAGAACTGTTTGTGTGTTATCAACTTAACCACTTCAATACTCTGCACTTTGACCCCCTTCCTGCCCAGGCCAATTTTCAGCTTTCAGTGCTGTCACACTTTGAATGACAATTGCGCAATCATGCAACACTGTACACATATGAAATTGTTTTCTTTTTTTTGAGACAGATAGAGCTTTTTTTCCCCTATTTTATCACCACAGAGTTTTTTATTCCTGGGGCTAATCATGTCAGCCTGTGAATGGGTCAGCTCCACCCCTCTGCTCAAATAAAAGGAGGGATTCCCCATACCTCAGCATTCCTTTTATTTTTGAGGAGAGGAGAGGAGAGGAGAGGAGAGGAGAGGAGAGGAGAGGAGAGGAGAGGAGAGGAGAGGAGAGGAGAGGAGAGGAGAGGAGAGGAGAGGAGAGGAGAGGAGAGGAGAGGAGAGGAGAGGATGTATGTGGCCTAAATAGTGCAATTGTCAGTCCGTAGTGAGGGGGTATGTCATTCTGCCTGATTTTACTACCTTTTTATTTGTCTGTAATGCATGCTGCATCTGACTTCATTCAGTGATGTTTCTCTAGATTGAACAAATCCCCATATGGCAGCTGGGATGCTTTTGAGTTCCACAGCAGCTTGGGGTGGAATGAAGGCACCTGCATGGATGCAGGATGGCTATTTGAAGTGTAAATCTGTTTTTGTTTTTAAAGTGTGCAATGATATCTTTAATTGCCATTGGTGATCTGTGTATATTGCATAATATTATTGTGATCCTGCCTTTTGTTTCTGTCCTGGACAAACTTTTTTTTTTTTTTTTCTCTTGTCCTGCTTCTGGCATAGCTGAGTTTGTTTTGATAAGCACCAGGTACAATTTTTAGAGCTCTGGTCTGGGAAGCTGCTGTGTCAGCCTCCCTTTAGCAGTAGTTAACCCCTTAGAGGGTTATTGCCAAACAAGCTAATTCCTATTGCATTGAATTTGTTTTGAACTGCTTATTAGTCTGCAGGGCTATAATTTTAAGTAGATGGGTACCTTGTAATATCTTAAAGTGGTTGTAAACCTTTTTGTGTGACATTTACCTCTAGGTAAGCTATAATAAGGCTTACCTATAGCATAGTTGTCAACACTGTAAAAAAAATTATAGGGACACTTTTTTTGTTTGTGGACGGAGTCCTATTATATTTAGTGGACGTGGCATGCATTTTAAGGTGTGGTGTAGAGGGGAAAAAAAAATGCAGCATGCGCAGCGCACTTCTGCAAAAAAATGGGCGTGGCTTAAAGGGGGTGTGGTCTGAGTCTAAGATGAATGAGGGATGGAGGGAGAAAGAGGGAGGGATGGAGGGACAGCAGGCCCAGATCCTACACCACAATAGAAATATGTGTATTCCATAAAATTTAACAATTAGCAGATAAAGATACTCCAAACACCTGGTGTTAGCGCTTCAATTATCGCGGCACCATGGTTGTTCAGGTGTCTGGATGATTGAAGCACATTATTATTATTATTATTATTATTACATTGTAATATAAAATGAAATAGTTCAACTCACCATAATGTAGAATCAGTGGGAGCCCCGAGTGTGTCCCCTACCACCAGATGCCATCAGGTGTCCCTCCTTCCATCAGGCATTCCCAGCGGAGTCCCTCCTTACATCAGGTGCCCCCCCCAGCGGAGTCTCTCCTTACATCAGGTGCCCCCCCAGCGGAGTCTCTCCTTACATCAGGTGTCCCCAGCGGAGTCTCTCCTTACATCAGGTGTCCCCAGCGGAGTCTCTCCTTACATCAGGTGTCCCCAGCGGAGTGCCTCCTTACATCAGGTGTCCCCAGCGGAGTGCCTCCTTACATCAGGTGTCCCCAGCGGAGTGCCTCCTTACATCAGGTGTCCCCAGCGAAGTGCCTCTTACATCAGGTGTCCCCAGGGGAGTGCCTCTTACAGATCGGTGTGTTCTGTCACAAGCTCCAACCTACTCCACGGCTGAGATGGAGGTTTTGCTGCAGCTCCATGTGTCTCCTCTCATTCCTCGTGCTCAGTGGAGAGGGGAGGGGCTGATCCATGCAACTAAGCTCAGCTTCAGTGTGCAGGAGAATTGTGAAGAGAGAAGCCGATTCATTGGCTGCACGGATCGAGCCCCTCCCCTCTCCACTGAACACAAGGGGAAAGAGAACTCGCGGCGGCGCCAGCGGCCATTTTGTTGGAGCCAGAACTGCTGCAGAGCCAAAAACATTCCAGATTTCCCTGGACAAAGGCAAAATCCTGAATCGGGATGGCCTCCGATTGGGGCGAGGGTCCCAAAATCAGGATTGTTTTGGGAAAATTGGGACTGTTGACAACAATGCTATAGGTAGTGGAAATATCTCCTAAACGTGCGTCGTTTAGGAGGTATTTCACTTGTAGTGCACCAATGTCGTCATTGGCACATGCGCTGTGAAGAAACGGACTTCCCCCAGTGTGTGTCGTGACTGACAACTCCCGCGCGCATTCACGGGAGTGATGTCACGCGGCTCCGGCCAGTCACAGAGCCGGAGTCCGTGGCCCCGGAAGAAAGAGGGGTGAAGTTGGACGCGGCCTGCACAGGGGACAGCGCAGGCTTTGTTTGCAGGTAAGTGTCATATAATGGGCTAGTATGTGATGCATACTAGCCCTTTATGCTTTTAGTTTGCAGGCCTTGCGGGGAGCAAAAGAGTTAGTAAAACCCATTGGGGTTTACTTATTCTTTAAGTTACCAGATGACTCTTGCTTAGTATCCCTGTTTGTCAGAGATTTGATTTTTTTAGTGAGACTGGTCCTTGTGCAGTAAAACTGTATATGGTTACATCCTTGTTTTTCTTACTGCCAGTTTGCTGCAAAGCCATTTGCTTATATTCTTAAGCTATGAGTGTCAACTCTTCCTGGTAGCCCACTTGTTGCAAAGAAGGTAAGGGGCACCGTTCAGGTAAGAGTTTTTCTTTCAGGTGTATGGGAAACAAACTATGGGCTTTTGTCATTTAGTCTCTCCAGTTTGGAAGGCATCAAGCATTGCCGTGAATTGGGCCTGTGCTGCTCATGCCTTGGCAGGCTAAGCCCTGTATGAAATTTGATGATACCTAAAAGGTTGTCACATTCATTGAAAATGTGGGCAATACACTCTAAAGGACTTGTTTCCACTCACACTGTGGGCAAATCAACTCTCTCCAGACTTTCAAGAGAAGATACAGATGAATATGACTGTATGAATCCTTTTGGTTCAAGCAGACAATAATAAAGATTACAACGCTTAACGGGCTGTCACATTCATTTAAACACATGGTCAATATACTCTAAAGGAATGTTTCCTCTCGCCCTGTGAAGGGGTTACCTATTCTGGTGATGAACAGTCTCCAAGCCTTTCCAGGCAAACAACCCTATTCATACTTTTCCTAAGAGAAGATATGGATGAACATGGCTGCAAGAATACTGCTTTGTTCAAGCAACCAAGGATAAAGATGAAGGCAGCTAACAGGTTGTCAGTACACATGCTTCCACTTTCCCCGTGAGGGGTTCCCTATTCTGGCAATATGCAGTCTCCAAGGCTTCCCATGCAAGCAATCCACTTCAGTCTCTGCCAAGAGAAGATACAGATGAACACGACTGTATGAATTCTGCTGGTTCAAGCAGTCAAGGACAAAGCTGATGACACCTAACAAATTGTCACATTCATTAAACATGTGGGCAATACATGCTAAAGGAGTGTTTTTCACTCACACTGTGGTAAAATCAACTCTCTACAGACTCTTCCAAGAGAAGATGCAGATAAATATGACTGTATGAATCCCGTTAGTTCAAGCAGCCAAAGACAAAGATGACAGGTTGCCACATTAATTGAACATGTGGGCAATACACTAAAGATGTTGTTTCCATTCACCCTGTAAATAGACAGGATCCAGGAAATAGGCACATGTCCCCTACCTAGCCTGAATAAACGTTGGGCTGTCCATCCTGCTCCACTAGGATGTGGTCCCTGTGTTCACATGCTAAATGCATCATATATCAGGAAGCCCCTCTGCTGGTCTCTGGGGCGACATATGAGTGTAAATCACTCTTAATGGAGAAGCAGTGCAATATCATGGCTGGAGAGGACATTTGCCTTATTAATGAGCTTCCATATGGATGAAGCACTGCACTGCTGCTTAATAGTCATTGAACAAGCTCCAATGTTTTTTCCTGCCTTCTTTTTCAGCAGAAAAGCAAATACCAACCCCAAATAAAGACCAGCACTGCCAAAGAAGGTATAGGACAGTGCCTTCTACTTCCCAGGAAAAGCAGCCCTCTTCAGACTCTGCCAGGAAGAGGAAGATACGGATGAACATGACAGTATGAATCCTGCTTTGTTCAAGTAGTCACTTATGAAGATGAGAACGACCAAAGCGTTGTCACATTTCATTAAGCACATGGTCAAGACCCACTAAAGGCGTTGTTTCCACTCAACCTGTGCAGGGATTATCTATTCTGGCAACAACCAGTTTTCCGTCCAGAACCAGTCAACTAGTCTCAGAGCCTTTCCAGGCTAATCAACGCTCCTTAGACTCTTCCAAAGAAGATGCAGAGGAGCATGACTGTATGAATCCTGCTTTTTTCTTGCAGTCAGGAATTAAGATGATGCCAGACACAATTGTCATAATTCATTAAGCATGAGGTCAAGACACTCTAAAAGAGCTGTTTGGACTCGCCTTGTGCAAGGGTCATCTATTCTGGCAAGGTCCAGTTTTCCTTCAAAAGCCAGTAACTGGTCTCAAGAGCTTTCTCAGACCAACCAACCTTCTTTAAACTCTTCCAAAGAAGAATGTGCAGAAGAAGTTGACCTATTTCCACTTTTTAATTCGTTCTTTCTAAAGCCTCGTACACACAATCAGATTTTCGGATAACTGAACGTCCATTTTTTGTGGCATGCTAGTCTCATTTCGAAAGTGAAGAGGTTACTCACAATACGAAAATTTCCATATGACAGAATACAACGTCAGAAGTGTTGTAATATGTTGAGTAGTTTTGTATGTATTCTTTCGTTTCTGCGTAGTCTTGCTCTTACAATTTTTTTTCGTACGAAAACCGTACTGATGGAATGAAAATCGGATGTTGAGTTCACATCCGACAAAAATTTTATAGTCTGCACATCCAGCTTTTGTCTGATGAAAAAGCAAAATAGGCTGTCGAAAGCACCGTATTAACAATCCGAAAATCAGCAGTCTTATGAATTTTTTCCATCCGATTTTCGCATCGTGTGTATGGGCCTTTAGACCCCATACACACTATTAGATTTTCTTAAGATTTTTGTCTTCAGATTTACCAAAACCATATAATATGAGGTTAAACCTTAAGAGTTTCAGTTTGTATACAATCAGGCAAGCCCTTGGCAAAAAAAAATATGCAGAAAATCTAATGGTGTGTATGCTTTAAGATAGAAGGAAAGCAGCGGAAGTATTTCAAGGGCTTCTGAATCATCGGGCGCGGGCCCTGGAGGTGTTACAGAGCTTTGATTGGTCGATCATCTTCAGCAAGAGCCAACTAGTTCCCTCACAGAAGTTAGAGTATCTGGGTGTCTCATTCGACAGTACAGGGGAAGGTGTTCCTTCTGCAGAAGAGGATATCCCTCTTAATCTCAATGCTCTGATGAAGAGTCCTTCGATATCAGTGATGCAGAGTACACATGAGCGATCTTTTCGACCGGACTGGTCCGGCGGACAATCTGATCGTGTGTGGGCTTCATCGGACCTTCAGCGGACTTTTCCAGTCGAAAATCTGACGGACTTTAGATTTGGAACATGCTTCAAATCTTTACGTCGTAACTCCGCCGGACCCAGAAATCCGCTCGTCTGTATGCTAGTCTGACAGACAAAAAACGATGCTAGGTCAGCTATTGGCTACTGGCTATCAACTTCCTTATTTTAGTCCGGTGTACGTCATCACATACGAATCCGTCGGACTTTGGTGTGATCGTGTGTAGGCAAGTCCGTTCATTAAAAGTTCAGTCGGAAGTCCGTCAAAAGTCAGTTGAAAGATCGTCGGACCTGTCCGGTCGAAAAGTCCACCCGTGTGTACATGGCTTAAGACATTGTATATGGGTCTTGATGAACGCAGCAGTCCCACAGTGGCCTAGGTTCGATGGCATCTCAAACACCTTCAGTTTGCTTTACTCCAGCAGTGGGACAAGAACTCTTTATGTCAGCAGATAGTGCTTCCCTGGTTTTTTGTCAAGCAAGCTTTGACAAGGTGGACTAAACCGGGCAACCTAAGGCAATGCCTTCCAGTTTTAGTCACAGAAGTGACCACACTTACTTCAAATGGGAGCCTAAGAGGTTGGGGAGCTCACTGTCAGGACAAGGTTGTTCAAGGAAGATGGAAGGGAGCAATTCCTCATTCTTCTAGAGTTGAAGGCAGCACAGGAGGCATTACTGACCTTTGCGCCACTGTTTCAGGGCCATCATGTGAGAGTTCAAGCAGACAACAGAACAGCATTAGCATGTGTTGAATCAGGGAGGAACAAGGAACCTTCTGCAGATTGCGACACACATCTTTCAGTGGATGGAGTGCAATCTGTTGTCCCTGTCAGTCTCTTACCTTCCCGAGGAGGAGAACACAAGAGCAGACACTTTAAGCACACACTTTCTGGATCTAAATAAACAGATGTTGAATCAGAAATGTCTCCGGCACCCCGGAAGTGCATTTAATGGCATTTCCTCTCAATACTCAGTTGCTGGTGTTCTTCTCCTTGTTCTTTCATCCGGGAGTCAGGGGTCAGTATGTTCTGTCCCAGCGCTTGATTTCTCTTACGTTCATTGATGGACACAGCTGCTTCTTCTCTATCCATGACAAGACAGGGTTTTATAGCCCCAACTACAGGAGTAGGACCCTAGGCAGAAAAAGACTCAGCACCTCCTATGGGCAGTCCTCTCTGGGCATAAAACCCCCTCTCTGCTATAGACCTCCAGTCATTCTGCCTAGTGTCTGGCTGGGCAATGGGCTGAATAATCTAGATCCAGTGGTCACCCCAGTCTGACCAGCGAGCGTGCACAGACCGTTAGCTTCACACTCGGTCGGCTGCGACAGTGCCCCATGGACTGGGGCGGCCAGCGCGTTAAATGTCTTGTGGGGACACATATGACTAGGTGCCTATAGTCTGTGTCACAGTGCTACCCCTGGCCGACGGCCCCCCCACTTCGGTGGAGGATCTGTCACGCATGCTCTGCTGGATTGGTAAATAGATGCTCCCTCCCTTTCATCCCTGGATGCGGTGTGGGGCGCGGGTACTCCCTGGGGTGGATGGTCCTGCTGGCTCCCTCCCCTTGACAGCTTACCAGGTTTGGTACATTGGGTTCCTTGCCGCCAGTGCTGGGAGTCAGGTTTGGGTCGGTCAGTCACAGATGCTACCTATGGGAGTTACTGGGTCCCCCTGCATCTTACTCCCTCTGTGACTGTCCTCTTTCTGTCCTGCTGCTCCAGTGTCCCCGGGCTCCCCAGGGCTGGGGGGGCCTAGTATTACTACATGGGGGGTGCCGCCTACCTTCTCTGCATCTACTCTGGGTCATGGGAGCTTGTGCGTGGCCGCCATTTGGTTCTAAACAGCCATCGGCCAGGTTTGCGGTCTCGGCTGACATTTTTCCTTGGCTTGGAGACATTTCTGTTCTGTTCTCTGCTGGCCATGCTCAGTGGCCATTTTGTTGTGGACTGTATGCCTGTAGCCAGGCTATGTGAGCTGGCTAGGGGAGGTACTCAGTGGCCATTTTTCTGTAGCTCATGAAGGCAGCCCTGTCCCTCCTTCTGAGGGTCAGAGGATGTGGGGACGGTCCCTAAAATTTGTGGAGCACACGTGGGTGACTTTTGCAGCCTTTGGTGGTGAGTACCTTCAGGGGGTTCTCTCTCCTCTCTCCTCTCTCCTCTCCCCTGCCTTAGGACCTTGTGGGGTCCCTGGTTGAAGTAAGGTTGCCACCTGTCCAAGATTCACCTGGACATTCCAGGTTTTGAATCAG
Source organism: Aquarana catesbeiana (assembly GCF_042186555.1). NCBI lineage: Eukaryota > Metazoa > Chordata > Amphibia > Anura > Ranidae > Aquarana > Aquarana catesbeiana. The sequence continues at coordinate 169,916,626 of NC_133334.1, read as the reverse complement.
GTGTCTGGACTGTGGCTCACTGTCCCTGGCAGGAGGAACACTCTACTACACAGTCAATCTGTTGATTCGCAGCACAGAACACTAATCAGAAGTGGCCAGACCCTTTGGCACCCTCTCCCTAAGGAGGGAGAAATTCCTCCATCCACCTAATTTGTGTGGATAGAGGAATCAGTTTTTTTCATTCAGCCTGCAAAATCATATGTAATGGAAGAGGTGTGTGTGTTTTTTTTTTTTTTTTTTTTTTTTTTTTTTTATACATGTCTTGTGCACAGCATTCTAAGCATATTTTATGGGTACAAGAATGCTTTTGCTTTATTTGTACCCCGGAATCTCTTGTAAAGCACATAGGAAAGGTAAGGGGGGAAAGGGGAAAAGTGACCTGGGGTGTGCAGTAGTCACGTGGTCAGTATGCCTAAAGGGGGCATACCCAAGTATGAAATAACGAGAAGTAATAGAAAAAAAAAAGGGCAAAGGGTGGGTGAGACATGTGAGAAACGTCAACGGGAACTGAGGACTAGAGGGCAGGCTTTATGCAGTCTGAATCCTCCTACAAATCCAGGCTGACCTGTGGTCATCCTTCCCATTTGTACTCGGAGGCTCTTGTAGACCATATAGGAAAGGTAAGGGGGGAAATAGGAAAAATGACCTGGGGTGTCACGTGGTCAGTATCCCTAAAGGGGGCAAACATAAAGACAGTAGGATGAGATACCAAAAGATGTATTGAAAACAGCTGTATGCAACATTAATCAGCCAAATGCACAAATGCTTGTGACATCTTGACGTGTGGATCCAGGATATATATATGGAGAAGCATGATGAATTCCACCTACCTAACTTCTTAATCACGTGAACAGGGACCACTTGGCGAGATGCAGCGGAAGCCGCCCCTATCCTGAAAGACTGGCCAGAATATGCTTTGGGGTCCAAATCTAGGTTTGACAGCAGAGTGCGGCAATGTTTCATGAACATGTTGTGGAGAGGGGAGCACTAGGGAATGGTAAGAGTGGACTATCCCTGGGTTTATCCGCTGTTATCACCATGAGTGGGTCTAAGACTGTGACCGGGCACCAGGCATTACTGGTCTCAAAAAATCTAATGTCAGCACTGTCTCCTGTCTGCTGCATCTTGCAAGTGTCCAGATGCAACCGGAAATGATCGGGGTACTTGACTAACTGGTTAATCAAGAGTATACGGAATCTCGCCCCAGTACAAGTGAACTCACCTGGCCTTAGAAAACCATAAAATGCCAAATACTTGGCCACCTTAAGGGCCAAGCTAGGCAGCAGCCTGAAAGAAGACCTCATAAGTAGGGATGAGCTTTGAGTTTGAGTCGAACCCATGTTCGCCTCGAACATCGCCTGTTCGACCGTTCGTCAAATTGTGAACGATATGGACCGTTCGCACCAAATTCGAGTGGCGCGTTGCAGTGCATTGCTGGCTGATGATTGGCCAAGCATGCACTATGACCCGCATGCTTGGCCAATCACAGCGCCGTGTGTACAGAGAGCCGTAATTGGCCAAAGCCAGGGTGGCTTTGTCCAATTATGGCTCAGGGGGTTTAGTACACGCCCCACACTGCGTGGCGGCCTTGTGTAGTGTGTTGCGGGAGCGGAGAGAGATAGACAGAGAGACAGTGTCATTTGATTTAAGTTACAGTAGATAGAGTAGGCAGGCCGAGTCAGTTAGCTGCACTTACAGTGTATTGTGTGTGTATATATATATATATATATGCATCCCAGGTGGTGTGTGTGTGTGTGTGTGTGTGTGTGTATGTATATATGTGTATATGTGTGTATGTATGTATGTATGTGTGTATATATATATATATATTTGTATTCAGTTTAGCTAGATCCGTTCCTGTTATTCTCTAACTAATATACTGACAGGCAGGCAGGGTGTTTTTACAGTATTTACAGTTAGTGTACTGCCAGTTAGTGTATACCCTGCACAGTTGCACCTACAGTATAGCATAGCTACCTGAAGACAAGTGCTTGTGTTCTTCTTCTGATCCTATTAATAGCACAGGCAGGCTCTTGAAGTAGTTACAGTTAGTGTACTGTGTACCCTGCACAGTTGCACCTACAGTATAGCTACCTGAAGACAAGTGCTTGTGTTCTTTTGATCCTATTAATTGCACAGGCAGGCTCTTGAAGTATTTACAGTTATGCCCTGTACACACGGTTGGATTTTCCAACGGAAAAAGTGTGATCGGATTGTGTTGTCGGAAATTCCGATCGTGTGTGGGCTCCATCTGACTTTTTCCGTTGGAATTTCTGACACACAAAGTTTGAGAGCAGGCTATAAAATTTTCCGCCAAGAAAATCTGATCGGTTAAATTCCAATCATGTGTACACAAATCCGACGCACAAAGTGCCATGCATGCTCAGAATAAATTAAGAGACGAAAGCTATTGGCTACTGCCCCATTTATAGTCCCGACGTACGTGTTTTACGTCACCGCGTTCAGAACGATCAGTTTTTCTGACAACTTTGTCTGACCGTGTGTATGCAAGACAAGTTTGAGCCAACATCCGTTGGAAAAAATCCATGGATTTTGTTGTCGGAATGTCCGATCAATGTCCGATCGTGTGTACAGGGCATAAGTGTACTGTGTACCCTGCACAGTTGCACCTATAGCTACCTGAAGACAAGTGCTTGTGTAATTCTTCTGATCTTATTAATACTACAGGCAGGCAGCTTGAAGTATTAACAGTTAGTGTACTGTGTACCCTGCATAGTTGCACCTATAGCTACCTGAAAACAAGTGCTAGTGTGCTTCTTCTGATCCTATTAATACCACAGGCAGGCATTCTGCTAGCTGCTGTATAATGTGTGTGTGTGTGTGTGTGTGTGTGTGTGTGTGTGTGTGTGTGTATGTGTATATATATATATATTACACACACACACACATCCCAGTTTTGTGCAGCTACATCTCACTGCAGTGCAGGCCATTAGAAGGCCAACAAGGAGAGGCAGACAGCCACAAGCCAATAAAAGAGGGCAAGCAGGCTCTGTGTCTAGAAGCAACAGTGCTGGTCGTGGACACGGTGCATCCTCATCAGCACGTAGCCGTGGGACACGCTTGTCCTTTTTTTCGGCAGCTGGCTGCATTGAGCTGATTCATCTTCTTTTCCGGCCGCTCCGCATCCATGCTGGCATGGAGGGAGGCTCCCGCTGTGTGACGCTTCTCCTCTTCTGACGGATCTTAAATAACGGGGGCGGGGCCACCCGGTGACCCCACCCCCCTCTCACGCACGGGGACATGACGGGACTTCCCTGTGGCATTCCCCGTGACACCACAGGGAAGTCCCGTCAAGTCACCGTGCTTCAGAGGGGGGCGGGGTCACCGGGTGGCCCTGCCCCCGTTATTTAAGAACCGTCAGAAGAGGAGAAGCGTCACACAGCGGGAGCCTCCCTCCATGCCAGCATGGATGCGGAGTGGTGCGAAAAGAAGATGAAGATGAAGAGAAGAGTGGGAGCCTCCCCCCATGCCATGGATGCGGAGCGGCCCGAGGAGAAGAAGGGAAGAAGAGGCCGCGGAGGAGATGCTGGACGAGAACACCGGAGGAAGAACCAGAAGAAGAAGAAGATGAAGGAAGATAGAAGAAAGAAGAAGCAAGAAGCATTTAAATAAAGGAATTGTCAAAAACTGTCTCTTGTCATTTTTAACATTTGACAATTTTTTAGTGAAATGGTAGGGGTACTTTTGTACCTCTTACCATTTCTCACAGGGGGGAGGGCCAGGATCTGGGGGTCCCCTTGTTAAAGGGGGCTTCCAGATTCCAATAAGCCCCCCGCCCGCAGACCCCCACAACCACCGGCCAGGGTTGTGGGGATGAGGCCCTTGTCCTCATCAACATGGGGACAAGGTGTTTTGGGGGGCTACCCTAAAGCACCCTCCCAATGTTGAGGGCATGTGGCCTGGTATGGTTCAGGAGGGGGGGGCGCTCTCTCATCCCCCCTCTTTTCCTGCGGCCTGTCAGGTTGCGTGCTCGGATAAGGGTCTGCTATGGATTTTTGGGGGGACCCCACATCATTTTTTTTTTTTTACATTTTGGTTGGTTCGGGGGTTCCCCTGTGGGGAATTCCCATGCCGTTTTTATCAATGAACTTCTATGTGTATTGTCGGACCGCAAAGCAAAGCATTATTAGCCGCCAGTAGTTTTAAATGACTTTTTTTCCTTTGAAATGTCATTTTGCTGTCAGACTGTTCTAAACACGGGAAACATGCGCCCCTTTACAGGCATACTATAGACACCCCCCAGGTACGAAATTTAAAGGGATATTACACTTTTATTGTTTCACTTTAAGCATTATTAAAATCACTGCTCCCGAAAAAACGGCCGTTTTCAAAACTTTTTTTGCATTGATACATGTCCCCTGGGGCAGGACCCAGGTCCCCAAACACTTTTTATGACAATACCATGCATATAAGCCTTTAAAATAAGCACTTTTGATTTCTCCCATAGACTTTTAAAGGGTGTTCCGTGGCATTCGAATTTACCGCGAACACCCCAAATTGTTTGCTGTTTGGCAAACTTGCGAACAGCCCATGTTCAAGTCGAACTTGAGTTCGACTCGAACTCCAAGCTCATCCCTACTCCTCATCCTCTCTCACCCAGGCTCAGGGTATGTTGTCTGGCAAAGAAGCTGCCAACGCGGCCTCTTCCCTCGGCTCAATGGCATCAGTCACTCCTTTTCTAAGCCCCACCATGTCCTCCTGAGGAGTCCCCCGAACTGTTTGACCACAGTGTTGGGTACATGCTCCAAGAGGATGCCCAGCGTTTTGAAGGCTCCGATGACGTTACTCAGCTAGAGGAAGGCAGTAACGTGAGCCCAGACAGAGGGGGTGCCCAAGAAGGACAGCAATCTTGCAGTCATGTTTCCCCAGCTGCAGCATACTGCCAGCTTTGCTCCAGTGATTAGGAGGGAGGGGATGATGAGGTCACTGACTCCACGTAGGTGCCTGATAGGAGAGAGGAGGAGGAGGAGGAGGAGGCACATCACCAATGAGGCAGCTTAAGGGCAGCACACTGACTGCATCACACCGCAGAGCTCTGCATGTGCAGGGCGCTGCTATCTCTGCGTGTTATTCCAAAAGTTCTTTGTTGTGGGCCTTTTGAGACGAGTGCATCAGATCCCACCGCTGCTATTTGCAACATATGTCTCAAGCGTATCTTGCGTGGCAAAAACATCACCCGCTTGGGCACCACATGCTTGACCAGACATATGTTGACCTGCCATGCAGTTCGTTGGCAAGCGTACCTAAAAGACCCACACCAAAAAACAGAGGACCTCTCCTTGCTGCTCATTAGCTGGGATCTCCAACCCCACTATACCTTCAGTCCTCTCTGAGATCTGCACTGAGAGGAATGAAAGTGTAGAATTAGGTGTGTCACAGCCAAGTACTTGTGGGCAATCTGCTATCGGTACACCGATGTCAGATTGTACCAGGCAAACTTCCCTGCCCCAGCTGCTGCACTGCCAAAAGAAGTTCGCTCCCAGCCATCCACATGCCCAGCAGTTGAATGCTAGCTTGGCTAAATTGCTAGCACTTCAACTGCTGCCTTTTCAGTTGGTAGACTCTGCCCCCTTCCGTGAGTTTGTCGAATGTGCGGTTCCTCAGTGGCAGGTTCCCAAACACCACTTTTTCTCACGGAAGGCGATTCCGGCTCTCTACTGGCATGTGGAAGGCAATGTCTTAGCCTCGCTGGACAGGGCGGTCACCGGTAAGGTGCATATTACCACTGACTCATGGTCCAGCAGGCATGGACAGGGACGTTACCTATCTTTCACGGCACATTGGGTGATTCTTCTGGCAGCTGGGAAGGATACAGGACAAGGTGCAGTAGTGTTGGAGGTTGTTCCGCCACCACGCCTCCAAAATGCTACTACTGGTGATTCTTTTTTTTTTTTTTTGAAAATTCTTTTTATTCAGATTTTAAAAACATACATAAAAATAACAACCTTAGGGCTGCCAATGTGGCTTAAACCCTAAAATCTTGGCCTCACAGAGCCCAAAAAGAAGACTAAACTAACATAGTCCTCTAACTATTTCTTACTGTAACCCCCCCCCCCTCCTCCCCCCTCCCCCCTTAACGTCACAGCCCAGTTTTGAACAATAATGAGGTTTGAGTTCTCCTTCACCAATCTCATGACTAATCTACACACCGCTGCTGAGATATTACAGATCTAAATTACATTGTGAGCCTACAATCCTCCGTTAACAGTGCTCACCACCATTACCCATAACTATCTGGAGAATTTCCGCTTAAATCCTAATGACACCTCATTTTATGGTTTAATCATTACACTTATCTGGTTATCCCACCGTATTATCAGAACCATATCATGCCTGCCAAACTTTTTCAAATTTCTTTCTACACCCTCTAGCTTGGTATGTAGATTTATAAAAGGGCATCATGTTGTTCACCAGCATCTTCCAGAAAGCAACTTCTGAAGCCTTTGGATCTTTCCATTTAAGTAATATTGCTTTTTTGGCGTAAAACAGCAGTATAGTAAGCAATGTTCTCAAAGCCCTGGTCTAAACCACCTCCTCCACCAAACCCAACAGACAAACCCTGATATTTAGCAGAATGGAGACTGTGAGAAGGTCCGAAACACATGAAACGACCTCCTCCCAATATCTTTTTATGTGTGGACAGTGCCAGAAAATGTGGCTGGCGTCTGCCGGGGAAAACGCACACCTCCAGCATTCCGCTGAGACTGTCCCAAAAATCTTAGCCAACCTGGCTGGAGTGAAATAGCTCCTATGAAGGAATTTGAATTGGATCAGCCTGTCTCTGGCTGATACCAGATGGCTGAATCCACATCTCATCCCAATCCTCACCCTGCAACTCAGGAACTTCTGCTTCCCAACTACTTCTGACTTTAGCTACAGCTTTGGGTGTATTTTTAAAAAACTCTTTATATGATTTAGAAAGGGGCTTTTCTAGAACCTCTTCTGATAATATGGATTCAAGAGTTGATGGAATAGATTCCACTTTGCGGTCCCTGAATTGTGACTGGAATGCATGCCTAATTTGTAGGTAACGGAAAAAGTATGTATTCTCCAAGTCATGTCTCGTCTTTAGCTGGGGAAAAGTCAGAAGGTCGCCAAAGGAATTTATGTCTCTTAATGTTTTGACTCCCTTTACCGCCCACATCATGGGATCCGGTATGTTGTAGAAGTGTTGTAGCGTGGGGTTCATCCACAGTGGGGTCGTGGGCAAAAAGCCCTGAAAGCTGGGGATGCAAGGTGCACCGCCAGTTCCCACGCTTTAATCGTGGCCTTAATAGTAGTTGTTAACAGTAATGCAGATTTAAGACCCCTAAATAGTGCCATGCGTAAGCTTTCGAAAGATCCCAAGTGAGCTGCCTCCAACACCGTGGCGGCGTCACCCTCATCCTTGATTAACCAACTGTGTGCAAAAACCATTTGCCCTGTCAGATAGTACTTGTGCCAGTCTGGGAGCGCAAGTCCCCCCTTGTCCCCCGGTTCCTGAAGTACCTTGAGCCCGACTCTAGGAGGCTTGGGGGCCCATAAAAATGAGCCCACCAATCCGTCTAGTTGTTTGCAATACGATTTCGGAATCCACACACGTGTCTCAAAAAATATAAAATTACTGGGAGGACCTTCATTTTAAGCAGACTGATCCTGCATATCAGGGACAATGGAAGTCTAGTCCACGCCTGAATTTTTTGTTTAAGGAAAGTCACCAAAGGGAGCAGATTCAGGGACATGTAGTCATTTATATTAGCTTTACCCTTTACCCCCAAGTATTTCATTGACGATACCCATTGTAAAGGTAACTCTGGATCCACCCCATTTTTTGCCTTAGCATCTAACGGGAGGATTGAAGATTTACTCCAGTTCACCTGTAACCCCGAGAACCTGGAAAACTCATCTAGTATGTCCAGTACTACCTTCAGTGAGTTCCTAGGGTCTTCAAGAAACAGGCGCATGTCGTCAGCATATAATGCTACTGTTTCATGAATTGTGCCCACTCTAATATCCTGAATCTTTTTAGAGGCATGCAAGGTGATAGACAAGGGTTCCATGACCAGGGCAAAAAGGAAGGGGGATAATGGACAGCCCTGTCTGGTACCTCTACTAATTGTGAAGAAAGGAGACACTGCCTTAACCATATGGATATCCACCTTGGGATTCTTGTATAGCATGGAGATCCACTTCCTAAAGTATGGGCCGAATCCCATAACCTCCAATACCTTATTCATGAATTGCCAGTCTACTGAATCAAAGGCCTTTGCTATATCTATGGAAACCACAATTCTAGATTCAGAGTTGTTAGGGGGGAGTTGTAGGTGCGTGAACAGTCTCCTAAGGATGGTGTCAGTCCACTTGCCTAGCATGAACCCAGTTTGGTCTATGTTAACTACTGTTTGTATAACTTGGGCAAGTCTGGTTGCTAATATTTTGGTTAGAATTTTAAGGTCTGTAGTCAGGAGGGCAATTGGGTGGTAAGATGCACAGTCAGTCAAGTCCTTCCCAGGTTTTGGCAAAAGAATCATATATGCTTCCATCATTGAATCATTAGCCTTATAGAAATCTGCAGGGAAGCCATCAGGCCCGGGGGCTTTATTAGGTGGAAATGCAACCGTGATCTTGGTCTCCAATAGGGTACAGTCTTCTTCTGACAATTGGGGTATAGGCAGTTTCTGAAGTATATTATCCAACTCCGCCGCATCATACGGTGGAATAGAAGAATATAATGAGGAGAAAAAATCAACAAACTCCTGCATAATAAGTGTCAGATCGTTAACCAACGCCCCTCCTTTGTCCTTAATAACTGGAATAAGCGCCATCGGGGGGTGATCCGCCACCAACATAGCCAGGAGCTTCCCATTTTTGTCCCCTTCAGGAAAAACCTTGTACATTTTCTGAAACTCTTCTGCCTTATTCTGACTTTTTACCCATAGCGACAATCGCCTTCTGACTTCCAGAAGGGAACTATAAGAGCTCTCCTCTGGGGACTCCGCATATGCCTTAGCACATTCTCTCTCCTCCTGTTGTAGATTTTTGTTTTCCTCATTCTCATTAACTCTAGCAGTTTTAATGGCCGATACACATTCCCCCCTGGCAACCGCCTTGAAGGCATCCCAAACCACTGGGGGATCTGCCGTGTCAATGTTAGCAGTCCAGTACTGCTGGATAGCCTCCTCCAGCTGGGCAGAAACTTGTTCGTTCTGCAACCAACTAGGGGATAAACGCCAGCCCCCTCTCTCCCCCCCCGACCAGAAGGTCAGAGTAAGGGACAGAGGATTGTGATCCGACAGACCCCCAGCCAGATAGTCAATGCTCTCCACTGACGGCATTATCAGGTTGTTGCCAAATGCTAAGTCTATTCTTGCCGTGGATCCATGGGCTGTTGAAACTAAAGGATGTTTCCACCTCCATAGTTCCACCACTCCAGCCACTGAGGCCCAGCCCCTCAAGTCCGCAGAGCTTGCCCTGGCCGGGTTGGAGGAATCCAACGCCGCGTCTAGTAACGCGTTAAAATCCCCCAACACAACCAGGGGTAAATGAATGTATTGAGCCAGCCTAGTCCACATATCATACAAAATTTGGACCCGGAAAGGAGGAGGCATATACTGTACACATTAATTATCAATATACGACTGTTCAAGATATCAAATATCACTGCAGCAAACCTGCCTCCAGGGTCCGTAATCACTTGGTGTATAGTACATGGGACCAACCTACTGATAAGAATTGAGACTCCCCTCGCAAATGTAGAATATGTAGAATGTACAGCTTTTTGGATCCACTGTTTGCGCAGTGCCATGACTCTGCTTCCCTCTAGGTGGGTCTCCTGCAATATAATTAAGTGTGGCTTATAATGCTTTAAATAGTGGAAAATCGAGGCCTGTTTGAATTTGTTATTGAGTCCCCTGACATTCCAGGACACTATGTTTACTTTATCAGCCATGACATGCAACGGTCCGTAGGACCAGCATTATGGAACGCCAGGGGACCTACCTGTTCCCTCCCAACGGTACTGACTATCATTAGTAACCGTGCAGAACTCTTACTCCAAACAGTGGGTACAAATAACTGAGCTGTGACGAGTAAAACATCCCCCCCGCCATTATACCAGAAAAAAAAACCCAACTAAACACAAAAACAGTTCCGGTATGCAGCTTCTTCCCAAAAACAGCAAAGAACTTCCTGTAAAGTCTGGTTGTTGCAAACAACAGTTCTGCAGCACTGTGTCAAATCCGCTTGACTCTTTTACTCCAGTTCATGAACAAATGGAGCAACCGAGATAGTGATTGTTTAAAAATGAATCTATATCTGGTTAGGAAGGGGAAAGTCCTCTGTGAACAGTTAGACTTATACCACCATCATATGTGTTTCCGACATTTGCGGGTACAGAACATACACAAACCGGTGGTCTCCCCCAGTCAGCATGATAGTCTAGTCAGGTAAATTATGGGAAACATCCATAGTCATTACTGTTGGGGACCTGAGGAGGTTCCCTTGGTCCCTTACCATCATTCACTACTTCAGCTTACCTAGTTAGATGCAGATCTCAAAGACACAAGAAAAATGCTGCAGGGTTCACCATTACATACATCTGAACATAGACCCAAAGGACTTTGTACCCTGCTCCATGGATGCTCTAGTGTTGGGAAACTGAAAACAGGAGCCCAGAACAAAACACAACAGGTGCAACTGTAGAATCCAGGAGTATTTGGCCATTTTACCATGACAGTTCCGGAAAGTTCCTTATCCAGCCAATCACTTGCTTCTCCAGAGTCTTCAAAGAATTTCACACTGCCCTTGAATTGGATCCGGAGCTTGCTCGGATAGAGCATGCTGTATTGGATTTCCTTATCCCTTAATCGCTTGTGGACATCATTAAAAGATCTGCGTTGCTGTTGCGTAGCTGCCGAGAAGTCCGGAAAAAACATTACTCTGGCATTTTCATACTTGAGCTCCTTGCGTTTTCTGGATTTAGCCAGGATCATGTCACGGTCCCTATAATTCAGAAACCGAACCAGCAGGGGCCTAGGAAAAGCTCCAGACCATCTGCGGCCTGTGGGTACTCTGTGTGCTCTTTCCACAACGTATGTGGGAGGTAAATCTTCCAGCAACAGTATTTGCTTGAAAAAGGCCTCAACAAACACGACTGGCTTGTCACCTTTAGCACCCTAAGGCAGGCCCACCACCCTGATTATTCCTCCTCTGTCTGTCTTCAGCGTCTATTGCTCTGCGCTGAAGGGAAAGCACCATGTCCTTTAGCTCAGCCAGATTAACCTCCTGAGAGTGAGAAACATCCTCCACATCAGAGACCTGGATTCCACCGTGGAGAGCCGCCCCCTGATCTTATCTAAGTCATGCCTGATCAGCACGCATTCTGAAGATAGATGGTCAATCCTGCCCATTAGCTCTGACTGGTATTTATGGCTTCTAGGATCGGTCTAATAATAGCCCCCAGTGTGTCCTCTGCCAGTTCAGCATCCGGTTCCAGCTCCACAGCAGCCCTTTCCATCGCCATCATCACAGTTGACTGCTTGGCGTGCTTTGCTGAGCTCCGTGCAGGCAAGATGGCGGGGGTGGAGTCTCTGTCCCATTCCTTCATGGAGCGTGTTTGGCGTGGGTCTTTTGCAGCCTACTGATTCTTTTTGGAAGCTGAGGAATGCATTCCTGTGTTCCAGACACCTTCCCCTGCAAGATTGTGACGGCAGATTTGCTGATAAAGTGCTCCTTTATCACGGATTATGCCAGGATGATCGGAGCCACTGAGAAAAGCGTGCTGCCTCGTTCACATCCGGCCACGGCCCCCCCCACTACTGGTGATTCTGACACCTCTCTCCTCTACCCCCTCCCCTTCTTCTTCCTCCATGGCCTCTTCCTGTGCTTTGTCCTCGGAACTAGCGGTGCTCCGTAGGCATTCAAGGGGCTACGCAAGTACGCAGGCCAAAAGATGCCATGCGGTGCTTGAGCTGGTGTGCTTGGGGGGACAGGAGCCACACTGGGGCAGGCTCAGAGGTGGTTGACGCCACGCCAGCTTCAGCCAGGAATGGTGGTTTGCTACAATGGCACCAACCTCCTCTCTGCCCTCTGACAGGGACAACTGACCCATGTGCCCTGTTTGGCTCACGTCCTTAACTTGGTGGTGCAGCGTTTCTTGGGCAGGTACCTGGGCTTACAGGATGTCCTGAGGCAGGCCAGGAAAGTCTGTGTGCATTTCCATCGGTCATATAATGCCAGTGCTTGGCTGGCTGACCTCCCAAAGGAATTTCAACCTGCCCAAGAACTGCCTAATCTGTAACATGCCCACCAGGTGGAATTCAACGTTGGCCATGCTGCAGCGGCTGCACACGCAGCAGAGGGCCATCAATGAGTACCTGTGCGACTATGGCACCACGACAGGGTCAGGGGAGCTTGTTTTTTTTTTTCCCACGCCAGTGGGCCATGATCAGGGATGCATGCACTGTCCTGTCACCATTTGAGGAGGCCACGAGGATGGTGAGCAGTGACAGTGCATGCATCAGTTACACTGTCCCCCTGTCCACCTGCTGAAGCACACGCTGCATGGAATAATGGACAGGGCACTTGAACAGAACAGAGGCAGGAAGAGGAGGACTTCCTTAGCTCTCAAGGCCCCCTTTATTCAGACAGTGTTTCTGCGTGCCCGCCGATCACACAGGAAGAGGACGAGGAGGAGGAGGATTGTGTCAGCATGGAGGTGGAGCCTGGCACTCAGCATCAGCAGCAGTCTTCAAGGGATCATTTACAGTCCCAAGAAACCCATGGACTTGTACGTGGCTGGGAGGAGGTGGCTGCTGATCATGTCGTCCTTAGTGACCCAGAGGACTCTGGACCGAATGCCTCAGCAAAACTACGCTGCATGGCCTCCCTGATCCTGCCAAGCCTGAGGAAGGATCCTCGTATTCGTGGTATCAAGGAGAGGGATCGTTACTGGCTGGCAACCCTCCATGATCCACGTTACAAGGGTAAGGTTGCGGACCTTATCTTACCATCGCAGAGGGAGCAGAGGATGAAACATCTTCAGGAGGCCTTGCAGAAAGGTCTGTGCAACGCATTCCCAGAGACTGGGACTCCTGTTCCTGGACAACGTGTTGCTGAGGCTTCGGTCAGTCAAAGAAGGAGCGGTGGAGAAGGTGGCCATCTGACTGATGCGTTCAGACAGTTTTTTAGTCCGCAGCCCCAAGGTATGATAGGTTCCAGCAACCATCACCAGCTTCTGTTTTACATGGTGCAGGAATACCTAGGGGCAAGATCTGACTTGGACACCTTTCCCACCGAAAATCCTCTGGGTTACGGATGGATCACTAGCCAGAGCTTGCACAGTATGCAATTGAGCTACTGGCCTGTCCTGCATCCAGCGTTCTTTCGGAACGCACATTCAGTGCTGCTGGAGGCTTTGTAACTGATCACAGGGTGCGCCTGTCCACCGACTCAGTCGATCGACTGACCTTCATAAAGATGAATCAGTCTTGGATCACCACCAGCTACCAAGCACCTGATGCTGATGTAACTGAATAATTTTTTTTTACATTTCAGATCCCTTCAAGACTGCCTATGCTGATTCTGAGTGACTATCCTGTTATGCTGAGTGACTATCCTCTTCCTCCTCAATGATCATGCTGATAGCTTGTAAGAATATTTTTGGTTCTGGACGCCGCCACCAGTGGCTAAGGCCCGATTTTTCAGCCCCTGTTTAACAGGGGCATGTAATTACAATTTTTAATGCAATATTTTTAAAGGAGGGTTCGTTGCTGCGCTCAACTAGAGTATTTGTGAGGGGTTGCAGTGTTGTGGCACCAGCACCAGTGCCTAAGGCCCAATTTTTCAGCCCCTGTTTAATAGGGGCCTGTAATTACAATTTTTGATGCAATACTTTGGAGCAGGGCTTGTTCCTGTGCTCCAACTAGAGTATCTGTAAGGGGTTGCAGTGTTGTGGCACCAGTGCCTAAGGCCAATTTTTCTGCCCCTGTTCAACAGGGACATGTAATTACAATTCTTGATCTAATATTTCACAGTATGGCCAGTTCCTGCGCCCACCAAGAGTAACTGTGAGGTCTTACAGTGTTGTGGCAACACCAACACCTAAGGCCCCAATTTCTGCATAGTATATAGGGCAGGCCCCTACTTTCAAACATCCAACTTACAAACGACTCCTACTTGCAAACGGAAGGAGACAACAGGAAGTGAGATGAAATCTACCCCTAGGAAGGGAAATTCTCTCCTGTAAGAGTTAATATGGGAAAAATGTGTCTCCTCTCCACTGATGCTTTATCAACAATCCTTGTTTCACTAAAAACCCAAAATTGTCAAAAAACATTTGTCATTTGGACAGAAAGTGAGGTGAAATCTTCTGAAGAGGTGCACAGACAGCAAAACAAATGTCACAGGGGTGATAACCCTTCCATATGTTTTCCAAAAAAGCTTAAAAATAGATTTTTTGGCTGGAGCTACACTTTAAAAATGTACCAGTTCAAAATTACAAACAGATTCTACTTAACAAACCTACAGTCCCTGTCTTCTTTGCATTGCCTGTATACTGCTGTTCAGAGTATATAGGGCCTGGGGGCCCCACGCCTTTCCTTTTTTTAATTTGGGTGCGGGGTTCCCCTTAATATCCATACAAGACCCAAAGGGCCTGGTAATGGACTGGGGGAGGGGGGGTACCCATGCCGTTTGTCTCACTGATTTTCATCCATATTGCCGGGATCCGACATTACATTAAAGCCGCAAGCAGTTTTAAATGACTTTTATTCCTTTAAAAATGTCATTTTGTGCAGGGACTGTTCTAAGCACGGGAAACACGCGCTACTTTACAGGCATACTATAGACACCCCCCAGGTACAATATTTAAAGGAATATTTCATTTTTTTTCCACTTTAAGCATCATTAAAATCACTGCTCCCGAAAAAACTGCCGTTTTTAAAACTTTTTTTTGCATTGATACATCTTCACTGGGGCAAGACCCGAGTTCCCAAACCCTTTTTAGGACAATACCATGCAAATTAGCCTTTAAAATTAGCACTTTTGATTTTGAACTTTCGAGTCCCATAGACTTCAATGGGGTTCTAAAGTTCGCACAAATTTTCGGTCCGTTCGCAGGTTCTGGAGCGAAATGAACCGGGGGGTGTTCGGCTCATCCCTACTCGTAAGTATATCGGACATGCTCCGGAATATAAGCCCTGTGATGGGGAGTCTGTTAACCATGGTAGGAGGGCTAATCTTCTGAATCCCCTTAAGAATGGCCTTGATGGAATGTGCTGTAAAAATGGATGGCCTATTGGGGTCCCGCAAGGGCAGGAAATGTTGGATTCCTGCTAGATTTGTCTTGATAGGGCTGTTGGACAGTTTAAGCTGTGAGTGGCAGAAGGCAATGAAAGCAAGTAGATATTGAATGTTGTAGCAATCAATCCTAGGATACCGAGCCTGGAAAGTATTCCAGGCTGTCATAAGCCTTCCTGGTGTTAACTGACAATGACTTGTTGATCAAAGCCGCTGCGTTGGCCCAGTGGATATCTAGTCCATCTTTAGCAGCGAGAACTGCGGGGGCGGTGTGGCACGGCGTCTGCGTCTGGGACCTGCCAGAAAAAAAGGTAGTTAAAACAGGACAGAGCATCCGCCCGCTGTATTCTCTACACCACTGATGAACCTACAGTGTATATGGAAATGGAACTGGAGGGACAGCTAACTAAGACTACGTACAAAAGACATGACGCGTAAAGACCTGGATCTGCCTTTGTTAAAAATTGCTGAGGTAGCCTGATTGTCTGTGGAGGAAACAAATGTTTTACCTTTTCAACAGTGGCCCCACACCTGCCCTGCCGACAATATGGGCAAATCTCAAACAAAGCCAATGTCTCCATAAACCCTAGAATGGCCAAAATCTCTTCCAGCCATGGCCCAGCTAGCCAGCAAGTGCCAAAAATTGCCGCATAGCCTTTTGTGACTGCTGCATCAGTCAAGACTTGAGGAAATAAAACCAACTCTGCAGGGATGAACATGGCGATTCCATTACAGTGTTGGAGGAACTCGTCCCACATATGTAAATCAGAGCCGCGGAATCTAGTTTAACTCGAGAATCGGAGTCAGGGGCCGAGGGTAACCATGCCAACAAACAAGAAATGAAAGACCTACCCTTGGGAATGATCCTCATGGCAAAATTTTGCATGCTTAGCAGTGACTGCAATTCCCCTCTGGAACAGACTTGGGAGATCATAAACGCATGTGTATGGTCTCTGGTTCTCTCTAACTTGTCTGCAGGCAGACTGGCCTGCATGGCCTGAGTATCCAACGTGATCCCCAGGAATGTAAGTGCAGTCATCAGGCCTTCCATTTTCTTTACCGCCAGTGGAATGTTAAATGCAGAGAAAACTGACGTCAGCTTCTGTAGATCAGCGGGGGACTGTCTGGAACTTTCGATGAGGAGGAAATCGTCTAGCTAGTGGATGACTTCTTGACAGCGTTCTATATGGGTGAGTATCCAGCTGAGGGCCTGCGTGAAAGTATCAAACAACCAAGGGCTGCTTTTACACCCAAAGGTAGTTTAGTAGCAAAATAATACAGACCCCTCCACTTTATCCCATCCCACTGTCAGAATGATGACAGATGCAAATGCCCTCACCCACCCCAATGATATGTTGTATAGGCTGATCTACTGACGTATACTTGAGTGAAAACTCCTCTGCATTCCGACTTGGTACATGAGAAGAATGAGGGGCTGACAAGTCATAAATCAAATGTAATTTATTAGAAAATTTACCTTTAATTCGTGAAGACAAAATCATGTACCATGTATGCGATGACAATGAAATTCCGGTATTTGGTGAAACAAAACTTACTCACACATAAGCAAGAATTGCATATCAAAAGTATCCATATCTTACCTTTTAACATAGATTTTTTTTTTTTTTGGAAAGGCCTGCACATGGTAACTGTGGCCAATGATGAAATACACGTATGAAACTTTGTGATCCCTGTTGATATGAAGAAACAACAACTATGGAAAAGGAACATAAACATATAAAGAGTTACCACTCTGAACAACGCGCATGGATTGTAAGAAGTCGGATTTGAATAGTGAATGAAACCATCATCAATACATTGCATGGTTGTGAAGTAGTGGTCACAATGAGTGACTTCTGGGTGGAGGTGGTCCGGATTGTATTGCGTGCACCAAATGACCCCTATGAGCCAAGCTAGGCATGGGGTGCTCAGGTGCTAGGACTGGAAGGTACCCTCTTGCTAACCACTCCCAAGTAATGGATGCGAACTGTGCCGATAGCTATGGAAACAAGGTGGTAACACCGCAGTACCCTACCCCTTTAAGGAGGCCCTTTCCGAAGAAGTGGACGACTACACTGGTGGTGGATCCACCTGTCTCCCAGCTCAATACAGCCACAATGATCCTGGTGGAGGAATCTCTCTCCTTTTAGGACCCTGCGGACTGCAGAGCTTAGGTGTTAGTCTGGCCATCTTTCGCCATCGCTAGATCTGGCCTGTATTATCCACGACTCTGGTGTCTCAGATGCTGACCAAATGGGCAAAGGTTTTGCTGCAAGCCTTGACCAACAGCCAGATTCCTTAAGCATCTGCGGAATTTGCAGGCCAGTTGGCCCAGGGGGCTATAGTACGTTTGTGACGCGTGCCTTGACGTGGTCCCACTTCTCTCCGAATTTTCCATTTCGGCGTTGGTTCATGATGTGGGTCCTTTGGCTCAAATGTTGATCGGCGGACCAGACTTACAAAAAAGGTTTGGGGTTATTCTGGAGTATCTTCTCAGTATTCTTATGGGTGGCAAAAGTACCTTCCTCCCCCAGACCAGAAAGGGAAAGGAACTGCGCAAGAAGGCTAGTCTGACTTTCTCAGCTCACAAGCAGATCTTTTCATTGCCCTGGGCCCTTGACAAAGGACTCCAAAACCTTTTAGGACTCCTGTGGGTGGCGCCAAACATCCCTGGCCCAGAAGCCCTTTAAACCCACGTATACAGTATCTCACACAAGTGAGTACACCCCTCACATTTTTGTAAATATTTTATTATATTTTTTCTTGTGACAACACTGAAAAAATTACACTTTGCTACAATAAAAAATGGTGAGTGTACAGCTTATATAACAGTGTAAATTTGCTGTCTCCTCAAAATAACTCAACACACAGCCATTAATGTCTAAACTGCTGGCAACAAAAGTGAGTACACCCCTAAGTGAAAATGTCCAAATTGGGCCCAATTAGCCATTTCCCCTCCCTGGTGTCATGTGACTTGTTAGTGTTACAAAGTCTCAGGTGTGAATGGGAAACAGGTGTGTTAAATTTGGTGTTATTGCTTTCACTCTCTCATACTGGTCACTGGAAGTTCAACATGGCAAGGCAAAGAGGGTGTTTCACCACTCAGGTGGACACAAACCCAGGTGTGAGATTGATGTGAAATTTCCAGAGTTGAAGAGTCCCAGGTGCTGGCTGAATGCTAAGTGGAACAAAGCTTAAAGTGAGAAGATCTGGATGCCGCACACCGGATGAAGTAGAAAACTTGTCTTTATTAGAAAGATGGGATCATCAAAAATACAAGACCATCATGCAGAAAGTACAGGATTTGCTGACGCGTTTCGCACTCGGAGCTGAGTGCTTACTCATAGCTAGCAAATATTAAAAAGACTAACTCTTATATAACTCAAAAGGATACCACATGACCACCTAATTAAGCAAAAGATAGGTCTCAGCTGAGAACCGATTTAATGAGGTCTCGGCATCTGCTGACCAATCAGTATACTATCCTATAAAAATCCTTCAAAACAATGACATTTAAATCAATAAGAAGAAATGTGAACATGAATGTGTGTTCATGTGTATATTCACGAAAGATGATGTGTATCCTTCCTTTATATATTTTGTGTATTAATTAATTTGTTTCTATTATTATAATAATGTATATAGTAGTACATGAAAGAATATTAATATAAAAAAGTTTGAAATGGAATGTGAAAATGTAATGTTATGTGAACAAAGTGCAAGAAATGGAAAAACATAAAGGGATATATGCATATATATATGTATATATATATATATATATATAAAGTGAAAATGAACAAATAATGTGTGCGGTAAGTGTATATAAAATGTGCATAATCATGATAATATGTGTATATTGCATTAAAAAAAGTGAATATTCCAATGGATAATCATTTGTAACAATAAATGTGACACGAAACAAAAATCGTGTAGTCAGGGAGATGGGCGGAGCCTAGCGGAGCAGACATGCATTGTTAGAGCTCCGCACCGCTGAGGAGAGAAGAGAAGGACAAAGCGGAGCCTGCAGGCTCAAAAGGTATCCATTTGAACCTTTTTGCCCCAGGGAACAAACTGAAAGTTTGGGCAGGAAATATGGTACTGGGAGGAAACCGTGGCAGAAATAAAAATCACCTCACAAAGAGCTCACAGGCACTCACTGCAACTAAAGCAGCTCCAGTCACCTCACAAGATACAGCATCAGGGCGCTCTCACAGACAGAAAATGTCACAGCAAGACTCTCCATTTGAGTCAGATACAGAACAAATCCTCTCACAAACTTCTCCACAAGCCTCCTCAACATCCCCAGTAATATTATTACAGTTTGAAAAGATGCTTCATAAGGCTTTAAAACAAACCTCAGACCAAATAACAAAAAGCCTAACCAAAGAAATGAGAGCTGGGAAACCGCACCGCAGCCCTAGAAATAAAAATGGATGAAATTGAAATTACAACCCAAGTAAATATAACAGAATTGGAACAATTAAAAGAAGAGAATTTAATACTTCAAACTAAGCTCGAAGATTACAAAAATAGAGCCAGACGTTCAAACTTGCGCATAAGGGGAATACCTGAAACTGTGACAGACCTGCAATCTACTATTACTGCTCTATTACAAGAACTAAAGCCAGATATCCCTATTGAACGTTTAGAACTGGACAGAGTACACAGAGCCCTCACAGCCAAAAAGAAAGATGGACCCCCACGTGATATAATCAAAATTTTCATTATTACAGAACGAAAAAACAAATACTAATTGCTGCAAGAGAAAAAAAGGAACTTAATTTTCAAGGACACAATTATCAAATTTTTGCTGACCTATCCCAACTTACTATTACTAAAAGACGATCAATGAAACCCCAACTAATGGAACTGCAACACCACAACATTATGTATCAATGGGGCTTCCCCTTTTCAGTCAGATTTAACTATCAAGGTACAATTTACAGAAGCAGATCAGCAGATGAACTACAACAAACCCTTTTAAAATTAAATCTGACAGAACCCACAAGCAGCAACTCTCCCACACACAGAAGAATGGCATCATCTTCACCTTCAGGCAGCACTCAGAAAATTTCAGAACAAAATGGGAATCATCATTCTCACAAAAGAGGCCGTTATGCCACATCATCCATGGACCAAGAAGATTCAATGGACTGACATCCTAATTCCTGATATCTCTTCATTTATTATACTAAGAGATGGTTCTCTATAAAAAACCTGTATTTATAACTGAATGTAACTGCATTCTGATAGTCACACACTGTGTGGGATCATGTTACATTCCAGTTATATTTCTTATTACTTCTGATTCATATAGCCTTAGAATATATAAGTGAATTAAGGAAATTCTTGTTCAGTTATATATTATCAGGTAATAACAATAGATTTATTACTTTTTAGGACAAATATGTTCAATAATCCAGAAGTAATGGAAGCTTTTTCTTTCTTTTCTTAAAACAAATATATTATTACCTAACTAGTTCCTAGAATTATGTTTTTGTTTATTCTAATCTGAAGCAATACAACCTCAATTTTATGAGTTAACATATCTAAACAGTTACATATGAATAAAATATGTAATTGTTTACTCTAAAAGGGTTAAAATCCCAAAATAATTCAAACTATCTTCATCAATACCAAAGTTATTAACAGTACCTTTCTAACTGAGTTATTTAGCCTAGGGCAAGACTAACCATATACAACCACCCTGGAATAAATAATTTCAACAAAAACTATATTCTGCACTCCAATTAATGAAACATCATTTTGATGTCTTTTGACATAGCACTTCTTTCCTGTAAGCGGAAGATCCGTGTACCCCCATTAGCCCTCCTCATTCTCCCAACCATATTATGTGGGAGTGTGACGAAGGCACTTATTCCCCTGAGAGAGATATTTATTCTCTTTCACGGGTAAATTGTGATTACTTGCAAAAAATAATTTATACAATGTATCATCTAATCTCATATGTTTTTTGTTTACTCTTTACTCCAGAATTCACTGGTTTCTTTTCTATCTATTCATCTCTTCAGTCCACACAGGTTGATCTGCGCAGTCAGCTCTGCATAACAAAAAGTAAGTCAAAATTATTTGATCTGTTGCCATGGCACCACTGAATATACTTTCCCTGAATGTTCAGGGAATAAATGTCCCTCAAAAAAGGACCAAAGCCTTCCGTACTTTCCATAACAAGAAGGCTCACATAGTATGCCTCCAAGAAACACACTTCACCAAAGATTCTACTCCAAAATATATTTCTCCTTTTTATCAACAAATTTACACGGCTTCTGCCTGTACCAAGCAAAGGGGAACTCTAATTGCATTTCACCGATCCACACCATTCACCTTATCATCAGAAATTAAAGACCCAGAAGGTAGATACCTGATACTCATGGGTTATATAATGGATACAGCAATCACGGTGATTTCCTACTACGCTCCTAACAAACAACCTACACCATTCCTCTCACATATATTACAAGTGATTAATACACACAAAATAGGAACAGTGATAATGTGTGGGGATTCGAACCAGGTCCTCCTCCCATTTCTAGATAAATCACCTTTTACACCATCCAAAATAACCTCTAGATTACCTTTTTCTCAACTTCTTTCCAAATACAATCTGGTAGATTCGTGGAGAGAAAGTAACCCAATGAAAAAGAAATTCACTTATTTCTCGCACCCTCATCAAACCTTCACCAGAATAGATCATATTTTTCTAACAATAGGAATGATACCAGAAATTATTGCATCAGATATAATTCCGATTCCGTGGTCTGACCATAATGCAGTATACACTACTATAGCCTCAGGCATACCAAAAGCGCATGACCCAACGTGGTACTTACCGGACATAATGCTCAAACACCCACTACATCAGATGGCCATTAAAAAAGCTTTAAAGGAATACATATCAATTAATAATACAACAGACATCTCCCCAATAACACTGTGGGAAGCTCATAAGCCTGTCTTGCGTGGTACAATACAAAGACAAATGGCACTATTTAAACGGGAATGCAAAAATCTAGCAAAAAAACTAGAACTCAATTTTAATGCAGCCTACATATCATTTCAAGATAATCCATCTCAGAGTACAAAATCTCATCTGGAAAAATCTAGATTGGAATACGATCTATTTCTCACTGAGTCAGTTGATAAATCCCTCAAACGCTCCAAACACAATTTCTACATGAATACAAACAAACCAGGTACATATTTGGCTCTGGCATTAAATTCAACTAACAAATCTTTCAAACCAATACGTTTGAAATTATCAAAAAATGTTTACACTTGTAATCCAGTTAAAATAGTCCATAAATTTCACTCACATCTCGCAACTTTATACAAGACAAACAATGAATTTAATCCTACAGAGGCTGAATCCTTCTTCTCAAAAATAACCTTACCTGAGTTATCTCAGAATCAAAAAAGCAGTTTGGATGAGCCTATAACTATAGATGAAGTTGCTAACACCATAAAAGACCTAAAACTTAACAAAAGACCAGGCCCAGACGGCTACTCGGCTTTATACTATAAAACATTCTCAGAAATACTCCCTCCCATTCTCACTGAAACTTTTAACAAACTTCTAGATGGACATTCTTTTTGGCAAGAAACACTAATGGCAATTGTTTGTATGATCCCAAAACCCCTTTCTGATGATACTTCCTGTGTGAATTATCGGCCTATCTCTCTGTTAAACCTTGATATTAAATTATTAGCAAAAATAATAGCAAAATGCCTCAATAGCATTATAGGAAAATTAATACATAGAGATCAAGTAGGCTTCATGCCAAATAGACAGGCAGGCGATAATATACGCAGGGCAGTGTTATTGGCACATATTGCTAAAAAACGGAAAATCCCTTTATGTTTTCTATCTCTCGATATTAAGAGGGCATTTGACACAGTATCCTGGCAATATATGCAATATTCATTACAAAAATGGGGTTTTGGACCCCACTTTTTAACATGGATCAAAGCATTATATAATAAACCCAAAGCCTATATAAAATATGCTGGATACAAATCTGAAGCCTTTAATATCGAAAGAGGTACCCGACAGGGTTGCCCATTATCTCCCTTATTATTTGCCCTTATACTCGAACCCATGGCCCAATACATCAGAACAAACCAAACTATAACTGGCATTGAAGTAGGAGGTATTACACACAAATTATGTATATTTGCAGACAATATATTGCTTTTTCTATCATCACCACAGGTCTCTGGTCCTAACTTAATACCAGCTCTTGATGGATTTGCAGCCCTATCCGGCCTTATGATTAATCCTAAGAAATGCCTAGTGCTTAATATTTCACTCACAAACATGGAATTGATCCCGGCTAGGGCTGCACTTCCATTCACATGGGCAGAAAAATCAATCCCATATCTTGGAATTCATTTAACAGCATCTCATTCTGACTTATTCTCAACCAATTATCCTCCTGTATTAAGACAGATCACAAATCTAATAAAACAATGGTCGCAACTTCCTTTATCCTGGATAGGGAAGATTAATGCAATCAAAATGACTATTCTACCCAAATTGCTTTATCTATTCAGAGTCCTCCCTATTCCAACTCCTTCCTATTTTTTGAGAATAGTACAAAAAAGAGCAACTTTGTTTATATGGGGCTCTTCTAAACCACGTATACCTATACACACACTACATCTTCCCAAAAATAAAGGAGGCCTGGAATACCCTAATTTTACTAACTACTACAGAGCAGCACATTTGGCCAGTCTGTCCAAATACCATGCAAAACAGGAAATCCCATTATGGGTATTTATAGAGGCTTCAGAAAATGACCCTCTATTAATATCAAATTTATTATGGCTTGATCCTAAAGACTGCTTTAAAATTCATAATCCCATAACTAAACACTTCTTATCTCTCTGGGATAAACTAAAAACCAAATATCAGTTACAATCTCCACACAATCCTCTCCTTTCTTTTATCAGAAATCCGGCCTTTTATCCGGCATGGATCTACCCAAATTCTTTTAAAGCTTGGACAACATCAGGCATTCAGACACTAAATTACTTCACTTGGACAACATCAGGCATTCAGACACTAAATGACTTCATAGCATCTAAATCATTCCTTTCATTCCCATCGCTTAGAGAAAAATATGATCTACCAAACTCTGAGATATTTAGATATCTCCAAATCAAAAATTTCTATACACCATTCCTAAAGGGGGATACACCATTATCCCAATTATCCATTTTTGAATCAATCTGTACAAAAGATCCATTTGCTAAAGGTACAATTTCATCACTTTATAATCAATTATATGGAGTAGCAAATCTTAATAGACCCTCTTACGTTCAGAGGTGGGAGGAGGACCTGGGACGAACTTTAGAAGACACGGACTGGTCTAACATATGGCTCACATCTAAGTCATCTTCACCCAACATCTTAGCACTGGAGACAAATTATAAAGTCCTAACTCGCTGGTACCTTGTACCCGCTAGAGTGGCAAAATATTCACCTAATACCTCAGCTCTTTGTTTTCGAGGATGCCCAGAAATAGGCACATATTTACACATATGGTGGACGTGCCCAGTAATCCAAACCTTCTGGAAGGAAGTCTTCGTGATTGCATCTAAAATATTTAAAAAAAGAATACAACCAGATCCATATTTAACTTTACTTAATCTAAAACCGGAATGGTTAACACTCTCTCAATTCAAACTTATGATCCAACTAATAACGGCTGCAAAACAAACAGTGGCCAAGGCATGGAAATCTCCTAAATTGGTACTAGCAGAAACAATTCACAGAATGAATAATACAATGTCCCATGCTAAGATGGTAGCCATCGATCAAAATCAAAATTTGAAAAACTTTGGCATCCTTGGATAAAACAACAGTTCCTGTCAAACTTCAATGACTCTGTCCTGTTGCCATGGTAACAGATTAAATGACTTACAGAGACACCCATTCTAAGGCTTCAAAGAGAACTAAAAAAAATAATAAACTGACGAGCGGGACAACCTTGTGGACCATACCTCTACCTTTCAACCCTTTTTCTTCTTTCTCTTTCCTTTTCTCCACCTTACGATTAAAGCTCATTATCAGAATTTATTTGACCTATATACACTCTACTTGTAAACAATATGTATAGTAGGTATAAATCATTTAAATACCTACAAAAGTAACTAAGGAAATGATATACATCTTTAATTTAGGTTTACGTGAACCCAATGTTTAATATTTGACATTTCATGATATTTACCTATTTAAACCCTACTGTAAA
This sequence comes from Aquarana catesbeiana, assembly GCF_042186555.1. Taxonomy (NCBI): domain Eukaryota; kingdom Metazoa; phylum Chordata; class Amphibia; order Anura; family Ranidae; genus Aquarana; species Aquarana catesbeiana. The sequence continues at coordinate 169,891,058 of NC_133334.1, read as the reverse complement.
ACAATGAGCTTACTTTATAGATCCTTGTAAACTTACTTTATGTATCTTTATAACATTGTATACTCAATAAATTTCTTTTGACAAGGAAAAATCGTGTAGTCAATAGCGAAGATGTGAAATGCCATTGATATTGAAAAATATACATAAACTAAAATACAATGAACCGCCAAGTAAATAAATAAAATAACATGTGTGTATATGTATGGTGTGTATAATAAAAAGATTTATTCAAGAATTATGTAAAAAATATAAATCAATAAATAAAGTTTAACTCAGCTAAAGTGATGTCCTTGGTGCTTGTATCTGCCGACCGCGGCAATTCATGATAAGACGAGGTCGGTCTATGTATAGGACTATCAGAAGAGTTGAGGATAAAAAACTCTCAACAATGTGCCGGACTAGTTAAAGTGAAGTTCTCAACAATATGGCATAGAGTATTAAGTAGTGAACCCGGCTGCAAGACTCAATGGTGTTAAGAGTGAACGGCGGGATTCAAAGCCATGGAATCCCGCCGATCCGAGTTGCCACAATCTGGTCAAGTGTTGTTTTAAAGATAGTGATGGTGTATGCGGGGTCCCGATGGACAACCATATGGCGTGCAGTCTTAAATCATATACCCGGCTGCGAGCGGGGTGTGTATGTGACTTTGAAAGTAAACGGCGGGATTCAAAGCAATGGAATCCCGCTGATCGGAGTCACACGTAATGGTCAAAAGTAGTTATAAAAATAATAATGATGGTATGTGCGGCATCTCAGCCCGTTGCCCGAGGTTGGAACATTACAAAAAACAAGTGAAACCCCGCAGACCAGACAAGAGTAATACTAGACTGGAATGGTAGACTCCATCCAATATAGGAATGAGCTTAAAGTATGATAATAAATAGCCGATCCCGGGTGCTTCATGTAAAGATATGTCTTTATGTGTGAATGTCAGCAAATGCCGAGACCACCAAATAACTAACCATGTTGTTATTTATGTTGAATAATACATATTATGAACCTACTAATACAATGCTCATATGTTAATACCGGCAAATAAAACAATTAAAAACAAGCACATAATGGGTCGAAGTGGATCCAATCTAAAGAGATAATAAAAAATGTTTCATTATGCTGAGCGCTACAATGAGACAAATTACATGTGCATATTATGTCATTGGACCAATAAAACGAATACTAAACACCAACAATATAATATATGCAAGCTCATATGCATGGATAGAACTTCCGTATGTTTAAATGGTAATCCCAAGGTATATATATAAGTATAAGCAACAATATGTACAAAAGTGTAAAAAAAGTGTATACATATACATGAAAACCCTATATATATATATATATATATATATATATATATATATATATATATATATATATATATATATATATATATATATATATATATATATATATATATATATTGGATTATTCCTACACTACTGAAAAAATATATAAAAAATAAGAGTGAAAAAAAGATGAATGAAAACAAAAGATTAAAAGTAAAATTGTAAATATTAATAATGTGATAAAAAAATAATTGTCAAAAAGTAATAAGAATAAAGGAAAAATATATAACAACACAGAAATGTGTGAAAAAGTAAAACCCTTGTTCTTAATATTGTCGTAGTGTACATCCAAGAGTAAAGCAAACATACTTTTTAGTCAAATGTATATCACATTTAAACAAAATGGATGTCACAAGGCAATATTAAGAATGTTTTAACATACATCTACTACTGACCGTAATTTATTGAAAATTCTTGCTCCACCATGATTCATGTACAGGTGTATTGAGCAGGGGTCCATATCAAGCATATGAGCCAATCAAGGTAGTAAAATATTGTCTACTTATATGTAAGATTAGTCTGTGTATGGACCACAATGGTCGGTAGATGGAAAAACCCATATCATGGCACCGTCTGACTGGAGTATGGGACAAGAGAAATGAAGAATGACTGAGAGAATGTAAAAAATAAGAAATCATGGATAATGATGATAATGCTTGTGTTATGAATGTATCCAAGCAGTGTATTTAGACAATTACTCATAAAAATAAGAAACATCCCATTCAAAATTGAGGCCCAGGGGGATTCTCGTGTTTAAAGAGAATATCCAATATACTTCACGTTTGCAAAGTAATTGGATCCTGTCTCCTCCTCTGGTAGGGGTTACAACCTTTTCTATACCCTGAATATAGAGACTTGATATGTCTTTTTGGTGTACAAAGATCCAGTGTTTTGCCACGTTAGTTAATCTATCCTTTTCAATATCATGTAGGTGGTCATATAGAAGGTCTCTAAGGCGGCGTGTTGTTCGCCCGACATACTGGATCTGGCAAATGTCACAAGTGATCACATATATTATAAACTGGGTGTTGCAGTTTATAAAAGAAGTAATGTTGAAAACTTTGCCATTTGTGCAAGATTGAACATGCTTGCCCTTTTTTATGTGACTACAGTAGTTGCATCCCTTTTTACCACATTTGTAGTTGCCCTTAAAATTTAACCAATTAGCTTTCTTTTGTTCAGATATCACTAAACTGGGTGAAAGGGAACTCCCCAGGGTAGGTGCCCTGCGGGAGACCACTTTGATACCCTTAGAAAGTATGTTCTTATATGCAACGTCATTGTACAAGATTGGAAGATATTTAATGACTATTTTCCTAATTTGGTTAAATTCTGCACTGTATGGTGTAGAAAATACTGGAGTGGTGATGGAGGGGAGACTAGTATGAGGTTTATCTTGTAATAGTGTTTGTCTGGAAATGGCGCTCGCTCTATTGAGTGCTCTGTTAACTAAGGCTGTACCATATCCCCGATCTTTCTTTAAACCGCTGGGCCATGTGGTGTGCTTCTCTGTGGAAGTTTTCAGGGGTACTACATAGGCGTTTGAGTCTCAAAAATTGTCCATACGGTACAACTCGTATGGTATGTTTGGGATGTGCTGAGTCTGCTCTAAGGAGGGCATTCCCCGCAGTGGGTTTCCTATATAGGGTAGTGTGGATGGAGTTGCCTATACCAGTAAGTTTAACATCTAAGAATTCGATGCTGTGAGGTTGTAAAGTACCTGTAAATTTCAAATTAAGATTGTTATTGTTGAAATATGAAAGCCAGGTTTCTAAATCAGCATCCGCATCTGATGTGATAAACAGGAGGTCATCAATAAAACGGCAGTAAAAAACCATATCTAGTCTGCGGGGGCTATCATGTCCAAAGATGCGAGACCTCTCCCACCAACCCATAAAGATGTTGGTGAGGGAGGGCGAAAATTTAGCGCCCATAGAGGCCCCGCACCTTTGGAGATAATAGCCCCCGTCAAACATGAAAAAATTGTGTGTGAGTAAATAATCCAACGCCTGTAAGATAAAATCTTGTAAAATGAGTGAGAATCTGCCTGATTTCCTAAGAGCCCAAGCAACTGCCTGAATACCTAAGTTATGCGGGATGCTAGAATAAAGGCTGGTGACATCACAACTGATCCACCTGAAATTACTCTCCCATCGTAAATGTTGTAATTTGTTTAGCAGCTGCTTGGTATCTCTCAAGTAGCCAGGCAGGCTGGTTGCCAGGGGCTATAACTGAAAATTCACCCATTCACCTAAGCGTTCATTTAGTGAACCTATTCCTGCCACAATAGGTCGGCCTGTTAAAGGATGAAGTCCTTTATGGACCTTAGGCAAATGGTGGAATATAGGCATGACAGGGTGTTCAGGGATAAGTTTCTCTTTGTCTGTATGTGAAAAAATGCCTGCCGATACCGCTCTGTCTAAAAGGGCAGAAAGTTTGTGTTTAAAGGAGAGTGTGGGATTGGATGGAAGAGATTGATAGGTCTGTGTGTCAAATAACTGATGTAAAGCTTCCTGTGTGTACATTTCAGTATCCAAAACCACTACTACTCCCCCCTTATCTGCATTCCTGATAACTATGCTGGTATCTGCTGTTAAAGTTTTCAGGGCTGATCTCTCATTTTGTGTCAAATTATCTTTGATGGAATTTCTTTGGCATCTGTGAGCCAAGCGAGTTAATTCCCCCTCCACCAACCTCTGGAATAAATCAAGGTCCTTGCCCCTGGATGCCACTGGATAAAAGTCGGATTTCGATCTGATTGTTAATTTTTTCTGTAAGTCAGTGGGATCAACAGGGGGTGGATCTGATTCATCTGCCAGTGCTATTAGATCATGCAGTGCACAAACTTCATTGAAGGAAATGGGTGAAGGGGGAGACTCACCTGTATCATCAGAGTTCCCAGAAATGGCCTCTTCCCTGGAACAACCAAAGTGCTTTCTAAGTGTTAAAGAACGGGAAAACCTGTTAACGTCCAAAATTGTGTGAAATAGATCAAAATGTCTGTTGGACTAAAGTTTAAGCCTTTTGATAGAAGACTGATCTCCTCTTCTTTTAAGGGTCTCTTTGAGATATTGAGTACGGAGGAACTCATTTCTTCATTTTGCCTCTTAGGCTGTAATGTGAGTTGTTTGGAGTTCTTGTTTCTCCTGCCGCCCCTTCTTGTTTTTTTTTATAGACGATTTCTTCCTTTTTGTGTGCAGTGGCCTGCGAGGGTTTCCAGCGTTAGAATGGCTATTGCTTCTGTTTGTTTCAATGGAGCCTGTAGATCTGTCAGGAGAGGAATCTGACATGGTACGTGACAAGGTGTTATCAGCTAGATCACTTTCTTGGTCTGAGAAACTGACCTGTTTGCCACGGTTTCTCTGTGATCGATTATGGGCAAACAATGTTTTTTTCCAAGTGTAAACTCTATTGCTCTCATAATCATTCTTATCCCGGGCCATCTTACCTCACTTGCTGGCGATCACTGATTTTTCCATTTTGTCTAGCTTGTTGCTCAAGCGGCTATCAAGATCTGCAAAGGCTGTCAGGTTTTGTGAGGAGGCAAGTTCAGTCTGAATCGAGGACATGGCAGACTGTAATACCTCCACTTCTTTGGTTTTTGAAGCAATAAGGATGTTCATTAATTTAAATGAGCATGTATCCAGGGTGTCAGTCCATTCTTTTATGGGGTCATCGTTAAACAGCTCTGAGGTAGGAAATTTTTTAATCCGTAAACCTCGTGGTATATGAGCCATTGACAGGTAGTCCTTTAGAAAATTAATGTCCCAAAAGGCTCTAATTTCTCTTGCCATGATGTGTTCCAGTTTCCTGAAATGTCGTATTAGCAGTACTCCATCATCGTCCGACACTCCTGGTGTATGTGTCTGTGACGATTGTCTTAGTGGATTATCAGAGGGTGCCTTTAGAGTTCTGCTGTACATAGTTTCTGCCATGGGTGTCGAAGTAGTATTGTGATCCATATAGTCAAAAAAAACGACTCTTCTCCCGTAAATACAGGTTAAATAAACTCTTGGAAAAATGACAAAGATGATTTGTAAAGTGTCTGGGCGAGCCTCCGATCAGGTGAAAAAATAAGCATATATCCTTAGATGCAGGCAAGGAAAAGAGGGTGTTTCACCGCTCAGGTGGACACAAACCCAGGTGTGAGATTGATGTGAAATTTCCAGAGTTGAAGAGTCACAGGTGCTGGCTGAATGCTAAGTGGAACAAAGCTTAAAGTGAGAAGATCTGGATGCCGCACACCGGATGAAGTAGAAAACTTGTCTTTATTAGAAAGATGGGATCATCAAAAATACAAGACCATCATGCAGAAAGTACAGGATTGGCTGACGCGTTTCGCACTCGGAGCTGAGTGCTTACTCATAGCTAGCAAATATTAAAAAGACTGACTCTTATATAACTCAAAAGGATACCACATGACCACCTAATTAAGCAAAAGATAGGTCTCAGCTGAGAACCGATTTAATGAGGTCTCAGGATCTGCTGACCAATCAGTATACTATCCTATAAAAATCCTTCAAAACAATGACATTTAAATCAATAAGAAGAAATGTGAACATGAATGTGTGTTCATGTGTATATTCACGAAAGATGATGTGTATCCTTCCTTTATATATTTTGTGTATTAATTAATTTGTTTCTATTATTATAATAATGTATATAGTAGTACGTGAAAGAATATTAATATAAAAAAGTTTGAAATGGAATGTGAAAATGTAATGTTATGTGAACAAAGTGCAAGAAAAACATAAAGGGATATATGCATATATATATATAAAGTGAAAATGAACAAATAATGTGTGCGGTAAGTGTATATAAAATGTGCATAATCATGATAATATGTGTATATTGCATTAAAAAAAGTGAATATTCCAATGGATAATCATTTGTAACAATAAATGTGACACGAAACAAAAATCGTGTAGTCAATAGCGAAGATGTGAAATGCCATTGATATTGAAAAATATAAATAAACTAAAATACAATGAACCACCAAGTAAATAAATAAAATAACATGTGTGTATATGTATATGTATATATGTATGGTGTGTATAATAAAAAGATTTATTCAAGAATTATGTAAAAAATATAAATCAATAAATAAAGTTTAACTCAGCTAAAGTGATGTCCTGGTGCTTGTATCTGCCGACCGCGGCAATTCATGACAAGACGAGGTCGGTCTATGTATAGGAATATCAGAAGAGTTGAGGATAAAAAACTCTCAACAATGTGCCGGACTAGTTAAAGTGAAGTTCTCAACAATATGGCATAGAGTATTAAGTAGTGAACCCGGCCGCAAGCGGGGTATGTGTGAGAGTCAATGGTGTTAAGAGTGAACGGCGGGATTCAAAGCCATGGAATCCCGTCGATCCGAGTTGCCACAATTTGGTCAAGTGTTGTTTTAAAGATAGTGATGATGTATGCGGGGTCCCGATGGACAACCATATGGCGTGCAGTCTTAAATCATATACCCGGCTGCGAGCTGGGTGTGTATGTGACTTTGAAAGTAAACGGCGGGATTCAAAGCAATGGAATCCCGCTGATCGGAGTCACACGTAATGGTCAAAAGTAGTTATAAAAATAATAATGATGGTATGTGCGGCGTCTCAGCCCGTTGCCCGAGTTAAACTTTAGCTGAGTTAAACTTTATTTATTGATTTATATTTTTTACATAATTCTTGAATAAATCTTTTTATTATACACACCATACATATACACACATGTTATTTTATTTATTTACTTGGCGGTTCATTGTATTTTAGTTTATTTATATTTTTCACTATCAATGGCATTTCACATCTTCGCTATTGACTACACGATTTTTGTTTCGTGTCACATTTATTGTTACAAATGATTATCCATTGGAATATTCACTTTTTTTAATGCAATATACACATATTATCATGATTATGCACATTTTATATACACTTACCGCACACATTATTTGTTCATTTTCACTTTATATATATATATATATATATATATATATATATATATATATATATATATACATATATTTATGCATATATCCCTTTATGTTTTTCCATTTCTTGCACTTTGTTCACATAACATTACATTTTCACATTCCATTTCAAACTTTTTTATATTAATATTCTTTCACGTACTACTATATACATTATTATAATAATAGAAACAAATTAATTAATACACAAAATATATAAAGGAAGGATACACATCATCTTTCGTGAATATACAAATGAACACACATTCATGTTCACATTTCTTCTTATTGATTTAAATGTCATTGTTTTGAAGGATTTTTATAAGATAGTATACTGATTGGTCAGCAGATGCCGAGACCTCATTAAATCGGTTCTCAGCTGAGACCTATCTTTTGCTTAATTAGGTGGTCATGTGGTATCCTTTTGAGTTATATAAGAGTCAGTCTTTTTAATATTTGCTAGCTATGAGTAAGCACTCAGCTCCGAGTGCGAAACGCGTCAGCCAATCCTGTACTTTCTGCATGATGGTCTTGTATTTTTGATGATCCCATCTTTCTAATAAAGACAAGTTTTCTACTTCATCCGGTGTGCGGCATCCAGATTTTCTCACTTTAAGCTTTGTTCCACTTAGCATTCAGCCAGCACTTGGGACTCTTTAACTCTGGAAATTTCACATCAATCTCACACCTGGGTTTGTGTCCACCTGAGCGGTGAAACACCCTCTTTTCCTTGCCTGCATCTAAGGATATATGCTTATTTTTTCACCTGATCGGAGGCTCGCCCAGACACTCTACAAATCATCTTTGTCATTTTTCCAAGAGTTTATTTAACCCATATTTATGGGAGAAGAGTCGTTTATTTTCACTATATGGATCACAATACTACTTCGACACCCATGGCAGAAACTACAGCAGAACTCTAAAGGCACCCTCCGATAATCCACTAAGACAATCGTCACAGACACATACACCAGGAGTGTCGGACGATGATGGAGTACTGCTAATACGACATTTCAGGAAACTGGAACACATCATGGCAAGAGAAATTAGAGCCTTTTGGGACATTAATTTTCTAAAGGACTACCTGTCAATGGCTCATATACCACGAGGTTTACGGATTAAAAAATTTCCTACCTCAGAGCTGTTTAACGATGACCTCAAAAAAGAATGGACTGACACCCTGGATACATGCTCATTTAAATTAATGAACATCCTTATTGCTTCAAAAACCAAAGAAGTGGAGGTATTACAGTCTGACATGTCTTCGATTCAGACTGAACTTGCCTCCTCACAAAACCTGACAGCCTTTGCAGATCTTGATAGCCGTTTGAGCAACAAGCTAGACAAAATGGAAAAATCAGTGATCGCCAGCAAGAGAGGTAAGATGGCCCGGGATAAGAATGATTATGAGAGCAATAGAGTTTACACTTGGAAAAAACCATTGTTTGCCCATAATCGATCACGGAGAAACCGTGGCAAACAGGTCAGTTTCTCAGACCAAGAAAGTGATCTAGCTGATAACACCTTGGCACGTACCATGTCAGATTCCTCTCCTGACAGATCTACAGGCTCCGTTGAAACAAACAGAAGCAATAGCCATTCTAACGCTGGAAACCCTCGCAGGCCACGGCACACAAAAAGGAAGAAATCGTCTATAAAAAAACAAGAAGGGGCGGCAGGAGAAACAAGAACTCCAAACAACTCACGTTACAGCCTAAGAGGCAAAATGAAGAAATGAGTTCCTCCGTACTCAATATCTCAAAGAGACCCTTAAAAGAAGAGGAGATCAGTCTTCTATCAAAAGGCTTAAACTTCAGTCCCAACAGACATTTTGATTTATTTCACACAATTTTGGACGTTAACAGGTTTTCCCGTTCTTTAACACTTAGAAAGCACTTTGGTTGTTCCAGGGAAGAGGCCATTTCTGGGAACTCTGATGATACAGGTGAGTCTCCCCCTTCACCCATTTCCTTCAATGAAGTTTGTGCACTGCATGATCTAATAGCACTGGCAGATGAATCAGATCCACCCCCTGTTGATCCCACTGACTTACAGAAAAAATTAACAATCAGATCGAAATCCGACTTTTATCCAGTGGCATCCAGGGGCAAGGACCTTGATTTATTCCAGAGGTTGGTGGAGGGGGAATTAACTCGCTTGGCTCACAGATGCCACAGAAATTCCATCAAAGATAATTTGACACAAAATGAGAGATCAGCCCTGAAAACTTTAACAGCAGATACCAGCATAGTTATCAGGAATGCAGATAAGGGGGGAGTAGTAGTGGTTTTGGATACTGAAATGTACACACAGGAAGCTTTACGTCAGTTATCTGACACACAGACCTATCAATCTCTTCCATCCAATCCCACACTCTCCTTTAAACACAAACTTTCTGACCTTTTAGACAGAGCGGTATCGGCAGGCATTTTTTCACATACAGACAAAGAGAAACTTATCCCTGAACACCCTGTCATGCCTATATTCCACCATTTGCCTAAGGTCCATAAAGGACTTCATCCTTTAACAGGCCGACCTATTGTGGCAGGAATAGGTTCACTAAATGAACGCTTAGGTGAATGGGTGGATTTTCAGTTATAGCCCCTGGCAACCAGCCTGCCTGGCTACTTGAGAGATACCAAGCAGCTGCTAAACAAATTACAACATTTACGATGGGAGAGTAATTTCAGGTGGATCAGTTGTGATGTCACCAGCCTTTATTCTAGCATCCCGCATAACTTAGGTATTCAGGCAGTTGCTTGGGCTCTTAGGAAATCAGGCAGATTCTCACTCATTTTACAAGATTTTATCTTACAGGCGTTGGATTATTTACTCACACACAATTTTTTCATGTTTGACGGGGGCTATTATCTCCAAAGGTGCGGGGCCTCTATGGGCGCTAAATTTTCACCCTCCCTCGCCAACATCTTTATGGGTTGGTGGGAGAGGTTTCGCATCTTTGGACATGATAGCCCCCGCAGACTAGATACGGTTTTTTACTGCCGTTTTATTGATGACCTCCTGTTTATCACATCAGATGCGGATGCTGATTTAGAAACCTGGCTTTCATATTTCAACAATAACAATCTTAATTTGAAATTTACAGGTACTTTACAACCTCACAGCATCGAATTCTTAGATGTTAAACTTACTGGTATAGGCAACTCCATCCACACTACCCTATATAGGAAACCCACTGCGGGGAATGCCCTCCTTAGAGCAGACTCAGCACATCCCAAACATACCATACGAGTTGTACCGTATGGACAATTTTTGAGACTCAAACGCCTATGTAGTACCCCTGAAAACTTCCACAGAGAAGCACACCACATGGCCCAGCGGTTTAAAGATCGGGGATATGGTACAGCCTTAGTTAACAGAGCACTCAATAGAGCGAGCGCCATTTCCAGACAAACACTATTACAAGATAAACCTCATACTGGTCTCCCCTCCATCACCACTCCAGTATTTTCTACATCATACAGTGCAGAATTTAACCAAATTAGGAAAATAGTCATTAAATATCTTCCAATCTTGTACAATGACGTTGCATATAAGAACATACTTTCTAAGGGTATCAAAGTGGTCTCCCGCAGGGCACCTACCCTGGGGAGTTCCCTTTCACCCAGTTTAGTGATATCTGAACAAACGAAAGCTAATTGGTTAAATTTTAAGGGCAACTACAAATGTGGTAAAAAGGGATGCAACTACTGTAGTCACATAAAAAAGGGCAAGCAAGTTCAATCTTGCACAAATGGCAAAGTTTTCAACATTACTTCTTTTATAAACTGCAACACCCAGTTTATAATATATGTGATCACTTTTGCCAGATCCAGTATGTCGGGCGAACAACACGCCGCCTTAGAGACCTTCTATATGACCACCTACATGATATTGAAAAGGATAGATTAACTAACGTGGCAAAACACTGGATCTTTGTACACCAAAAAGACGTATCAAGTCTCTATATTCAGGGTATAGAAAAGGTTGTAACCCCTACCAGAGGAGGAGACAGGTTCCAATTACTTTGCAAACGTGAAGTATATTGGATATTCTCTTTAAACACGAGAATCCCCCTGGGCCTCAATTTTGAATGGGATGTTTCTTATTTTTATGAGTAATTGTCTAAATACACTGCTTGGATACATTCATAACACAAGCATTATCATCATTATCCATGATTTCTTATTTTTTACATTCTCTCAGTCATTCTTCATTTCTCTTGTCCCATACTCCAGTCAGACGGTGCCATGATATGGGTTTTTCCATCTATCGACCATTGTGGTCCATACACAGACACATCTAATTTTACATATAAGTAGACAATATTTTACTACCTTGATTGGCTCATATGCTTGATATGGACCCCTGCTCAATACACCTGTACATGAATCATGGTGGAGCAAGAATTTTCAATAAATTACGGTCAGTAGTAGATGTATGTTAAAATATTCTTAATATTGCCTTGTGACATCCATTTTGTTTAAATGTGATATACATTTGACTAAAAAGTATGTTTGCTTTACTCTTGGATGTACACTACGACAATTTTAAGAACAAGGGTTTTACTTTTTCACACATTTCTGTGTTGTTATATATTTTTCCTTTATTCTTATTACTTTTTGACAATTATTTTTATTATCGCATTATTAATATTTACAATTTTACTTTTAATCTTTTGTTTTCATTCATCTTTTTTTCACTCTTATTTTTTATATATTTTTTCAGTAGTGTAGGAATAATTATATATATATATATATATATATATATATATATATATATATATATATATATATATATATATATATATATATATATATATATGGTTTTCATGTATATGTATACACTTTTGTACATATTGTTGCTTATACTTATATATATACCTTGGGATTACCATTTAAACATACGGAAGTTATATCCATGCATATAAGCTTGCATGTATTATATTGTTGGTGTTTAGTATTCGTTTTATTGGTCCAATGACATAATATGTACATGTAATTTGTCTCATTGTAGCGCTCAGTATAATGAAACATTTTTTATTATCTCTTTAGATTGGATCCACTTCGACCCATTATGTGCTTGTTTTTAATTGTTTTATTTGCCGGTATTAACATATGAGCATTGTATTAGTAGGTTCATAATATGTATTATTCAAAATAAATAACAACATGGTTGGTTATTTGGTGGTCTCGGCATTTGCTGACATTCACACATAAAGACATATCTTTACATGAAGCACCCGGGATCGGCTATTTATTATCATACTTTAAGCTCATTCCTATATTGGATGGAGTCTACCATTCCAGTCTAGTATTACTCTTGTCTGGTCTGCGGGGTTTCACTTGTTTTTTGTAATGTTCCATCCTCGGGCAACGGCTGAGACGCCGCACATACCATCATTATTATTTTTATAACTACTTTTGACCATTACGTGTGACTCCGATCAGCGGGATTCCATTGCTTTGAATCCCGCCGTTTACTTTCAAAGTCACATACACACCCCGCTCGCAGCCGGGTATATGATTTAAGACTGCACGCCATATGGTTGTCCATCGGGACCCCGCATACATCATCACTATCTTTAAAACAACACTTGACCAGATTGTGGCAACTCGGATCGGCGGGATTCCATGGCTTTGAATCCCGCCGTTCACTCTTAACACCATTGAGTCTCACACATACCCCGCTTGCAGCCGGGTTCACTACTTAATACTCTATGCCATATTGTTGAGAACTTCACTTTAACTAGTCCGGCACATTGTTGAGAGTTTTTTATCCTCAACTCTTCTGATATTCCTATACGTAGACCGACATCGTCTTATCATGAATTGCCGCGGTCGGCAGATACAAGCACCAGGACATCACTTTAGCTGAGTTAAACTTTATTTATTGATTTATATTTTTTACATAATTCTTGAATAAATCTTTTTATTATACACACCATACATATACACACATGTTATTTTATTTATTTACTTGGCGGTTCATTGTATTTTAGTTTATTTATATTTTTCAATATCAATGGCATTTCACATCTTCGCTATTGACTACACGATTTTTGTTTCGTGTCACATTTATTGTTACAAATGATTATCCATTGGAATATTCACTTTTTTTAATGCAATATACACATATTATCATGATTATGCACATTTTATATACACTTACCGCACACATTATTTGTTCATTTTCACTTTATATATATATATATATATATATATATATATACATATACATATATATATGCATATATCCCTTTATGTTTTTCCATTTCTTGCACTTTGTTCACATAACATTACATTTTCACATTCCATTTCAAACTTTTTTATATTAATATTCTTTCACGTACTACTATATACATTATTATAATAATAGAAACAAATTAATTAATACACAAAATATATAAAGGAAGGATACACATCATCTTTCGTGAATATACACATGAACACACATTCATGTTCACATTTCTTCTTATTGATTTAAATGTCATTGTTTTGAAGGATTTTTATAGGATAGTATACTGATTGGTCAGCAGATCCTGAGACCTCATTAAATCGGTTCTCAGCTGAGACCTATCTTTTGCTTAATTAGGTGGTCATGTGGTATCCTTTTGAGTTATATAAGAGTCAGTCTTTTTAATATTTGCTAGCTATGAGTAAGCACTCAGCTCCGAGTGCGAAACGCGTCAGCCAATCCTGTACTTTCTGCATGATGGTCTTGTATTTTTGATGATCCCATCTTTCTAATAAAGACAAGTTTTCTACTTCATCCGGTGTGCGGCATCCAGATCTTCTCACTTTAAGCTAAGTTCAACATGGCACCTCATGGCAAAGAACTCTCTGAGGATCTGAAAAAAAGAATTGTTGCTCTACATAAAGATCAGGACCGTCTTTAATATTGATTGGACCCTGGGCCCACCCACCCCCATGCAATTTCACTCTCCACCTGCTCTGAGACATACAATAAATAGCAGCTAGACTTAAAATCAGTTTACTGTATCAGATCAGGCAGCAGTTGCGACTGGTTGCCAACATATCATTACTGCTTACTAACTGGTTGCTAGAAGTTATAGCACACATTACGGCTCACTAATTAGTTGCTGGAGGTTAAAGCACATCTTCTCCTCGCTGCAGGGGAGCATGATATACATATGAATGCCGCCTTTATTTACATAGCAATGCCGCCGGCTATTTACTTAGTAATTCCGCCGCTATTTACATATGAATGCCGGTCATTTACATGTAAACACAGGGTCTGCAGGTGAGTCATCTGTACACAACAATTGGGCAGAGCTGGGCAGCATTAGTACCAGCACTTCACACTGAGATATTGGGACACAGCACTGGACTAAAACTTCAAGGGACAGGGAATTTAAACTGGGATAGTTGTCAAGTATGAGGCAGCTGCTTTGGGCCCCACAACAATGACAGGGCCCAGGGCAGCTGCCCCTTTTGCCCTGCCTTAAAGATGGCCCTGATAAAGATGGCCTAGGCTATAATAAGATTGCCAAGACCCTGAAACTGAGCTGCAGCATGGTGGCCAAGACCATACAGCGGTTTAACAGGACAGGTTCCACTCAGGACAGGCCTCGCCATGGTCGACCAAAGAAGTTGAGCGCACATGCTCAGTGTCATATCCAGAGGTTGTCTTTGGGAAATAGACATATGAATGCTGCCAGCATTGCTGCAGAGGTTGAAGGGGTGGGGGTCAGCCTGTCAGTGCTCAGACCATACTCCGCACACTGCATCAAATTGGTCTGGATGGCTGTTGTCTCAGAAGGAAGCCTCTTCTAAAGATGATGCACAAGAAGGCCCGCAAACAGTTTGCTGAAGACAAGCAGACTAAGGACATGGACTACTGGAACCATGTCCTGTGGTCTGATGAGACCAAGATAGTTCAGACAGTGTCAAGCGTGTGTAGCGGCAACCAGGTGAGGAGTACAAAGACAATTGTGTCTTGCCTACAGTCAAGCATGGTGGTGGGAGTGTCATGGTCTAGGGCTGCATGAGTGCTGCCAACACTGGGGAGCTACAGTTCATTGAGGGAACCATGAATGCCAACATGTACTGTGACATACTGAAGCAGAGCATGATCCCCTCCCATGATAATGACCCCAAACACACCTCCAAGACAAGCACTGCCTTGCTAAAGAAGCTGAGGGTAAAGGTGATGAACTGGCCAAGCATGTCTCCAGACCTAATTGAGCATCTGTGGGGCATCCTCAAATGGAAGGTGGAGGGGCGCAAGGTCTTTAACATCCACCAGCTCTGTGATGTCATTATGGAGGAGTGGAAGAGGACTCCAGTGGCAACCTGTGAAGCTCTGGTGAACTTCATGCCCAAGGGGGTTAAGGCAGTGCTGGAAAATAATGGTGGCCATACAAAATATATTGAAACTTTGGGCCCAATTTGAACATTTCCACTTAGGGGTGTACTCAGTTTTGTAGCCAGCGGTTTAGACATTAATGGCTGTGTTAAGTTATTTTGAGGGGACAGCAAATTTACACTGTTATATAAGCTGTACACTCACTACTTTACAATCGAGCAAAGTGTCATTTCTTCAATGTTGTAATATGAAAAGATAAATTAAAATATTTACAAAAATGTGAGGGGTGTACTCACTTTTGTGAGATACTGTAAATCCTCAACAGCCCAGAAGCCCAGAAGCCCAGAAGTCCGGGCCTCTGCTGGCAAAAGAGCGGCATGAAGATAGCGAAGGAGCCGGCAGAGGAACTGGAACACCGGGAGAAGAGGCCAGAGAGAGCGGAGAAGAACCAACCGGACGCCGGGAGAAGAGGAACCGGAGGGACCCCCGAAGTCGGAAGAAGACCCCCGAAGCCGGAAGAAGACCCCCCGGAGCTGTCTAATAAATTACTTTAAAAACCTGTGTAGTGTTTTATTATTGACACTTTTTCCCTAGGTAAATGGGTAGGGGTACCATGTACCCCATATTCATTCACACAGGGTGGGGGGCCGGGACCTGGGGGCCCTCTTATTAAATTCCGATAAGCCCCCCGCCCGCAGACCCCGACAACCAACGGCCAGGGTTGTCGGGAGGAGGCCCTTGTCCTCATCAACATGGAGACAAGATGCTTTGTGGTGGGGGGGCCCCACAGGGCACCCCCCCAAAGCACTCGACCCCCCCATGTTGAGGGCATGCGGCCTGGTACAGTTCAGGAGGGGTAGGCGCTCGCTCGTCCCCACCCCCTTTCTTGACCGGCCAGGCTGCGTGCTCGGATCGGGGTCTGGTATGGATTTTGGGGGGGACTCCACACCGTTTTTTCGGCGTAGGGGGTTCCCCTTAAAACCATACCAGACCTAAGGGCCTGGGATGCCCGCGACGGGGCTCGCAAGGTGTCAATCTCGCCGATAAAAGCGGCGAGATTGACTTCCTTTTCTAGTCCCGTCGTACCCGAGTGACGTTCAAAATGAACGGACTTGTCCATGTGTGGGAAAGTCCGTTCATTCTGAAAGTCCGGCGGAAGTCCATCGGGAAGACCGGATTCCCAGAAAGTCCGGTCGTGTGTAGGCAGGTCCGTCCATTCAGAAAGTCCGGCGGTAGTCCGCCGGAAGTCTGGCGGCAAGTACG
Source organism: Aquarana catesbeiana (assembly GCF_042186555.1). Classification (NCBI taxonomy): domain Eukaryota; kingdom Metazoa; phylum Chordata; class Amphibia; order Anura; family Ranidae; genus Aquarana; species Aquarana catesbeiana. Next base: position 169,874,156 of record NC_133334.1, on the reverse strand, counting down.
TTGGACCTAGCTTCCCAGAAACTCCGACCGTGTGTACTCTATGCAGTTTAAGGTTAAACCTCTTTTCTTCCAATTTTAATGAGTGGCCACGTGTCTTATTAAACTCCCTTTCGCGGAAAAGTTTTATCCCTATTGTGTGGTCACCAGTATGGTATCTGAGAATTGAAATCATATCCTCTCTCAAGAGTCTCTTCTCCAGAGGGAATAACTTCAGTGCTCGTAAACTTTCTTCATAACTAATGTCCTCCAGTCCCTTTATTTAGTTTTTTTGCCCTTCTCTGTACTCGCTCAATTTCTAGCACATCCTTTCTGAGGACTGGTTCCCAGAACTGGATAGCATACTCCAGGTTAGGCCAGACCAGAGTCTTGAGTTAATCCATTTTTTAATGTATGCCAATATTCTGTTTGCTTTGTTTGCAGCAGCTTGGCATTGCTGAGCCTATCATCTACTAGGACCCCCAGGTCCTTTTCCATCCTTGATTCCCCCAGAGGTTCTATCCCCAGTGAGTAGATTGCTTTCATTTTTTTGCCACCCAAATGCATTACTTTATATTTTTCCACATTAAACCTCATTTGCCATGTAGTAGTCCACCTCATTAATTTGTTCAGATCTGCAAGGTTTCCACATTCTGCAGGGAAGTTATTGCCCTGCTTAGCTTGGTAGCATTCGCAAATACAGAGGTTGAACTGTTTACCCCATCCTCCAGGTCGTTTATGAACAAATTAAATAGGATTGATCCCAGGACAGAACCCTGGGGGACCACACTTTCCACCCCTGACCATTCCGAGTACTCCCCATTTATCACTACCCTCTGAACTCACCCTTGTAGCCAGTTTTCAATCCATGTATTCACCCTATGGTCCATGCCAATGGACCTTACTTTGTACAGTAAACGTTTATGGGGAACTGTATCAAATGCTTTTGCAAAATCCAGGTACACCACGTCTACGGGTCTCCCTTTATCTAGATGGCAGCTGACCTCCTCATAGAAGGTTAATAGATTGGTTTGACAAGAACAATTCTTCATAAATCCATGCCGATTACTAATATAAATAAGTGAGAACCTCACGCCAAAAAAAAATTTAATGTGTGAATTGATATAATAAAGCTACTGTCCCCCAAACTAGATATGAAATTCTAGTGTAAATTGGAAACAAGTGAAATGGGGGGTGCTAAACCACTAGTTGGTAAATATGTTGATATAGATAACCATATCTATAAAATACTCAGGTGTAACAGTGCCACTTTATCTCTTATAAAACTCTGGTGCATCTACAATAAATACCAGTGTACAAATAGTGCATAAATCAAATCATACACTTGCCAACATATATTCACTACATGTGCTGCAATATAAAAATTGTGGAATCATTGAAAAAACAACTAAAAGTCCAATGTGCAAAACAAAAAATGTAACTGTGACAAAAAGTCCTTCTTCCACTGTAGAGATGAACCACCTTCACAGACTACGTTGTACACCCAAAGTGCTCTGTACTGGATGTCTGCTTACCAGAAGTTGACCTTATTAATTAAAAGAAGGTCAGGTACAGCCTTTAGCAAGGATAGACTTGCTGCAATTTAGATGGTTGAGCTGTGCGGGTAGCTTTTCCTCTCCCCCATTGTGGGTATCTACAAATATATGTGGGAAGGAAATATGTGGGAGGATTGCTCTCCTCTGCTATGTGTCTTTCATGTTCCATCTTAGCCGCCCTAATTGCATCCTTACATTTCTTGTTGCATTCTTTGTAAAGTCTGAATGCTGATGATGATCCCACAGCCTTGTATTTCTTTAAGGCCTTCTCCTTTGCTTTTATATGCATTTTTACATTGGAGTTGAACCACCCAGCACTTTTATTTGCTCTTTTAAATTTATTTCCCAAAGGGATGCACTGGCTAATGCCCTATAATATGCTCTTAAAGCAAACCCATCTCTCCTCCGTGTTCTTTGTTCTTAAGATTTTATCCCAATTAATATCTTCTAGCAAGGTTCATAGTTTAGGGAAGTTGGCTCTTTTGAAATTCAGTGTCTTTGTATTCTCCTTATGTTTCCTATTTGCGTGATTTATACTGAAGCTAATTGACCTGTGATCGCTGTTTCCTAAATTGCCCCGTATTTCCACATCTGTGATCAGGTCTGTATTGTTGGTAATCAGTAGGTCTAGTAACGCCTTAGTTGGTGCGTCTGACCATCTGACCCATGAAATTGTCCTGCAAGACATTTAGGAACTGGCGAGCCTTAGATGAATGCACAGTTCCTTATGCCCAGTCTATGTCTGGATAATTAACCACTTCAGCTCCGGAAGGATTTACCCCCTTCCTGACCAAGCCCTTTTTTGCGATACGGCACTGCATTGCTTTAACTGACAATTGCGCGGTCATGCGACGTTGTACCATAACAAAATTGACGTCCTTTTTTCCCACAAATAGAGCTTTCTTTTGGGGGTATTTGATCACCTCTGCAGTTTTTATTTTTTGCAAAAAAAGAGTGAACATTTTTAAAAAAAAAACAATATTTTTTACTTTTTGCTATAATAAATATCCCCAAAAAATGTATAAAAAAACAAGTTTCTTCCTCAGGTTAGGCTGATAGGTATAAAAAGAAGCAAAAATACTCTTGCGCACAGGTGTATTGGCTAGAAAGTCCCAAGGGTTCAAGAAGCACTATGGATTTCGGCCTTGCTGCTCTCAAGGATGGGATTGTCCTGGTGTTAAATGAAAAGAAGAAAAAGAGCGCACCAGCCTAGTGCATTATCCTTGACAGATTTATTAATTAAAAACAAGATAAAAACTACTCACAAAGGTTGAAGAAAAAATCGCATAGTATATGGCACAGAGGCAAATAATCCAGTGGTAGCAGTTTTCCAGGTCCCAGGAAGGAGGCGTACGGACTACTGCTGGCTAACGCGTTTCGAAGGTTACCCTTCTTCATCAGAGCCTTGATAGTGTTGGTCTCATGCTGGCTTTTTATACATATGTCCAACTAGACCAGACTGGTCGGGTTGGTTCTAAGGCTCCTCCCTTGATTAGTGGGCGGTCCTCTAGGAAGGGTGGGTCTTGGCTTGGTTGTCATTATTAAAGGGCCATAGTATATTAATTTATTTAATTAATTGTTATTGTTTATTGAATATTGAAGAAATTTGTTATGTATAATAAGATTTTAGTTATAATTGTAATTTCTAGTTCCTAATTCTAGCTCTACTATTTAATTTAAATTAAATTTTATTTTAAGTTTTTAATTTAAAGTTTTAATTCTAATTTAAATTTTATTTTTTATTTTTTATTTTTTTTAAAAATTTAAAAAATTTTTTTTTATATATTTTTATATATATATATGTATATGGTCGGAAGTACAAACATCCCACAACAGACAGACTGAAAAGGTCATGCCAGTAGTTATCTATAGTTGAGCCAAGGCATCCCAAAGGATATGCTCATCTCCCCTCTCACCAATGCATTACATATATCAGAGGACGCTGGACATTGCTTAGGGGTTTAAGATCAGAGATAAAATAGCATACCTTGTGGTGTATGGAGCTGATGGCAGCTCCTCTGCTCGAGTGCATTGTCTCTGTGGGGGCTGTGACTGCATGGGCTTCCATTGCGGACAGGTCCTGGCCGGTAGCACGTTCCTGTGCCCTGTAGGACCTGGTGGAACGCACGCCGCTCCTTTACTTCCGGGTTGCGGTCCACAGGGCGGAAGTGCGGTCGTGACGTCATATCCCATGCGCCCTTCGGCGGACGAGATTGACTTAATATGGTAAACAGTGGCCTCCATTTTGCCGTAGGCATAGATAGAGGCCAAAGTCAGACAGAAACCGTCTGAACTCTGGGCTAGAAGGGGATAAACTAATATGTATGGATATATGTGTACAATAAATGAAAAATAAGGGAATTAGAAAGGACCAGCGAAGGAGAGGATAAACTAGATGACCCAATACTAGACATAATAATCTAAATAGAGAATAGGTGGAAAAACAGGGGCTGTTATAGGATTGGGTCTAGAATAGTAGCTAGAAGGTGACAGTATTCAGAACATATGTATTTAGAAGCCAGCAAGAGATACACTGGAATTAATAATAAAAAATAGTGATATAAAATACATATAATATACATTGTATAAAATATATATATATATATATAAAAACATATACACATCCATTTCATATACATATATGTGCATACAGGAATTTTTTAAAAAAACAATATTGTTAAAAATAAATCCGTATAGAAGTACAAAAGTCTGTGTACTTTGCCAGTATGATATAAAAAGGGGTTTGTTGTACCCTCATGTAAAAATTACATATAATGGTTTTGTACATTATTTTGGGTAACCCAGGGGTTACTTAATAGACATCAGCGAAAGGGATAATAAAAAAATACATAGAATAGAAATTAAAAATGGCGATTATATTTAAGATGTATTGAATATAATATTGAATAATGATGAAAATTAGATTACGTATGTGACGGGGGGGCCCGTGGAACTCAGAATACATCTTATGTCTAAGGCACCCTGTGCCATCCTGGCACAGGGTGAGGGAGAAAATATATCTTGGACTACTTAAAATGGGACAGTAATATTTGTCCACAATATCTCCCAGGATGTATGTTAATTGAATGAGCTGATCACATTGTCCTCTATACAATGTAAGAGACGGGACGACTCCTATTGGAGCTCATGTTAATTAGGTTTTGTTTGTATTGTTAATTGTAATTAGCTCCAGCTATTGTGTTGATATAACTGTGTGAAGCTCGGTGACCACAAGTCTGGGCGAAAGGTCATGTCTCAGTCACCTAGGCTGTATAAAGGATTAGATAATTAGGTCATGTTAATTAAGTTACAGTTGTATTGTTAGAGAAGGTTCCAACAGCATATAAAGTCTTGTAATTGTGATTCTAAATAAAGTCAGTTCTTGGTAGCAACAAGCAAGTGTCGCCTTGTTTTCTGCTCAGAGAGGTTGGGATATCTGTATACAGACTGGGAGGAAATGGTATATGACGGAAGCACTCAAGCGGAGTGTGGGACGTTCCGTGACATTGGTGGCAAGCAGCGGGAAAGCTTCCTGAAGTCTGGGACATCCAAACCTCCAACTGGATCCAAGATCAGCATAGCAGACTTCAGTCACCCCAGCGGAGATATGGACCTGGCATCAGAATTCCCGGGGCTGCTGCGGATCATCCTTTCAACGTACACCAGGACTGTGTCTGAGGATGAATACCTGGAGCTCAGGCAGCTGATTCGGGTGGAGCTCTGGATTGCAGCCCTCCGTCTCGCTGGTATAAAACAGGGCAAGTGCTTTCCAACCCAAGAGCAACGGGCCAGTGACCAACGGGCATTGCGGATGGCATTCCTGGGAGAGCAGCCCCAGGAGCAATGGGTGACTGAGTTGGACAGGTTGGTCCAGCAGGAGATAGAGCTGGACAATCATTATCGGGCTCTGCAATGGCACGCAGAGGAGGGATATTTAGGGGAGACAACAAAATGCTTTCCGGAGGGATATGACTTTGGCGGCCCTGGATTGCTGTGGGAGAACCTTACAGATCTTTTTATGTTTGGCGATGAAGGGGAACCTGACCTTGAGGATCTGAGAGACTATAGAGAGTCTATGCTCGGTCTTGCAGGTGTCTCAGAGCTCAAACCTGATCTGGACCATTTGCTAAGGAAGGAACAGCATCTGGAAAGGGCATACAGGAAACTACTAGAACAAGTTCAGCAGCATGCCAGAGAATCGGCAGTGGAAAATCCGGAGATTGCCGTCCCCAAAATTGAAGTGCTGACAACAGGGCAGAGCTCTGCTAACCTCTGCCCAGAAATGATAGCATCTTCTGGGTTCCATGGACAGAAGATGGTGAACCTCTATCCCCAGACATCAGTTGCAGAGACATGGGATTTGATAGACTTTTCTGCTGAGGAAGAACAACCTGATGAGCCTCCAGCAGAAGAGCTGCTATCAGGGCCAAAGTTCACTGTGTTCTGCCCAGCACCAACAGTGGCTTCGGCCTTCTTGAGAGAAGAGGTAGTCGGCCTTTCTCCCACAACACTGACAGGGACATGTGATTTTCTGCCAGCAGCATCTATGGAGTTAAAACAAACTTCTCCAGCTGAAGATCTGGTAACTGAACAGAGGGTCCAAGACCTCTGCCCCACACTTTTACCAATTCCAGAGACTGGGGATTTAATAGACGTTTCTGTAGAGGAGGAACCACCTGGCAAACCCCCAGCAGAAGTGCTGGCAACCAGACAGAGGGTCTAAGACCTCTGCCCCACACCTGCAGCAATTGTGGAGGCTCAGGGTGAGAAGATGGCAATCACTTCCCAGCAGCAGATACAGGGGGAGAAGGGAGAGGAGGTGTGTGTTGTCCCTCCCCAACAGTTGGCCAGGGTGGAGGAAGCGGGCTTTCCTCCCCAGCAAAGATCCGTGCACCTGGGAGACAGTACCATCGACATGTCGTCCCAGCAGCCAGATGAGGGAACGGAAAAGGAAGCAGCCGGCTTACCTCCCCAATGGCAGCTACACAGTTTGGGAGTGGAGGAAGCCAGCCTCCTGCCCCAACGGTTAGCCGGAGCGGAGGATGCGGAGTCCCCAGCAGAAGTGCTGGCAACAGGGCAGAGTGCTACCAACCTCTGCCCAGCACCGGCAACAACTACAGAGTTCCAGGGAGGCGGGGCAGTCGGCCTCCCTCTCCAACAGTTAGCCGGAACAGATGGTGTGGGGTTTCCAGCAGAAGGGCTGGCAACAGGGCCGAGGACTGCTGGACTCTGCCCTCAACTAACAGAGGATGGATTTCCTGTGAAGGTGGATGGGACTTCAGTCTCCACCTGTATACCCCAGGGATGCTGGGCAGTGGGCCCAGATCCCCAACAGCATGACAGAGTGAGCCCAGACACCCTGTCTTCTCTCCAGCGGCAGAAAGGATTCCAGGGAGAAGAGCCAGTCCAGGCCTCTCCCCAGTGGCAGATATGTTCTCAGAGAGAGGCAGAGGTTGGCTGGGTGAGTAATGCTTTGTTTGGAACAATTTGTTTGGGGTACTGTGTGGGTACAGGCAGTAGAGGACTGGAGCTGTTTACTAACTTCGGAGTCAACCCGTCTGGGGTCTCCTCCTGTGTTAGTCTTCTGCCGAAAGGGGAGAGATGTGATGGGGGGGCCCGTGGAACTCAGAATACATCTTATGTCTAAGGCACCCTGTGCCATCCTGGCACAGGGTGAGGGAGAAAATATATCTTGGACGACTTAAAATGGGACAGTAATATTTGTCCACAATATCTCCCAGGATGTATGTTAATTGAATGAGCTGATCACATTGTCCTCTATACAATGTAAGAGACGGGACGACTCCTATTGGAGCTCATGTTAATTAGGTTTTGTTTGTATTGTTAATTGTAATTAGCTCCAGCTATTGTGTTGATATAACTGTGTGAAGCTCGGTGACCACAAGTCTGGGCGAAAGGTCATGTCTTAGTCACCTAGGCTGTATAAAGGATTAGATAATTAGGTCATGTTAATTAAGTTACAGTTGTATTGTTAGAGGAGGTTCCAACAGCATATAAAGTCTTGTAATTGTGATTCTAAATAAAGTCAGTTCTTGGTAGCAACAAGCAAGTGTCGCCTTGTTTTCTGCTCAGAGAGGTTGGGATATCTGTATACAGACTGGGAGGAAGTGGTATATGACGGAAGCACTCAAGCGGAGTGTGGGACGTTCCGTGACAACGTATAGTTAGAAAGAATTATAAAAGGTCAGTCAGTAAAATTAGTTAGATAAAATAGATATGGATATAATATATTGTTTATGAAATATTAGATAGAGCCACTGCCTGCAGATGTATGTATATATATATATATATATATATATATATATATATATATATATATATAAAAACCCATACACATACAACATATGATTACAAGTGTATATACATATAGGTGTACACATATATACTACCACATGGAGGACTACTGGCATGACCTTTTCAGTCTGTCTGTTGTGGGATGTTTGTACTTCCGACCATATACATATATATATAAAAATATATAAAAAAAAATTTAAAAAATTAAAAAAATAAAAAAAAATAAAAAATAAAATTTAAATTAGAATTAAAACTTTAAATTAAAAATTTAAAATAAAATTTAATTTAAATTAAATAGTAGAGCTAGAATTAGGAACTAGAAATTACAATTATAACTAAAATCTTATTATACATAACAAATTTCTTCAATATTCAATAAACAATAACAATTAATTAAATTAATTAATATACTATGGCCCTTTAATAATGACAACCAAGCCAAGACCCACCCTTCCTAGAGGACCGCCCACTAATCAAGGGAGGAGCCTTAGAACCAACCCGACCAGTCTGGTCTAGTTGGACATATGTATAAAAAGCCAGCATGAGACCAACACTATCAAGGCTCTGATGAAGAAGGGTAACCTTCGAAACGCGTTAGCCAGCAGTAGTCTGTACGCCTCCTTCCTGGAACCTGGAAAACTGCTACCACTGGATTATTTGCCTCTGTGCCATATACTATGCGATTTTTTCTTCGACCTTTGTGAGTAGTTTTTATCTTGTTTTTAATTAATAAATCTGTCAAGGATAATGCACTAGGCTGGTGCGCTCTTTTTCTTCTTTTCATTTAACACTAGGCTGATAGGTATTCTTCTACATATTTTTGGTAAAATAAAAATCGCAATAAGCGTATATTTTTTGGTTTGCGCAAAAGTTATTGTGTCTACAAAATAGGGGATAGATTTATGGCATTTTTATTATTTTTTTTTATTAGTGATGATACTATTTAGGGACCATTGGCATTTATACAGCGATCAGTGCTATAAAAATGCACTGATTACTGTGTACATGTCACTGGCAAGGAAGGGGTTAAACACTAGGGGGCGATCAAGGGGTTAAGTATGTTCCCTGAGCGTGTTCTATCTGTAGGGGGGATGGGCTCACTAAAACATGACAGAGATTACTGCTCTCAATCACTGGGAGCAGTAGATCCCTGTCATGTTGCTAGGCAGAACAGGGAAAAGTCTAGGTTATATAGGCATCTCCCCGTTCTGCCTCTCTGTGTCACGATGGTCACGATTCCGGGCCACCAGAGGACATCAAGTCCGCAAAAAATTAACTTGCCCGTTAGCCGCCGTTGATGCAACAACGTACGGGTACGTTGTTTTGTGTACCCGTGCCACTTTTCCGACGTATATCAGCATGAGCCGGTCAGCAAGTGGTTAAAATCCCCCATTATGATGACACGTCCCATCCTTGCCACTAATCCAAATTCACAAAATCATTCTCTCAGGCACCAGAATAGAATTCCTTTCTTTCTGCCAGTTCTTTTCCTCTAATCTACAGCTCTCGCCGGACCATCTGCTGGCTCTGTATATGGGGCTGTGCAGAATTACTCCTTTGAGAAGTAGTGGTTCTGGTGCCTGAGTCAAAGTGGTTACGGGGATTTTATTCCAATCTGTCACAGTCCCCAAGACCGACAGAGTTTGCCATATCCCGGATCTAAAGGCCATTTGTGTGGGTCTAGAAGATGAAATCCATTCGCTCGGTGGTGGCCTCCCTTCACCAGGGGAATTTTCTGGGCATCCATGGACATCGTGGACGCCTACCTGCACATCCCTATCTACAAGGGACATCAGCATCTCCTACACTTTGCTGTTGGGGAAGCATATTATCATTTCTGCTCCCCGGGTGTTTCCCATGGTCTTGGCCTCAGAGACAACGAGGGTTTGCTGTGATTGGTGACTTCAATGGCTTGCTCCTGCAGGCAGGGACTTGTTCATCCCGGTTGGACAGCGTGAAGATCACTATTCATTCCGTCGAGGACCTCGGGTGGTTTCTGAGCCTCAGCTGGCTTGCAGGTGGCCTTCCCTGCTTTTTTGCATGCAGGTTTTAGGCCTGGGGATGGCTTCCTTCGAGGCAGCTCCGTATGTGCAATTCCAGTGGTGACTGATGCTCAAAATGTTTGGGGGGGGGGTGCAAACAAACTGAAAAATTAAACTTTTAGTAATGCAGGGCTGTAAATAGCCATTTATCAGGTGATTAGGTATCATGCTGCTACTGCAAAATAAACTATAAATACACAAAGATACCAGTCACAAGAACTTGAATTACTACAAACAGCACTTTGGTCCCACAGCTCTGGTTCACAGATGTGCATAGTTGCCAAGATTGCAAAAAATTATAGGAACACTTTTTTTTCTGTAGGTGGGGGTCTTGCTATAATTAGGGGTGGGCATTCATTTGAAGGCGGGACACAGCGAGGAAAGAAAAATGTGACGTGTAAAGTGGGAAAAAAGGGCGTTGTTTAACTGGAAAATTGGGTGTGGCTTAAAGGGGCCGTGGTTCAAAGGGGTGTGGTTAGAGTCTGAGATGAATGAGGGATGGAGGGAGAAACTAAGGGAGAGAGAAAAAAAGAACGAAGGAAAAATAGTGAGGGAAGGAGAGAGAAAGAACAATCAGCAGATAAAGATACTCCAAACATCTGGTGTTAGCAGTTCAATCATCACGGCACCATGGTTGGTATGGTGTCAAGATGAAGCGCATTATTACATTGTAATAAAGAATTAAATAGTTAAACTCACCATAATACAGAATCAGTGGGAGCCCTGAGCCTGTCACCTGCCACGTCCCCAGCCACCAGATGCCATCAGGTGTCCCCAGTAGAGTCCTTCCTTACACCAGGCATTTCCAGTAGAGTCCCTCCTTACACCAGGCATTTCCAGTAGAGTCCCTCCTTACATCAGGTGTCCCCAGCCAAGTCCCTCCGTACATCAGGTGCCCCCAGCCGAGTCCCTCCTTATATCAGGTGCCCCCAGCAGAGTCCCTACTTACATCAGGTTCCTGGTAAGACCGGGATAAAGGTCTAAATCCCGGGAATGTCCCGGAAAATTTCATTTTTCTTGGCTCGTCATACGTGTTGTTTGTCACTGCGTTCTTGACGTTCGGAATTTCTGACCAACTTTGTGTGAACGTGTGTGTATACAAGACAAGTTTGAGCCAACATCCGTCGGAACAAAATTCCATAGATTTTGTTGTCGGAAAATCCTATCGTGTGTACAGGGCAACAGTCCAGCAGACATTAACCTTCATAGACATACTTTTCGCAGTGCTCCTGTAAGAACTGTCACTCTTATAATCCTCCTTGTCTGCATGCAAGTCCTCTCTGCCACCCCTATTGTCTCTTGCTCTTACACCCTCTGATTTGATTTGATTCTGAAATGGGAGGGTGGGGGAGAGCAGAGAGTGAGGTCACACAGTTTACACAGATACGTTCTTGTCACCGATCTGCAGCAAGGAAGGGGGGGCAGCCCACAGCGAGACAAGAGCTCAGCTGGCCTCCATCTCTGCAGCCCACTCTCTCTCGTACCAGCAGCACAGTGATGGGGAGGGGTAGCAAGCAGAGGAAGAGCACACACAGATGCAGAGCTCCCTTGCTGTGTGTATTTCCTAGCAGCAGAGGCAGTGAGGGAACAGAGGATGACAGCGAGTCCTCACTTATCCCATCCATGATCGCTTCCCCTCCTTCTTGGCAGACTCCATATACAGGAAGGAAGATTGTGGGTGTATATAGCTGTATACACTACAGTCAGGAGTCTTCGGACAGATGATGTAGTAAGATCTCTCTGCTCTCTCTCCTCTAGGCCGGCTGATCTGTGCGTACACAACTACACTCTACACATACCCCGCTCCTCCAGTTGCGTGATCACACCCGGGCCTGGTCTGCACCCTGCCACAGAGACTCATGTGCTGGAGAGAAGCGGGAAAGTGTGCGCCTGTGCGGAGCGGCAGCTGTCAGCAGTGTGAAATAGAATGTTCATGGCGGGTGCGGCATTGGTGACCCGTCCGGTCCAGCAGGCCGTGCTCTGAGTCTGACTGCTTTCATTCCATCATATTGGGTGAATGGTGGGAAATGGAAGTGACAGTTCTGCAAAAAGCACCTCCTACCTTCCTCCAGACCCACCAATCACAAATAAGCAACAGGAGGAATCAATGTAGAGTGGGAGTGTTCCAGCTTCACTAGTCAGTGGTCACGACGGAGGCCAGCCTGTTATGCTGGGGAGGAGCCCTGGGATCAAACTCGGCTCAGGGTCTCTGGACCCTGGAGGAAGCCTGCCTGCCTGCCCATCGGTGTCCTGAAGCTTCAGGCAAGCGGGTTGTCGCTGACACATGGGACAGAGCATCTAGAGGGCCTGCCGACCAGGATTTGGTCAAACAATGCTACTGCGGTGGTGTATGCCTATTATCCAGCAGCACTGGAAGGGTCTCACATCCTGTGATGGGTGGAAAGGTTTGTTCCGGCTCGGTCCGCTGTGCATACTCAAGGTATGGCAAGCGGATTACCTCAGCCGTCAAATGCTAGATTGAGGTGAGTGGTCTCTACACCAGGTGGTGTTCCTTCAGCTCTGTCTTCACTGGGGGACACCGAACGTGTTTCTCCTAGCTCTCCTGCACCAGAAGTTTCCCACGTTTGTGGCAAGATCATTGGATCCTCTGGTGAGCGCAACAGATGCGCTAGTGGCGCCATGGGATCAGTCTCATCTATGCTTTTCCGCCCCTCCGCCACCTCATACCTCATCTGTTGTGCAGGATAGAGGCGAAAGGATTCCCAGTCATCCTGGTGGCTCCAGTCTAGCCATGTCACCCAACCATGGACGGTTGGTGGCAGACGCCCCCTGGCAGATGCCTCTTTGAGAGGACCTGCTGTCCCAGGGGCCGTTGTTCCACCTTGCTTTAATGTCGCTGGCTCTGATGGGGTTGAAAGCCAGGTTCTGAAGTACAGGGGGTTGTCTGTTTTGGCAATCCCACCTCTGTTGTAGACTCTAAATCCTACCTCACAGAAGATTTATCATCGCACTTGGAGAGCCTATATCGTTTGGTGCGAAGCCCTGGGGTTCCATCCTTGCACCATCTTGGTTGCTCGGGTGTTGGCCTTACTGCAACGCTGCATAGATCAGAAGCTTGCTTTGAGCCCTATCAAGGTTTAAGTCTCTGCTCTGGCTGATTTCTTCAGCATCCTTTGGCCACACACTCTTTGATCCGCACTTTCATTCAGGTTGTTCGTCATGTGGTGCCCTCTGTGTGTTCTTTGTTGCCACCGTGGGCTTTTAAATTTGGTGTTGTCGGCTCTGCAGAAGCATACCTGTGAGAGCATATGGGATATTCCCCCGCTCACACTTTCGCAAAAAGTTGCCTTACTAGTTGCTATCACTTCCGAGGGTGTCAGAGTTGGCGGCTTTGTCCTGTAAGCCTCCTGCTCTGATTTTGCATTAGGACAAGGGTGGTGCTTTGACTTTCCCCTTCCTTTCTGCTGAAGGGTTGTCTGATTTTCACTTTGGAGGACATTGTTCTTTCTTCTCTTTGTCCTCAGCCATCATTTCCTAATGGTGGCCTTACACTCCTTCGACATGGTTTGCGCAATTCGCGTTTACCTTTTATTAAAGGCTGCATTTCAGAGGTCCATTTCTCTCTGTACTCACGGATGATTCAATGAGAGGCTTGGCATTTGCCGTTTGATTTGGCAGCTGAGTGTGCAGGCATATGCCATTAAGGGATGGGAGACTCCCTTCCCTGTTATTGAGCCCTCATAGTGCCTCCTGGGCATTCCATCAGCAGGTGTCTGTTTCTAAAGTCTGTGAAGTGATGACCTTGTTGTCTGTGCACACTTTACTAACTCAAGAAAAAAAAAAGTTGCTGTGTTGGTGTCTTTGGATGCTAGTTTTGGCCGCAAGGTATTGCAGGTGGCAGTTTAGTATTCTCAGGCACCCTTTGGGGTGTTTCGGTGTGTTGGCATTTTGCTCTGGGTTTTGTCTCTCCATTTGTTGGTTTGCCCACCCCTCGTTGTGGCACTGCTTTTGGACATCCCTGTCTTGTCATGGAAGAAAAAGCAGCTGTGTCCGTTTCAGGGCTTGGCTCAGCCCTTCCTTCTCTGAGCTGGCCGCTCAGCTGTTGGCTAATTGCCAGCTCCTATCTCTCCACAGTGACTCACCTCTTGATGATATCCTGCTCGTCAGTCCTGCCTACTTAAGCCGTCCAGTCCAGATGATCTCTGCCTTCTCCTTGGTCACATATCTAGAGACGCTCTCCTATGTTCTTGTTAAAGGCTTGCTTGGCTGACATTCCTTCTGGCTCCAGATCCTGCTTGCTGTTCTCTTGCTCCCTGGCGTTTTTGGCTTTTCTGACTATCCGTTCCGGTTCCTTAACTTTGGCTATGTTTTGACTAAGTTTACTCTGTTTACCTTTTTTTATTATTATTAAACAAGTGTGATTTAACTGTACTTCTGTCTCAGTCTGATTCATGGTTTGATAGTAAGTGAAGGCCATGAATTCAGAGGATGCAGTCAATCCACACTTTGGTAATATTTTTTCCAGATTGGATGAGCAGTATCACCGCATGGATCAGTTTGCCATGTCACACGGCTCTGAATCTCCCACTGTGGCTTTTCCAGTACAATCTATGATGAAGGCTGTCCCTGCTGCTGCTCCAGTCTCTGTGCAGGCATCCGCCTCGAGTATTACCTCTATAAGAGGTATGTATGGTTCCACTCCGCTTCCCCAGCGATTTGGTGATGATCCAGTCCAATGCAGAGGGTTTCTAAACCAGGTTGAGATATACTTTGAGATGCTGCCCCAGGTGTTTCCCACTAATAGAAGCAAAGTAGGTTTCGTGATATCTTTGCTTTCTGAGAGAGCCTTGGCCTGGGCAAACCCTCTATGGGAGACGCAAAAACCTGTTGTCTTGAGTTACCCTGAGTTTGTGGCTTCTTTTAAAAGGGTATTTGACGTTCCCGCACACTCCACTTCTGCTGCCTATTGCCTCATGTCCATCAAACAGAGTACAAGAACTGTTGCCGAATATGCCATTGAATTCCGTACTCTGGCAGCAGAGGTTGCGTGGGACAATGAGGCCCTCGTGGCTGCTTTTTCTCATGGTCTCTCGGATACCATCAAGAATGAGATAGCAACCCAAGAAATACCCACTGAGCTGGGGAAGTTGATCCTCATTGACTCCAGACTCAGAGAAAGACTCTCTTTTAGGAGTGCTTGCGGAAGCCTCCTGTACATTTGTCTCCGAGCTTTGCAGTCCCACCCTTGCCTCCCTCACCACCCACCATGCCTCCTGGTACCTATCCAGTCAGTGAAGATGAACCCATGCACTTGGGCTTCACGCGTCTCTCTGCGGATGAGAGAACCCTGAGGAGGAGGGAGAGATTGTGCCTTTATTGTGGCCAGGAAGGTCACTTTTTGAAGTCTTGTCCTACCCGTTCAGGGAACGTCCGAACCTTGAGGTCCTGTCACGGACAGCGCTTAGGTGGGGTTGTTTCATCCCCAGTTATCCTGAACGATAAGCCCCTGGTTTTGGTTACCCTTTCTTGGGCTGAGTCATCCGTCGAGATACAGGTTCTAATCAACTTTGGGGCTGCAGGCCTATTCATTGATGCTGCCTTTGTATCGAAGCACTCGATTTCGCTGTAGCTGTGTGACACTCCACTTGCCATTGAGGCTCTTGACGGGAGACCTCTACAGCCTGCCCATGTGACTCATGAGACTGTTCTGTTGTCCATGGCCGTAGGGGCTCTTCACCATTGGATAATCCAATTCCAAGTTATTTACTTAGTAACCTAAGTTTCCACTGGTTATTGGTTATCCTTGGTTACAGGCACAACCTTTATTTTGATTAGCTCCATGCTGAGGTTCTCTCCTGGTCACAACGATGCAGTAAGACATGCTTCCAGAAGTTAGCCAAGGTCCTGTGCACCTCTTCACTCTCCTCCCTGCCGGAGGAGTACTGCGATTTTAGCGATGTCTTTGACAAAGGTCAAGCCGGTAGTTTGACTCCACACCGGTCGTATGATTGTGCAATTGACCTTCAACCTGGTGCCATACCCCCTCGTGGCTAGGTTTATCCTTTGTCGGTCTTGGAGAATAAGGCTATGGAGGAGTATGTTGCAGATGCACTTTCTCGAGGTTTCTTCCCAAAATCCTTGTCTCCTGCTGGTTTCTTCTTTGTGAAGAGGAGGAGTGGTGAACTGAGACCTTGTATTGATTATAGGGGTCTCAATCATTATAGGGGTCTCAATCGTCTCACAATTAAGAATGCCTATCCGATTGGAGTTATATGAGGGAGAAACGGTTTCATGAAGCTTGATTTGAGAGGGGCATATAATCTCGTGAGGATTAAGGAGGGCGACGAGTGGAAAACTGCATTTAATACCAGAACAGGCCAATATGAGTACCTCGTAATGCCTTTTGGCCTTTGTCGAAGTTTTCCAGGAATTTATGAACGATGTCCTCTGAGATGTGTTGCAGTTATGTGTGGTGGTTTATCTCAATGATATCCTCATATTTTCCAAGTCTCTGGAGAGCCACCACACAGATGTCTGTCGTGTGCTTCAGAAACTAAGAGAGAACAATCTCTATTGTAAATTGGAGAAGTGTGAATTCCATCGTGAACAGGTTAAATTCCTGGGTTATATAATTTCCACTGCTGGTTTTTGATGGACCCAGAGAAACTTTCAGCAGTCCTACAGTGGCCCCTACGTCCTCTGCAGCGCTTTCTTGGCTTTGCCAACTAATATCGGAAGTTTATTTGTAACTTCTCGTCTCTGGTCAAGCCCCTGACTGATATGACCAGAAAGGACGGTAACCCACAGAGTTGGTCTCCGGAGTCCATTAAGGCCTTTGAGAGTCTCAAGGCTGCCTTTGTTTCTGCTCCTGTGTTGGCACATCCTGATCCTACATTACCTTTTTATCCTTGACGTTGACATTGATGCTTCTGAGACTGGAGTTGGCGCCCTTCTGTCTCAGCGTCCTACCTCTGTGCATGCTATGTCACCTGCGGAGTGCAATTACGAGACTGGTGACAGAGAGCTGTTAGCGATCATTTTAGCCCTGAAAGAATGGAGACATCTCCTCGAAGGTACCACTGTGTCGGTTCTCATTCTTACTGACCATAAGAACCTCACATTCTTGTCTGAGGCTAAATGCCTCTCTCCCAGAAGGGCGCAATGGGCTCTTTTTTTGTCTAGTTTTAATTACATTGTCTCATTCTTACCTGGTACTAAGAATGTAAGGGCTGTGTCACGACAATTTTCCTCCACTTCTAAGATGGAGTCGGTTCCGGTTTCTGTGATTCCTCCTGATCTTATTCCTGATCGTATTCTGGCTACGGTTCGCACCAGTCTCACTTCTCCTTTGGGTGACAAAATTCTTGCTGCTCAGGTCCATGCTCCTGAGAAACCTTGTGACTGCTGCTTTGTCCCAGAGAGTCTCTGTACTGCCGTACTCCAGACTTACCATTCTCGCAAGGCTGCTGGCCACCCTGGGAAAAATCAACTCTTTTGGGCCATTTCCCAACAATTCTGGTGGCCTAGTCTATGTGCTGATGTAACCGCCTTTGTAGCTGCCTGTTCCATGTGTGCTCAGAGTAAGACTCAACAACACCTTCCAGTGGGCCTCCTACAACCCATCCTCAATGGAGAGAGGCCCTGGACCCACCTGTCTATGGATTTCATTGTGGAGTTACCCAACTCCCAGGGCAACACAGTTATCCCTATGGTGGTTGAAACGGTTGTCTCACTTTATTCCACTTAAGAAGTTGCCCACTTCTAAGGAACTGGCTTCGCTTCGCTTACATGGACTACCCAAAGTGATTGTCTCCGACAGGGGTAGGCAGTTTGTGTCCTGGTTCTGGTGAGCCTTTTGTGCACAGTTGGAAATTCAGCTTGCTTTCTCCTCTGCGTATCATCCACAGTCTAATGGGGCCACAGAACGAGACAATCAGTCCTTGGAGCAATTCCTACGTTGCTATATTTCTGACCATCATAACAACTGGTCAGACCTCTTACCGTGGGCGGAGTTCCCTCACAATAGTGCCTTAAATTCTGCTTCCTGATTGTCCCCGTTTATGGCAAACTATGGTTTCCAACCTTCCATGTTGCCTGACTCATTTGTTCCGCAGAGTATTCCTGTGTTAGAGGATCATCTCCGTGTTCTTCGTTCCACTTGGGCACAAGTCCCTGAGGCTTTGCGACAAGTTTATGATAGGTACAGACTCCATGCTGACCGCAGACGCCTGCCTGCGCCTTTCTACCAGATTGGGGACAGGGTCTGGCTGTCATCTCACAACCTCTGACTTTGTGTTCCCTCTCTGAAGTTCGCACCTCGGTTTATTGGGCCTTTCCATATTCTTCGCAGGATTAACTCGGTGGCTTACACATTAGACCTTCCTTCTATTATGCGTATCAAAAATGTATTTTATGTGTCCTTATTAAAACCTTTGGTCTGCAACTGCTTTACCACCTCGGTGCCTCGTCCTCACCCTGTACAGGTTGAGAACCATGAGGAGTCTGAAGTACAGTCCATTGTTGACTCCCGTAGGCGCATACAGTACCTGGTGCATTGGAAAAGGTATGGTCCGGAGGAACGCTCTTGGGTCTCATCCTCAGACGTACATGCCCCTGTCCTCCTCTGTGATTTCCATAGATGTTTTCCTCTCAAGCCTGGTGGTCCTCCGAGGTGGAGGGGTCATTGTGGAGGGGGTACTGTCAGGGCTGGGCTCAGCCCTTCCTTGTCTGAGCTGACAGCTCAGCTGTCGGCTAATTGCCAGCTCCTATCTCTCCACAGTTAATCACATGTTGATGATATCCTGCTCGTCAGTCCTGCCTACTTAAGCCGTCCAGTCCAGATGATCTCTACCTTCGCCTTGGTTACATCTCTAGAGACGCTCTCCTGTGTCCCTGGTAAAGACTTGCTTGGCTGACATTCCTTCTGGCTCCAAATCCTGCTTGCTGTTCTATTATGCTGTTTTCTGGCTCCCTGACATTTTGGCTTATCTGACTATCCATTCTGGTTCCTGAACTCTGGCTATGTTTTGACTACGTTTACTCTGTTTACCTTTTTTTATTATTATTAAACAAGTGTGATTTAACTGTACTTCTGTCTCAGTCTGATTTATGGTTTCTGACAGTCCGTCAATGAACTAAGATAAAGGGATTTTACAGTGAGTAACAAAAAATCCATTTTATTTCGGCCTGTATACGTATTTCCTCCAACTTTTCTAATCCTGAAGACGAATCGTCTATGGTTTCCACTGTTAAGGCAGTTGTTGATAGCTCCGCCGGTGGCACTATTGTGGTCAAGAGATCTTCAGCTCTAGGCCAGCATGCTTCAACCCAACATGGCATGGCTCAATTTGACAACCTGGTTATTGTAAGAAGCAGGCTAGCGCAGATGGGCGTAGCTGAAGAGGTTCAGAGGATGTTGCTCAAATCTCAGAAGATATCCTTGAACACTACATACTATAGCGTGTGTAAAAGCTCTTTGACATGGCAGCAATTTATTCGGTTCAAACCTGAGTCTCCCTCTCGTAATGATGTCTTGGAGTGCTTGCAATCGACCCTAGACAAAGAGCTTAGCTACAGTACGATCAGAGTCCAGCTGTCAACAGTTTCAGCTCTAACAGAAGTTCATTGGGCAGAAGATCCTTTATGCGAGCAACCCTAAAGCAATATCAACAGTCAGACGGGTCTCAGGAAAAATCCAAGCTTTCTCAGCCAGGTCTCCATATTGTAAACTGCTTCAGGACAGAGTGGTTCTTCGTCCAGTTCTGTCTTTTCTTCCGAAGGTTGCTTGGCCTTTTCATAAAATTGGGAAGTGGTGCTGCCTTCATTGTCTGCAGTTCAGGACAGGAAGACTGGTCAGGGTGGACGTAATTTAGGTAATTTCCACATATCTGCTGAGAATGGAGGAGTTCAGGCTGGTGGATAACTTGTTCATCCTACTAGTAGGTCCTAAAATGGGGTCAAGTGGCCCCACCTAAAATCTTTTCCTCTTGGATAGTTCAAACCATCAGATGACTGGGTTCATGCACATTAGACAAGGGTGACATCAGCTTTGTGGGCAAGTGAGGCCAGAGTTTCAGTTCAAGTGGTGTGTAAGGCTGCCAGCTGAAAGTCTCCTAACACTTTCATCTGCCAATATCGTTTGGACGTGATGGATGGCCCTTCCAGGCTTTGGGCACGTTGGTGCTTGCTTTTGTGCTTTCCATGTGATATTAATACAATTATTTTGCATTCAGGCTGCGTAGTGTCTTGTTTTTCTTTATTTTTCTTGGTCCTGCCCTTTCTTTTCATGCTAGCTATATCCCATTCATAGGCTGAAATGATTAGCCCCAGGAGTATGGAAAATTGTTACCATACTTCCCGTAATTTTCCTTTCCTGGGAGCTCATCATGTCAGCTTAGGGTTTCCCGCCCTGGTGTTCCATTGTGAGGGGGTGTTCAGAACATTGGGGTATGGGGAATCCCTCCAGAGGGTTGTCCTGTGGGGTTAGAGGGGTGGAGCTAACCCATTTGTAGGCTGACATGATGAGCTCCCAGAAAAGGAAAATTATGGTAAGTATGGTAACAATTTTTCATAGTTTTTGCTAAACAAATGAAAAGAAGACCAAACATTTTGTAAAAAAAAAAATGTTTTTCTTAGTTTCTATTATAAAATGTTGCAGATAAGTAATTTTTCTTCTTCACTGATGTGCGCTAATGAGGCTGCACTGATGGGCACTGATGTGGCTGAAATGATGAGCACTGGCATAGCTTGCGAGGAAAGGACTGTCGATAACTGGCAAGTCTGTTTACATGTGATCAGCTGTGATTAGACACAGTTGATCACATAGTAAAGGGCCGCTGTGATTGGCTCTTTACCCCGATCTGTGATCAGACATGTCCAAAGGACACAGATGTCACAGAGCACGCCCCAAACGCACCGCAGGGGACGGGGTTCTGGGAGGACGTCTATGGACACCACCCAGAACTATAGTACCATGTTGTAGTCGTATTTTGGCTATAGCACAATACTAAAGTGGTTAAGAACATTGTGTCTGTTTGTTGTTGTGACTTGGATGAGGATCAGATCACATTTTATGGCAAATTACTGCAGAAAACCAGTTAATCCCAAGGGGTGTGCATACTTTTTCTTGCCACCATATAGACACACACCAATCAACCATAACAATATGACCACTGACAAGTGAATAAAATTGATTATCTTGTTACATCGGCATCTGAAAGTAGGTAGCATATATTAGGCAGTAAGTGAACATGTTGTCCCTGAAGTTGATGTGTTGAAAGCAGAAAAAACAGGCAAGTCTAAGGATTTCAGCAACTTTGACAAGAACCACATTTTAATGGATAGACAACGGAGTCAGAGCAACTCCAAAACTTCAGCTCTTGTGGGATGTTCTTGGTCTGCAGTGGTCAGGACCTACCAAAAGAAAACCAGCAAACCAGAGACAGGGTCATCAAACTGTGCTTTGGTAATATTATCTGGGCCAATGCAGGTGGATAAAGCTATGCAAGACTTGATGGAATATTATAGTTTGTCTTCCTGTGTAGCATTGGATTGGTCGCTGGTTGGCAGTTCAGAGTGGAGATTGCGTATCAGGATGTTGCTTTATGTTTTTTTTGGGCATTGAGCCATTGGGGAATATTGATTTGGGTGAGATTGCGGAGTTTGGTCCACCTGCGTTGGTCTGGAATAATAACTACCAAAGCGTAGTTTGATCTCTCACTTGGGGATCAAGTTTGCAAGGTGAGTGTGTACCCGGGGAGTGGTTGGTGAATGTGTTGCCTTTGCACTTTTTGGTCACTAAAGTAATAGTTTTGTGGAAAACTGCATGCAGCATTCACTTTTGAAAATGTTTATGTTGCAGATTATTTGAGCATACACTTTGACAAATCATCACTTTGTGTATGTTTGGTGGAAATGAGACTTTGATGTATATTTTGAGAGGTTTTATCGTCACATAAGCACTTGGGACATTATCACGTTTGTTATGTTGTAGTTTATTATCAAGTGTTTATATAGTGCAGCAATCATTGATATAATAAATGTAATGTGTTACTGTAGGAGTACACAATTACATGTTGCGTACTATAAATATTATAATTAGAGAAGAGGGCTGAGTTAACAGTGAATCCTGCTTGTTTGAGGTTTGGGAACAGGGTAAACTTATGGGGGAATTCGCTGGGCTGAATTATTTGTAACCTTAATGCACGTCCTGGCCTTTGAACTTAGGTGAGTTGGCTTAAAAGGGCCAATAATGGGGGCTTTGTTATTTACAAGCCACCTCACTATAAAAGGGTGGGTTCCCAGCAGCCATATGTCAGTGTGTGTAAAGGCCCGTACACACGATCAGACTTTTTGACAACAAACATGCAAATTAGCTGTTTTGGAGCAACATCCGATCGTGTGTACGCTCCATCGGACAAACTTTTTCGGTTTTCATCAGACTTTTGTTGGCTGTGGGAACGGACAAACTTCCCGGCAACAAAAGTCCGATGGAGCGAAGTCCGATCGTGTGTGCAAAAAACCATCGGACTTTAGTCCAAAGTATAAACACGCATGCTCGGAAGCAAGGACCAGCATGAAGCGGTGGGTCTTGTAAAACTAGCGTTCGTAATGGAGATAGCACATTTGTGACGTGTCAAAATTATTACATTTCTAAATGCAGAGCACATTCTCTTCTTCTTTTTAATGGCGTAATAATAAATCTGCTTTGCTGGTGATACTGACAGAGTACAGACAAACATATTTCACATAGGATTTGTGTTCTAGTGATATCAATAAAAATATGTTGTCTTTTTTTTGGCCATTTTGTTTATTATGCATTCACAACATAAATAAAATTACTAAATTATTAGACATATTCTCTGTCATGACAATTAAAAATTCAAAATTAGGAACCAAAAGAGCAAATGATACACAGAAAAATACACAGAAATACACAGAAAAATAAAAAAATATAGCCTATTAAATCATACTCAAATCAAAATCCTGGGGCTGATTTTGCCACTGATCACCATGCTGCTGAGGTGGGTGGGCTTGCTGGGGTGGGTAGGTTTGCTGAGGTGGGTAGGCTTGTTGTGGAGGAGGTGGAGGTGTTTGGTCCAAATGATACACATGTGATTTAGTGGTTAGCTCTCGTTTCCTGGCCTTGCTGAAGAACTGGATGATTATACCCTCACATAGCTGCCCTTTGCTCTGCGTCAAGCTCACAGAGCTTATTAGCTGTAAAACTTCAGCACTATTGGGTGCTGTGGTGATCACAGATGTAGCCCTAGTTAGGAACTCAGCTTTGGCCTCATCTAGGTGTTGGCTCTTCCTGGCCCTTTTTTTGGGAGGACGCAGGGGAGGGATTCTGCACTCAGTTGTCGTCTGGCTACTGGGCCCGGCCTCTTCTTGGCTCAGAAGTTCCTGTGTGTGTAAAACCAACATCATTTTAATTTTTGGACATCAATCACAAACACTTTTCAGGTCATGACTTTTTAATATGGAATGTGTCCAAATAGTAAAGACTAGCATTCTGACTCCAGCATTTCTCATTCTTGTCCTAATCCTTTTTGGCCACTACTGTCTATTGATATGGAACTCACTTTTTTAAGACAACAAATTACTATGCATACTACCATCTAATTAAATCATTTATATTTTTTAGCCAAGCTTTTAAACAATGCTATACCTGGGTCAAGCTGAGCTCCTCCTCCTCTTCATCCTGTGTAGGATCAGGCTCAGTATCGGTGGCCTCAGCTGATGCAGAGGGTAGTGTAGAGAGAGATCTGCATGGTTTGATCCGACAAAAAATGGAGGCTGTTGAAATACTACAGCTTGGGAACATAGATATCTTCAGCTGCTGCTGATGATTTTTTTGATTCATCAATCTTCTTTCGTTCCCTGTTATACATGCTTCTGAGGCCCCCAATTTTGGTCTTTATCAAACTGTAGGTTGCTCAGGGGTACACAGTCTTCGCAAATTCCACCAGTTTATCAATTGCTGCCATCCTCTTGGTTTTATTGCAATAATCTTTGTTTGACTTGCCACAGACAGGTGAGCTCTCTGTATTGTTCGATAAACTGGCTAAGGAATTTGTGTGAATTCAAAGCTGACTTCATCATTTTGGTGACAAGTATCAGATGTCTGCAAAACAGAGCACAAGACAAACCATAATGGGTGGCGTATAGCTCATAATCTGGTCACAATATATGCCTTTATTTAAGCAGTAGGGATGGGCTGTATGTTCAGATCGAGCATGAGTTTTACATGAACATTGGCTGTTTGCCCGTTCTCCGAATAGCAAACCGTTTATGTTGTTTTCGGCAAAGCTGCGGAACACCCTATAAAAGTCTATGGGAGAATTCAAAAGTGATAATTTTAATGGATAATATACAAGCTATTGCCATAAAAAGTTTGGGGACCTGGGTCCATGGACTTTAATAATGTTTAAAAGTGAAACAATAATAGTGAAATATTCCTTTACATTTTGTAACTGGGCGGAGGGGTGGATATCTATAGTATGCCTGTAAAGTTGTGCATGTTTCCTGTATGTAAAAACAGTTCGATAGCAAAATTACATTTCCAAAGCAAAAAACAGTCATTTAAAAGTACTAGCAGGAGCGACAATTTATAAACATACCTTCTTTTCGCTGCTACTCTCAACTTCCGTTCGTATCGTGCCTAATCAGAACGTTACATTACATCACACGCTCGTTCGACTGATATACACTGCCTATGCGTGAAAATTCCGCTCTCCGAACGTCATGACGCCTTCGTTCGTATCGCGTGTTAGCTTGACCTAGACTGCGCATGCGTGAAACTCCGCTCGCGTCGTCCGCCCCTGACGTTCTTTTTCTGTAATATTGCCCGCCCCTTCTCTTTTCGGTGCGCAGTAAGGAGCAACATGGCGGAGACACAGATGAGTGATAATGTGTCATCTTCTAGTGGGGAGGAAAGGCCAGAGCCATAAACATCACAATCCAGGAGGAGGAGATGTAAGGCCACCAACATGTCCTTTGCTGAAATGGTGGAGATGGTGGAGATTTTACACAGGGAGGATTATGATGGGAAACATGGTCCATACGCCCATCCAAATTTACTAAAGGACCAAATCCTGTCTAGTGTTGTGAGGACTCTGGAATGCAAGTTTGGGGTACGACGGAAGAAAGACCAATTGAGGAAGCGCTGGTCCGACATAAAAAACAGAGAGCCGGATCAGTATCTCAAAATAAAGAAGGTGCTTCGAAAAAGTAAGTACTTGTCGTGTGTTCCTATTTATGATTATTCACTTGCATGCTGCTCCATGTGCTTTTCTTTACCGTTGTACTTAAACGTTCGTAGGTAGGAAACAACGTTCGTAGGGACAAACAGTGATCGTTTGCCACTAAATACGATGTCTTTAGCTGATGTAGGGTTATGACCGTTTTGGTCATGATAATTTGTCTGATTGAACAAAGTTTAAGACATTGTTGTCTAGATGTCTTTGAAATTTGAATTAATTGCTAAATAGATTCAGTGGAATGTAACGAGAGGACACTCAGCAGCTGTTTACACATCTGGACTCAGGAGCACTAGTGTGGGACTTGACCAAAAAAGGTAATTATTGCATTTTGGTTAAAAGTGAATTTTAATCATGTCTTCAACTTGGATCTCTTCCTAAACAGACAATTGTACACCACTTGAAAGCAATGTTTCATATTCCTATTTATGGCCACAAACATCTATGTGCTAAGTATACCTTTTGTTTTTTTCTCATAGGGGATAAAAGACACAGACAGCAGGGTCACCGGGACCCCCAACCTCGCCGGGACTAGGCATGTGCATTTCGTTTCTCTCCGAATCGAAATTCGGACGAATTTTTCATTATTCGGAAATTCGAAAAAAATAGAAAACGTTTTTGTAAAAAAAACAATAAGATAGAATATAAAATAATAAAGCAATAGAAAATATATATATTTATTTATTTTCAAATTCAAATTCATTCTATATGAAATTAGAATTTCGGAATATGGCTTCTGAAGTTTAAATTTCATATAGAATGAATTCGAATTTGAATAGAAAAGATTAGAACAGAAAATAATAGAAAAGAATGAACTAGAAAAACAATAGAACAGAATAGAAGAAAATATAATATATATATTTTCTTCTATTCTGTTCTATTGTTTTTCTAGTCTTCTCTCTTCTACTCTAATCTTTTCCATTCAAATTCGAATTCATTTTATAAGAAATTCAAATTTCGGAAGATGGTTTTTTATATATTAGAATTAGATTAGAATAGAACAGAAAATAATATAAAAGAATAGCATAGAAAAACAATAGAACAGAATAGAAAAAAAAATATAAAATATTCTATTCGAATTCCTTCTGTACCAAATTCCAATTTCGGAAGATGGTTCTATTAAAATATATATATATATATATATATATATATATATATATATATATATATATATATATATATATATATATATATATATATTTATTATTTCTCTCTTTTCTGTTCTACTGTTCTATTGTTTTTCTATTCTTTTCTATTAGAATTTGATTTCATTCTATTTCTATATAACCATTTTCCGAAATTCGAATTTTGTATAGAATGAATTTCAATAGAAAAGATTAAAATAGAGTAGAAAGAATAGACTAGAAAGACAATAGAACAGAATAGATTAAGATATAATATATATATATATATATATATATATATAATATTTTATTCTGTTCTGTTCTATTGTTTTTCTAGTCTATTCTTTTCTATTATTTTCTATTCAAATTCGAATTCATTCTATACGCAATTCGAATTTCAGAAGCCATCTTCCAAAATTCGAATTTCGTATAGAATTAATTCAAATTCGAATAGAAAAGTTTAGAATAGAATAAAAAAAGAATAGCATAGAAAAACAATGAAACAGAATAGAAAAAAAATATAATATGTATATTATATTTTATTCTCTTCTGTTCTATTGTTTTTCTAGTCTATTCTATTTCTATTATTTTCTATTCTAATCTTTTCTATTCAAATTCGAATTCATTCTATATGAAATTCTAATTTAGAAGCTATCTTCCGAAATTTGAATTTCACATAAAATTCAGTTAATGTTTTTTTCGAATGCGGTCGGATTTTTTCGAATTCGAAACGAAACAAATTCCGAAAACGAATGTAACGAATTTAACTAAACGAATTTAGTGAAATAACGTATCGAAACGAAACTAAACAAATTTTTTCATCCTGCACATGTCTAGCCGGGACCCCCAGCCTCACCAGGACTTCAAACCTCGCCAGGCTCAATGTGAGCTGAGCCCCAGTGTCACTGAGGATGTGGAGGAAAGAGAGGTGGAGGAAGTGGGAGAGTGTACCCCACTAGGTGAGTGTCTGACACCCCAGCTTCTGGTAATCTATATATGCCTGCATATTTCTAAATACATGTTTTTTAACCCATTTTTAGGTGATGTGCTGGTTGTGGAACAGGAAGCAGAACGTTTCATGACGGACAGCGCCCAAAGGCTCATTGGGCAGATTATGGCCTAGAATGGCGAAATTGATGCCATGCGTAATCGCCTGGACATCATGCAGCAGGAAATGAAGAACATGATAGATGTTTTGGGTAGAACATAAACCCTTTTTACGTCAAAAAACATTTATCATGTTCTTCATTTCCTGCTGCATGATGATGTCCACATTCCAATTTTAAGTTTTGTTAAAGTTTTTAAAGCCAAATTTTGAAGATGCACATGGTGTGTCAACATGTGCTATCTGCCATCATGGGATCTCAATGTATGCGTTTTGTGGGTGCAACCCCTTCCTCAACCCCCACTTCATAACGCTAGTAGGTGAGAGGAAGGGATTGTACCCACAAAACACATCCATTGATCCCCCATGATGGGAGATAGCACATGTTGACATTACTCATTTGGACTCCCAATTTGTGTGCATCTTCAAAATTTGGCTTTTACAGATAAAGACATTTTTGTCAGTATAATGTCTGATATTGCCTTCAAGGTGTATACGTTGAACTTTGTAAGTTCCATAGTTGTCTATGTTATGTTTTTAAACATGCCTATTTTTCAAAAAAAAAAAAATATATATATATATATATATATATATATATATATATATATATATATATATATATATATATATATATATATATATATATATATATATATATATATATAAAATTTTCTTTAAAAAAAAAAAAAATACATATATGTGTGATATTTGCATAGTTTTTTTGAAGTTGAACTTTGTAAGTTGCAGAGTTATGCAAGTTCTGTTTTTAGAACATGCCTGTTTCTGAAAAAAAAAAAAAAAAAAAAAATTATATTCAAAATGCACATGAATGTGCACAGATAAAAAAATTTTAACCAAAAAACAATGTGTGGCTTCTTATTTCAATGCTCACCAGTATATTTGTTAAGTTGGTGTAGTTACATTGAGAGTGTACTCTAAAATGTGTGTAGCCGAGACACAGCACAATATAATAGTTAGCTCAAAGTGAGATTGTCACCTCATGTTGCACATCAGGTTGGTTTGCACTAGTGGCAAAAATGACAAAGATCAAGGCTATTTGCAAAGCTAGTAAACACAGACAACAGTAGTTCAAAGGAAATATTATTTTATTAATAAGTCAAATAATTAATCAGCAAGTAAATTTTGCTGCCAAGGCACTGCCCCTCTACCGACAAAATAGTCCATATATTGTTCACGGACAAGATGGGCATTCTGGGAGCCCAAACCAGCACGCACGCTTTGCAGAGCTGGCATCACAGCCTCTTCAGCTGGTCGGGAAAAAGGCTCATCACTTTGCCCTGAGGCAATGTAGCTGGAAGCATTCCTCCTTAAAAAATTATGGAGGATGCAGCAGGATAAAACTACATGATTAATTTTATATTCTGCCAAGTTTATGGCAGTTAAAAAGAGCCTAAATCTACTGGAAAGGATGCCAAATGCATTTTCCACGACCCTTCGGGCACGAGAGAGGTGATAGTTGAAAATTCTTTGTTCTGGGGTGAGGTTCCTCATTGGAAAGGGTTTTAGAATATGTTCCCCCAAAGAAAAGGCTTCATCTGCCACAAAGACAAAATTTAGTCCCTCAATATTGTCCTGAGCATTTGGCAAATGTAAGGTCCCTTTTTGTAGCCGATCATAAAATTCTGTACGCATCATCACACCTCCATCAGAGTGGTGTCCATTCATCCCAACATCAACGTACATAAACTCATAGTTGGCTGACACCACAGCAAGCAGAACTATGCTGCAAAACCCTTTATAATTAAAATAAATGATTCCGAGTTTGGTGGTGGGACTATCCTCACATGTTTACCATCAATGGCACCTCCACAGTTGGGAAAATTCCATAAATTGCTGGGTGTTTGGAAGGAAACTGTGGAGTCAAACAAATAAACAAAAAATTAAGATTTGACCACATGAAATTGCAACCATATTTGACACAAACATTGTGGGGCAACATAATATTATAACATTTATTATTATTATTAACATTTGTGTATTTACAAAAAAGGATAAGTTATAATTATATGCTCCCTCACCCCCTCTGGTGGCACATTCTAAAAATGTTAGGGGGGGAGTTGAATGGGTAGATGTTTTTGACAAGTAAACCTCTACGCTTCCATGAGAGCTAAATGCATTAAAAATTAAGTTTAATTTTGCCTGACCATCCATCTCTACAAGATTGGCAGGCCAGTGGACAAGTAAGAAGTGGCATAATCCACAAATAAGAATGCACATTGTCCAAATCTATACACATTTTGACATACATCGGACAAAATAATAACAATGTTCGTTAATTATGATTATTCGTTATAATGAAGTTAAAAACCCAGGAAGTCAGCACAGCACAGGGATGGTGGGTGTGACAGACTGACCCGGGACAGAGGCTATTGGAGGGGACTGAATGTGAGCCTCTTGCCAACAGATTATGGGCCCTGGATTTTAAGGGAACAATACTCTGCAAGGTGAATTAGAAATCCAGTCTGATCTGTACTAATGAGACTCAATCATGTATATATGTACAGTATATATTGTATGTTGTCTCATTCTGTTGTGGACTCTTTGCTGTGGTCATTTGGGATGTGTGTCCCTGAAGAGGGAGGGGGAGAATTCCTCCAGCAGCCCCCCTGCTGATAAGACTGATTCATACTGTTGGGACACATACTGTGAGGAGATGCTGGTGTCATCAACTCCAACTACCTGTCTTGTTCTCTGCTATAATGTATTTAATGTAAATGAGCTTAGTCTGGCTTACCACAGCTTCTAAGGGTATTCCACACATTGTTTTTTGTTCTAATTAACCCTGTGTTGATGTTTATGGTAATGTGTATTGAATAGTCACCTAGTCTGGGTAAATGATTTAGTAAACTAGCTCATGTTAATTAGGTTACAGTTGTATTGTTAGAGGAGGTTCCAACAGCATATAAAGTCTTGTAATTTTGATTCTAAATAAAAAAATAGTCCATGTTAGCAACTAAGCAAGTCTCGCCTTGTTTTATGCTTGGGAGCGGTTGGAATATCTGATATCTGTATCCAGACTACAAGGAAGTGGTATACTGATGGAAGCACTCAAGTGGAGTGTGGGACGTTCCGTTACATTGGTGGCAAGCAGCGGGACGCTTCCTGCAGTCTGGGACATCCAAACTTCCACCTGGATCCAAGATCAGGATAGCAGACTTCAGTCACCCCAGCGGAGATATGGACCTGGCATCAGAGTTCCCGGGGCTGCTGCGGATCGTCCTTTCAACATACACCAGGACTGTGTCTGAGGATGAATACCTGGAGCTCAGGCAGCAGATTCGGGTGGAGCTCTGGATTGGAGCCCTCCAGCTTGCTGGTATAAAACAGGGCAAGTGCTTTCTGACCCAAGAGCAACAGGCCAGTGACCAACGGGCATTGCGGATGGCATTTCTGGGAGAGCAGCCCCAGGAGCAATGGGTGACTGAGGTGGACAGGCTGGTCCAGCAGGAGACAGAGCTGGACAATCGTTATCGGGCTCTGCAATGGCACGCAGAGCAGGGATATTTAGGGGAGACAACAGAATACTCTCCAGAGGGATATGACTTTGGAGGCCCTGGATTGCTGTGGGAGAGCCTTACAGATTATTTTGTGTTTGGCGATGAAGGGGAACATGACCTTGAGGACCTGCGAGAATATAGAGAGGCTATGCTCGGTCTTGCAGGGGTCTCAGAGCTCAAACCTGATCTGGACCATTTGCTAAGGAAGGAACAGCATCTGGAAAGGGCATACAGGAAACTGCTAGAACACGTTCAGCAGCATGCCAGAGAATCGGCAGTGGAAAATCCGGAGATTGCCATCCCCAAACCTGAAGTGCTGACCACAGGGCAGAGCTCTGCTAACCTCTGCCCAGCACTAATAACATCTTCTGGGTTCCATGGACAGGAGATGGTGAAACACCAGTTATAGAGATAGGGGATTTAATAGACTTTTCTCCTGAGGAAGAACAACCTGATTAGCCTCCAGCAGAAGAGCTGGTATTAGGGTCAAACTTCACTGTGCTCTGCCCAGCACCAACAGCAGTATCTGTGGAGTTACTAGGAACCTCCCCAGCTGAAGTGCTGGTCACCAGATAGAGGGTCCAAGACCTCTTCCCCACACCTGTGGCAGTTTCGGAGGCTCAGGGTGAGAAGGTGGCGATCACTTCCCAGCAGCAGATACAGGGGGAGAAGGGAGAGGAGGTGTTCTTCGTCCCTCCCCAACAGTTGGCCAGGGTGGAGGAAGTGGTCTTTCCTTCCCAGCAAAGATCCGTGCACCTGGGAGACAGTACCATAGACATGTCATCCCAGCAGCCAGATGAGGGAATGAAACAGGAAGCAGCCGGCTCACCTCCCCAATGGCAGCTACACAGTTTGGGAGTGGAGGAATCCAGCCTCCTGCACCAGCGGTTAGCCGGAGCAGAGGGGATGAAGTCCCCAGCAGAAGTGCCTGGCAACAGGGCAGAGTTCTAGCAACCTCTGCCCAGCACCGGCAACAACTGTGGAGATCCAGGGAGCCGGGGCAGTCGGCCCCTCTCTCCGACGACAAGCTGCTGTAGTGATGCTACTACTCCCAGCTGAATCGCTGGCAACAGGGCAGAGCACTGCTGGCCTCTGCCTAGCACCTACAGTTTCTTCTCAGCTTCAGGGAACTGGGACCGTGGGCCCCTCTGCCCAGCAACAGGCCAAGCCATGGAATGGTAAACACCACCCAGCTGAAGTGCTGACAGTCGGACAGAGAGTCAATGACCTCTGCCCCACATCTACTGAGGTCTTTACCTTGTTAGTCAACCTTTAATGGGGGAGAAATGTGACAGACTCACCCGGGACAGAGGCTATTGGAGGGGACTGAATGTGAGCCTCTTGCCAACAGATTATGGGCCCTGGATTTTAAGGGAACAATACTCTGCAAGGTGAATTAGAAATCCAGTCTGATCTGTACTAATCAGACTCAATAGTTTATATATGTATATATTGTATGTTGTCTCATTCTGTTGTGGACTCTTTGCTGTGGTCATTTGGGATGTGTGTCCCTGAAGAGGGAGGGGGGATTCCTCCAGCAGCCCCTCTGCTGATAAGACTGATCCATACTGTTGGGACACATACTGTGAGGAGATGCTGGTGTCATCAACTCCAACTACCGGTCTTGTTCTCTGCTATAATGTGTTTAATGTAAATGAGTTTAGTCTGGCTTACCACAGCTTCTAAGGGTATTCCACACATTGTTGTTTGTTTTAATTAACCCTGTGTTGATGTTTATGGTAATGTGTATTGAATAGTCACCTAGTCTAGGTAAAAGATTTAGTAAACTAGCTCATGTTAATTAGGTTACAGTTGTATTGTTAGAGGAGGTTCCAACAGCATATAAAGTCTTGTTGTCAGGGAAGACAGGCTTTCCATGTAAGCGCCCGGCCTGCATGCATGCGTACTAGCACTTTAAAACACACACCTGTCACTAATACTGAAGTCAGGCAGGCTATTTAAACAGGGCTCCTACAGAGGTTCATTGCTGTTTGGTCTGCAGCTCCTGTGTTGTATCCTGTTTCCTGTGTGACCTCTGATTCTGATCCAGCTTGTTGTTACCTGTGATTGCCTGCTGCCTGTTCTGATCCCGGCTTCCCATAGACTCTGATCCTGTCTGCTGATCTTCCGGTACTACTTGGCTTGTGACCTGACCTCTCTTCTGCCTACCGTCTATGCCTGATCTGCCTGATTATTACCGACCCGGCCTGTCTGACCCTGCATCTCACTCATCCAGCCTGCTACAGCTCCCAGCCCTGCAAGCATGCATCTGGTACTGCTCTGTGGTTCATCCCAGCCTGCCACCAGTCAAGCATCTTTTCAGGTCATCTACTATCTGCCTGCTGATCACCGCTACTACATGGACTATTGAACTGTTTACAGGCACTCATACCCCACCGTGCTCCTGTGGCTGCTGTATCACTACCAGTAGTCCGCGAGCCGGAGTTGTACGAGAGGCCTTCCTCTATACGTCAGGCTCACATCCCAGGTACGTAACAGTACCAAACAGCCATGTCTGAGCCTGCAAGAGGACGCTCTCCAGTGAATGAAATATGTCAGCACCTTGCTGCCCTTACACAGGCGGTTAAGTCGCTGCAGGAAGGATACATGCGTCTCGAAGAGCGGGTACAGTCCCGGTCCAATCCAGCAACCACAGCTCCTGCATCTGATCCTGCTCCTCCATCACCCAAGCTGGGGCTTTAGCCAGCCATACAGTAATGATGTTACCCCCTGAGCCTCGTGTACCTACTCCTGAGAGGTTTTTCGGTGATCGGAGTAAATTTAGAGCCTTTCGCAATGCCTGTCAGCTCTACTTTGCTCTCCAGCCACAGACTTTTTCTCTGGAAACCACCAAGGTGAGATTCATTATTTGCCTTCTCCAAGGGGAACCACAGTCTTGGGCCCACCGACTGTTAGAAGAGAACAACGCACAACTAAACACCATGCAAATGTTCTTTGACGCCATGGCGCTGATTTATGATGACCCACAACGTACCACCACTGCTGAAGCCGCTCTTCATGCACTCCAGCAAGGCTGTAGAGCGGCAGAGGACTATATCACTGACTTTAGACGCTGGAGTGCAGACACTAGCTGGAATGACGCAGCCCTGCGTCATCAATTTCGTCTGGGTCTCTCGGAAAGCCTGAAACATGAGCTCGCTCAGGTCGGGGTGCCAAGCTCTCTGGAAGCCCTAATCACTCTGTCCATTCAGATTGACCACCGCCTATGAGAACGCAGGTCTGAAAGAACCACACAGCACTTCCGTCCAGCCTGGATGTTACCTAAGATCCCTGCTTCTCCTAACCCGGCTCCTGGAAATTCCGCTTTCCCCACTCCAGAGGTGCCTAAACCCATGCAATTGGGCCTGATTCGCTCTTCTTTGACTCCAGAAGAACGCCAATGCCGACGAGTAAATAACCTCTGCCCGTACTGTGGAGAAGCCGGTCATTTCGTACATACCTGTCCTGCCAAGCTGCGTAAGTGTCTTTCCCTTTCTTCACTCAAGCAGTCACCCCTGCCTGCCTTGTCTGCCAGCTCAGCTCATATCGCTCTGCCTGTTTCCTTCCAACTAGCAGGAAGAACCGTATCAGTGACCGCTATTATTGATTCTGGAGCATGTAGCCGTTTCATCGACCAGTCCTTCACAGCTCAGCAACACATTCCTCTACAAACCAAAGGACAGGGACTCACTGTATTCCTGGCCGATGGGTCTCGCATTAAATCTGGACTGGTAACCAAGGAGACCCCACCGATGCTGACCATCTCCTCCACCAACCACCGAGAGCTGCTGCGTTTAGACGCAATTTCTTCGCCCTTATTTCCCATCATCCTGGGCCTACCCTGGCTACAGGCCCACAACCCACAGATAGACTGGAAATCCAGAAGTGTCAAGTTCCAGTCAGCATATTGCCAGAGACACTGTTTGGAGACTTCACCACCATCACCTGCTACCCTGCTGTGTATGGACGCAGACCCTGAATTATGTCAAGTAGTTCCAAATTCTTACCCCAAATACCTGGATGTTTTCAGTAAACAAGGAGCAGACACCCTTCCTCCACATAGACCTTATGACTGCCCCATTGAGCTCCTTCCTGGGGCCGAGATTCCATTCGGGCACATCTTCCCTTTCTCTGAGCAGAAATCAAGAGCTCTGAAGGACTATATTGATGAGAATCTGCAGAAAGGATTCATCTGTCCCTCTACTTCACCGGCCGGTGCCGGTATATTTTTCGTAGAAAAGAAGGATCATTCCCTGAGACCATGTGTGGACTATCGTGACCTAAATAAAATAACAGTGAAAAATCGCTACCCCCTTCCTCTAGTCCCTGAACTGTTCCAAAGACTCAAATCGGCAAGCATTTTTACTAAGCTGGATTTAAGAGGGGCCTATAACCTGGTTCGCATACGAGAAGGGGATGAATGGAAAACTGCCTTCCGTACCCGATTTGGGCACTTTGAATATCTAGTTATGCCCTTTGGCCTTTGTAATGCCCCTGCCACCTTCCAGTACTTTATTAACGACATTTTCAAAGACTTTCTGGATATTTTCGTGGTTGTCTACCTTGATGACATCTTTATATTCTCTGTATCATTAGAGGTGCAACGAGGGCATGTTAAAAGCGTATTGTGCCGGCTCCACAAATATGGACTTTATGCCAAAGCTGAGAAATGCGACTTTGAGCAACGGAGCATCCAGTTCTTAGGTCTGATCATTTCGACCGAAGGGATCAAGATGGACGCACAGAAAGTCTCAGCGATACTAGATTGGCCAGCCCCCACAGACAAGAAGGGAATACAACGATTTGTGGGCTTTGCCAATTTTTATCGCAAGTTTATCAAGAAGTTTTCTGTTATCATTCACCCTATTACACAGCTGACCAAACAAGGTATCCGTTTCTGTTGGACTTCTGAGGCTCAAAATGCTTTTGAAATTTTGAAGAGACGGTTTACCATTGCTCCTGTCTTAAGTCACCCAGACTCTACCTTGCTCTATATTGTGGAGGTGGATGCTTCAGAAAGTGCAGTTGGGGCCATTCTATCACAACGTCAAGGCCTCAAAGAAGTGACCCATCCAGTGGCATTCTTTTCACGCAAACTCACGTCAGCTGAAAGAAACTACGATGTAGG
This sequence comes from Aquarana catesbeiana, assembly GCF_042186555.1. Taxonomy (NCBI): domain Eukaryota; kingdom Metazoa; phylum Chordata; class Amphibia; order Anura; family Ranidae; genus Aquarana; species Aquarana catesbeiana. The sequence continues at coordinate 169,838,171 of NC_133334.1, read as the reverse complement.
GGATCGGGAGCTTTTGGCGATCAAAGCCGCGTTGGAGGAATGGAGGTACTTGTTGGAGGGAGCGGCCCATCCAATTCTGATCTACACGGATCATAAGAATCTTGAATATCTGCGATCCGCTAAACGCCTCAAACCACGCCAAGCTGGCTGGGCACTCTTCTTCTCAAGATTCTCATTCCATATTACGTACAGGCCCGGATCAATGAACACTAAGCCTGATGCGTTGTCGCGCATGTTCGAAGATCCAAGAGACATCCTAATACCAGACACCATTTTACCAGCTGGAAATTTCCTACTATTACACACTGACCTTATGTCTCAGTTACAGCAAGCTTCTGCAGAAACACCCAGTCCTCCAGGGGTCACACTACAAGCAAAGAATGGGATATTATGAAGGGGTAAGCAGATGTTTGTACCTAAAAAGGTTCGAGCAGTGATCTTGGGGGTTTGTCATGACCACCCTTTGGCAGGCCATTTTGGGGTTCATAAGACTGTCGAACTTGTACAACGCTCATTTTGGTGGCTAGGTTTGGAGAAAGACTGCAGAGCCTATGTAAATGCATGCACCACCTGCATCCGGAGTAAAAGTTCCTGTAACAAAGCTTGGGGATTACTCAGACCTTTGCCTATACCTGACAGACAGTGGCAGATGATTGCTATGGATTTTATAGTTGAACTTCCACCTTCTGAAGAATGTACCGCTATCTTTGTGGTAGTGGATCACTTATCAAAGATGGCTCATTTAATTCCTCTAAAGAGTACACCATCGGCTGCAGAAACCGCTCGGAGAGGACTAATCAAACCCTAGAACAATACATCCGTTGTTTTACTTCTTTTGTCCAGGATGATTGGGTATCATTATTACCTCTGGCGGAATTTGCCTATAATAATGCCAACCATTCTGCCACCAAGCAATCTCCGTTCTTTGCTAATTATGGATTCCATCCCACCTTCTTACCTAATCTTGTCACAGAATCTTCCGTTCCAGCCGTCCAGGATACTCTGGACTTTTTCTCTCGCATGAATATGTTATTACAGGAAACCATCGGGAAAGCGCAGGAGGACAGCAAGAAATCATTTGACAAGTAAAGAAGGGGGGGAACTGATCTTGCAACCAGGAGATCAAGTATGGCTTTCAACAACAAATTTGAAGATGCTATGTCCTTCAAGGAAGCTGGCACCAAGGTTCGTAGGACCATTTCCGGTAAGGAGAAAAATTAATGATGTTTCTTTTGAATTAACCTTACCTGAGTCTTTTAAAATCCACCCAGTGTTTCATGTATCCTTGCTAAAGCCTGTTGTGCCAGATCCATTTCCAGATCATAGACCATAGACCAGATGAGGAATTTGAGGTTGAGGCTGTTTAAGACTGCAGGAAAAGAAGGGGGCAGACACAATATTTAATCAAGCGGAAGGGTTATGGTCCAGAGGAAAATTCCTGGGAACCCGCACGAAATGTACATGCCACAGACTTGATCCGTGCCTTCTTCTGCAGGAACCCACAAAAGAGGAACCAGTTGGGCACCCGGAGGTTGCCCGTAGGGAGGGGGCAATGTCAGGGAAGACAGGCTTTCCATGTAAGCGCCTGGCGTGCATGCATGCGTACTAGCACTTTAAGACACACACCTGTCACTAATACTGAAGTCAGGCAGGCTATTTAAACAGGGCTCCTACAGAGGTTCATTGCGGTTTGGTCTGCAGCTCCTGTGTTGTATCCTGTTTCCTGTGTGACCTCTGATTCAGCTTGTTGTTACCTGTGATTGCCTGCTGCCTGTTCTGATCCCTTCCCATAGACTCTGATCCTGCCTGCTGATTCTGTCTGCTGATCTTCCGGTACTACTTGGCTTGTGACCTGACCTCTCTTCTGCCTACCGTCTATGCCTGATCTGCCTGATTATTACCGACCCGGCCTGTCTGACCCTGCATCTCACTCATCCAGCCTGCTACAGCTCCCAGCCCTGCAAGCATGCATCTGGTACTGCTCTGTGGTTCATCCCAGCCTGCCACCAGTCAAGCATCTTTTCAGGTCATCTACTATCTGCCTGCTGATCACCGCTACTACATGGACTATTGAACTGTTTACAGGCACTCATACCCCACCGTGCTCCTGTGGCTGCTGTATCACTACCAGTAGTTCGCGAGCCGGAGTTGTACGAGAGGCCTTCCTCTACACGTCAGGCTCACATCCCAGGTACGTAACACTTGTAATTTTGATTCTAAATAAAAAATAGTCCATGTTAGCAACTAAGCAAGTCTCATCTTGTTTTATGCTTGGGAGCAGTTGGAATATCTGATATCCGTATCCAGACTACAAGGAAGTGGTATACTGACGGAAGCACTCAAGTGGAGTGTGGGACGTTCCGTTACAGTGGGAGCCCCTCATAATGAACACAGCACAGGGATGGTGGGAGCCCCTCATAATGAGCACAGCACAGGGATGGTGGGAGCCCCCCCCCATAATGAAAACAGCACAGGAATGGTGGGAGCCCCTCTTAATGCTAAATTCATCATAACGAACATATAATTTGTACCTTTTGAAGGTAATCAGGCAGGCCCTTGCACTACATCCTTTTGAGAATTTATGCAGCAATATTAATTTAAAAATTAAGGTATACTGTGTATGTGTTTATCAAAATCAGCAGATAGAGTAGTTCTATCGGTTGACCCTGCTTTTTAAAAAAAATTTTTTTTTTGGGGGGGGGGGGGGGGGGATAAAAAAATAAGTGTTTGCACCACCAAAAAGGGACTCTTGCACTCTGCATGAATTTAAGGACAGGAATAAGATTAGGACACATTTTAGGGGGTGTTTATAGTAAACATAAAAATGAAGCATAAAAAAAATACAGTGTTTAAGTTACTAGACTAGGTGTGTATGGGCCTACAGGGTAGCATGCTGGGGAGGTTAGTGAAGGAAAATATGCATGTAGGCCACCAAAAAGGTTACAGCATACATGAGGACAAAGAGGAAATTCATTCACAGCATATTACAAAAATGGGAAGGATGGTATACAAAAATTATTTAATACATTAGAAAACATGAAGGTCATATTAAAGCAAAAAACTTACACGAATATAGTCCTTCTGCAGGACTTGGATAATAGCACTACATGTCTCAGGAATAATGACTCCCAGAGCCTGGGGAGAGATACCAGTGGTAAACTTTATATCCTGGAGACTCCTCCCTGTCGCCAAATAACGCAAGGTGGCTATGAGCCTTTGCTCTGCTGGAATAGCAGCCCTCATACAGGTGTCCTGCTTCATGATATAGGGGGACAGCAAGGACAATAGTTGCTGAAAGCAGGAGTCTGTCATCCGGGGAGAATTGTGATAATCATTTGGATTATTCTCCTGCAGCTCACGCATCAAGGACATATGGCTCAATTGGTCACGATTAAGTAGCCAAGTTTTGGCCCAAATACTCCTCATCCTACTACTCCGACTATTCCTGGACTGGGCTAGAGTCACAGCAAGAACTCCAAGCCTATAAACATCGTGCTCTCTCCTATGATTGCGCAACATGGTTGGTTGGCCCACGAACGGTCGGAAACGCAAAGTAACGCACGGAACTGAAAACCGCGAATCAGCACTGACCAAACGTCTACTAATTCGAAATTAGCAGAAGGAGCCCGAAGGGTGACGCCGGAGAATTGAACGTCTTCTTTTGAAGTGTCCTCAGTACGTTGTAACGTCACTACGTTCGTGTTTGTTGCCTAAAAGTCAGATCGTGTGTATGCAATACAAGTTCGAGGACAACGCCCTTTGTACAGAAATCCACGGGAAAGTTTGTACAAGGTCCGATCGTGTGTATGAGGCTTTAGAGTAGTTTTGGTAGAGCTGACCGTCTGTGCAGGGAGGGGTAGTTGCTATGCAGTGTTATTCCATGCTATATTGTACTAATTTACTGTGGTTTGCAGTGTGGTTACATAGTCTGATTCATAAGTTCATCCAGTTCAACCCACAGAGAAAAAAAAAAATCTAAAAACTAAAAAAACACACACACACACACACACACACAAAAACAAAGCCTCCATATACAATACTGTACCCACAGTTGATCAAGACAAAAGCAGAAAAAAAAGCATGATCCAATTTGCGTCAGGGGGGAAAATAATCCTTCCTGATCCCCCAAGAAGCAATTGCATATTCCCCAGATCAAGTTTACCTATTAATATCAGTATCCAGTTATATTTTTTGCATTTAGGAAGGAATCTAGGACTTTTTAAAAACAATCTACTGAGCTGGCCAGAACCAGCTCTTGCTGGAATCTATTACACATTTTTACAGCTCTTACTATGAAGAAGCCTTTCCGTATTTGGAGGTTAAATCTCTTTTCCTCCAAACGTAATGAGTGCACACTTTTCTTCTGTGATGACTTTAAAGTGAATAACTCTACAACGGGTTCACCATATGGACCACTATTTCTACATTTTGATCATATCTCCACTTAACCTCCTCTTCTCCAGAGAGAATAAATTCAGTTCAACTAATCTTTCCTCATAGCTGAGCTCCTCATCAGCTCTTATCAGTTTGGTTGCCCTTCTCTACAATTTCTCCAGTTCCCCAAAATTATTTTTGTGAACTGGTGTCCAAAACTGAATAGCATATTCTAGATGAGGTCTTACTAATGATTTTTACAGTGGGTAATTTATGCCTGTCTTTCTGCCACAGGGCCGCCATCAGGGTGGTAAAGCCCACACTCACGTAAGGGGCCCGGTCATCCCGAGCAACTCGGCCCCCCAAGGTATTTCTACCCACTGCCTGACAGCCACTTTCGGTCACTCCGCCACACTTCCTGGTTGCCAGGGTAACGCCAAGCTTACTCCGCACAACGCCGCTGATTAGACGCCTTGCGATGCACTTCTGCTGGGATTGGTGGAGGGGGAAGGCGGGCGGAGAAGTTTCCGCCCAGCTCCCCCTCCACCAATCACAGCAGAAGTGCATCCGGAGGCTTCTAATCTGTGGCGCCTGTGAGGAGTGAGCTTGGTGTTGCCCCGGCAACCAGGAAGTGTGGCGGAGTGACCAAAAGTATGGAGGGTCTCACAGGAAGAAGACTGAAAGGGGGGGTCCTGCTGGTCTCATCTGATGTTCTCCTCCTGCCGCTCCCCCCCCAGTACCTGATTTCCTTCACAGCACAAGTGGTAGAGCTGCAGTCTGCAGACATTTAGGAGATCAAGCGGCAGGAGGAGAAGACAGATTGCTACTTACATTTCACAAAGCTCTTCCTTGCAGCAGATGGAGGAGATGGGGAGCAGAGTGCTGAGGAGGGATCAGAGGCGATTGGCAGGAAGAGCTCTCCCTGACACGCCCCTCCAGTCATCAACATGCAATGGCAGGGCTCCTTTCTACCCCTTTCTTCATCGATGTCCTGGCTCCTCCGCTCTACAGATGCTGGTGAGTAGCTGTGTCTCTACACACATGTACTAAGTGGAATGTTAATGTTAGGCCCCTTTCACACTGGGGTGGTGGGTGCGCTTTACTGTCAATTTTGCGACGCTATTTGGCCGCTAGCGGGGTGCTTTTAACCCCCACTAGTGGGCGAAAAAAGGGTTAAAACCACCCGCAAAGCACCACTGCAGCAGTGGTTTGCCGGCAGTTCAGCTGCACTGCCCATTGATTTCATTGGGCAGGGGCGCTTTAGGAGAGGTGTATTCACCACTCCTAATGCGCTGCAAAAATGCTGCTGGCAGGACTTTTTTTCCTAGCGCACCACTCCAGTGTGAAAGCCCTCGGGGCTTTCACATTGGAGAGACAGCAGCGGCACTTTCAGGGCGCTTTGTAGGTGCTATTTTTAGCGTTATAGCGCCTGCAAAAGGCCTCAGTGTGAAAGGGGTCTTACAGGTAGTGTTTGAATTACTTTGATCTCACAATTTATGTATCTCCCCCCAAGGTAACTTTTCATGTGGGTCTGCTAATTATAGAATCTGTCCTGTTAGGCTACTTTCACACTGAGGCGTTTTAAAAGCGTTTTTTGTGCTAAAAATAGCACCTGTAAACTGCCTTCTCTGCAGCCCCAGTGTGAAAGCCCGAGTGCTTTCACACTGGAGTGGTGCACTTGCAGGACAGGAAAAAAAAATTCCTGCAAGCAGCATCTTTGGGGTGGTGCAGGAGCGGTGAATACAACGCTCCTAAATGACCCCTGCCATTAAAAACAATGGGCAGCGCTGCCGCAGCGCCTGCAAAACCATTCAGCAGCGGCGCTTTGCGAGTGCTTTTAACCCGCTAGCGGCCGAAAAGTGCAGCTAAAACTACAGTAAAGCACCGCTAAAACTAGCGGGGGGGGGCAGGCCTAAAGCTGTGTAAGGGGCCCCAAAAGTTCTGATGGCTGCCCTGCTGTCCATACCTTTCTTAATACAAGAAAGGATTTAGCTCTGTTTGGAAACCACAGCTTGGCATTGCATATTATTATTAAGCTTATGATCTACTAACACCCAGATCCTTCTCCACCATTGATTCTCCCAATTGTACCCTCCCCCCCTAGTATGTATGATACGTGCACATTTTTAGCCCCCAAGTGCATCATTTTACATTTATCAACATTGAACCACATTTGCCATACGTACCCAATGAAACAGTGCATTGAGGTCTTCTTGTAAGTTAGAGACATCCTGTAAGGATGTTGTTCCACTGATTTAGCTTGGTGTCATCTGCAAAGACTGAAATGGTACTTTTAATACCAGACCCTATATCATTTATAAATATATTAAGTGTGGGTCCCAACACTTAACCTTGGGGTACACAACTAACAACCCTAGACCATTCAGAGTATGAATCATTAACCACTACTCTCTGAATACAGTCTTCTAGCCAGTTTTCTATCCATTTACAAACTGATTTTTCCCTTGTCAAAAGAAGTTTATTGAGTATACAATGTTATAAAGATACATAAAGTAAGTTTACAAGGATCTATAAAGTAAGCTCATTGTTTTACAGTAGGGTTTATATAGGTAAATATCATGAAATTTCAAATATTAAACATTGGGTTCACGTAAACCTAAATTAAAGATATATATCATTTCCTTAGTTACTTTTGTAGGTATTTAAATGATTTATACCTACTATACATATTGTTTACAAGTAGAGTGTATATAGGTCAAATAAATTCTGATAATGAGCTTTAATCGTAAGGTGGAGAAAAGGAAAGAGAAAGAAGAAAAAGGGTTGAAAGGTAGAGGTATAGTCCACAAGGTTGTCCCGCTCGTCAGTTTATTATTCTTTTTAGTTCTCTTTGAAGCCTTAGAATGGGTGTCTCTGTAAGTCATTTAATCTGTTACCATGGCAACAGGACAGAGTCATTGAAGTTTGACAGGAACTGTTGTTTTATCCAAGGATGCCAAAGTTTTTCAAATTTTGGAATTTGATTTTGATCGATGGCAACCATCTTAGCATGGGACATTGTATTATTCATTCTGTGAATTGTTTCTGCTAGAACCAATGTAGGAGATTTCCATGCCTTGGCCACTGTTTGTTTTGCAGCCGTTATTAGTTGGATCATAAGTTTGAATTGCAAACTGATTTTTCCAAGCCTGTAGACTTTACCTTACTCATTAGCCATGTGTGGGGAACTGCGTCAAAAGCTTTTCTCTAGTTTTTGCTTACCTCCTATAGGTGAGCGTACCAGAGAGAACCAGGAAAAGTCCTGTTTGGGGTTTATACATTTCTCAGGCTCCTCTCCTACACATTTAGGGATCTCTGGTCCATTATCCAGTTCAAGTCTTGGTCCTCTCCCCCAGGCCAATTTATACTCACCTGAGACACACAGCCAGTGCTCTCGGCCTTGGAATTAGACAACTCCTGTATGTGGTAAAAGCTAACAAGCTATATATGTGGAAGCTGACAAGCTGTAGGCATGCCCAGCCTGGTAGCAAGGGAATGTATTTTGGTATAGTTAGTGCTGAGACACGGCTAGGTTTTTGATATTATTGTTCCTGTTTGTTTTCTGAGACATTGTACAGCACCTGTAAATAGACTTGTAAATCTTACAAATAAACACTGCACTGTTCCTTTTACTACCTTCTTGGATTTGGTATCTGTGCCTGAGACACTGCTTATCCCAGGGAGCTTTGTACCTGCTACCTGTTCCCCTCTTACACTCCTCATAAAAAGAAATTAAATTTGTTTGACAACTTCAGTCTTTAATGAATCCATGCTGTCTATTGCCTCAAATATTTTTTTCTAGCAAAAACACATCTACAGTGCCTTGAAAAAGTATTCATACCCCCTGAAATTTTCCACATTTTGTCATGCTACAACCAAAAACGCAGATGTATTTTATTAGGATTTTATGTGCTAGACCAGCACAAAGTGGCACATAATTTTTAAGTAAAAGGAAAATGATAAATGGTTTTCAAATTTTTTTACAAATAAATATGTGAAAAGTGTGGTGTGCATTTGTATTCAGCCCCCCCGAGTCAATACTTTGTAGAACCACCTTTTGCTGCAATTACAGCAAGTCTTTTTGGGTATGTCTCTACCAGCTTTGCACATCTAGAGTGACATTTTTGCCCATTCCTCTTTGCAAAATAGCTCAAGCTCTCTCAGATTGGATAGAGAGCATCTGTGAACTGCAATTTTCAAGATTTGCCACAGATTCTCAATAGGATTTAGGGACTTTGACTGGGCCATTCTAAAGCTGGCCATACACCTATAGATTATCTGCAGATTTTCTAAGGTTAGATGGAAAAAGTGCAACAGATTTCTCCATGTTCGCTAAACTGTGTGGATGGAGGAATCTCCCACTTTTTCCATCTAACCATAGAAAATCTGCAGATAATCTATAGGTGTATGGCCAGCTTTACACATGAATATGTTTTGATCTAAACCATTTCATTGTACTTCTGGCTGTATGTTTTGGGTCGTTGTCCTGCTGAAAAGTGAACCTCCACCCCAGTCTCAAGTCTTTTGCAGACTCTAATGCAACGTACACACGGACTGACTTTTCGACCGGACTGGTCTGACGGACTTTCCGACGGACTTATGACAGACTTCCGCCAGACTTTTTTTTTTACGAACGGACTTGCCTACACACGACCAGACTTTTCGACCAGACCTATTTCCCGACGGAGTTACGGCGGAATTTCCAAATGAACGGAGTTGCCCACACACGAACAAGTCCGTTCATTTTGAACGTGACTCGGGTATGATGGGACTAGAAAAGGAAGTCAATCTCGACGCTTTTATCAGCGAGATTGACACCTTGCGAGCCCCGTCACAGGGCCTGGTATGGATTTTAAGGGGAACCCCCTACGCCGAAAAAACGGCATGGGATCCCCCCAAAATCCATACCAGACCCCTTCTGAGCACGCAGCCTGGCCGGTCAGGAAAGGGGGTGGGGACGAGCGAGCGCCCCCCCCTGAACCGTACCAGGCCGCATGCCCTCAAGATGGGGGGTGGGTGCTATGGGGGAGGAGCACCGTGTTCACCGGGTAATGTTGATCACACCCCCTTATGACGTCACAGTCCCAGCATGCCCAGGGGCTGTGACGTTATAAGGGGGCGGGGTCACCGCCTATATAAGTCACCGCGCACCGCTCACACACCATTACAGCGGGAGAGAGCGTTGTATCAATATCGGAAGAAGAGAAGAGGGAAGAAGACGACGCAGAAGTCCAGGCCACCACTAGCAAAAGAGCGGCAGAATATAGCGGAGGAGCCGGCAGAAGAACCGAACACCGGGAGAAGAGGTCGAACACCGGGAGAAGAGGCCAGAGAGCGGGAGAAGAACCGGACACCAGGAGAAGAGGCCGGAGAGAGGGGCGAAGTCGGAAGAAGACCCCTGAAGTTGGAAGAAGACCCCCGCAACTGTCTAATAAATTACTTTAAAAAACTGTCTAGTGTGGTTTTTTTATTGACACTTTTTCCCTAGGTGAATGTGTAGGGGTATGATGTACCCCATACTCATTCACATAGAGTGGGGGGGCAGGATTTGGGGGCCCCCTTATTAAAGGGGGCTCCCGGATTCCGATAAGCCCCCCGCCCGCAGACCCCGACAACCAACGGCCAAGGTTGTCGGGAAGAGGCCCTTGTCCTCATCAACATGGGGACAAGGTGCTTTGGGGGAGGGGGGGCCCACAGGGCCCCCCTCCCCCAAAGCACCCACCCCCCATGTTAAGGGCATGCGGCCTGGTATGGTTCAGGAGGGGGGCGCTCACTCGTCCCCACCCCCTTTCCTGACCGGCCGGGCTGCGTGCTTGGATAGTGGTCTGGTATGGATTTTGGGGGGACCCCACTCCGTTTTTTCGGTGTAGGGGGTCCCCCTTAAAATCCATACCAAGGGACATCAACGCCTCGCGCTTGCCGCAATAGGAAAATTTGTTTTTCCTATTGCAGCAAGCGCGAGATGCAGTACCCTGCCCTTGCATCGTATCTGATCTGTCGGACCAGCATACAGACGAACGGACTTTCCGTTAGAAACTGAGTCCGGCGGAGTTACGACGGAAAGATTTGAAGCAGGCTTCAAATCTAAAGTCCATCGGATTTCCGACCGAAACGGTCCATCGGAAGTCTGATGTAGACCACACACGGTCGAATTGTCCACCGGATTTGGTCCGTCGGACCAGTGCGGTCGGAAAGTCCACCTGTATGTACAGGGCATAACAGGTTTTCTTCTAAGATTGCCTTGTATTTGGCTCCATCCATCTTCCCATTAACACTGATAAGCTTCTCTGTCCCTGCTGAAGAAACACATCCCCACAACATGATGCCGCCACCACCATGTTTCATGGTGGGGATGATGGGTTCAGGGTGATGTGCAGTGTTAGTTTTCTGCCACACAAAGCATTTTGCTTTAAGGCCAAAAAGTTTAACTTTGATCTCATCTGACCAGAGAAGCTTCTTCCACGTGTTTTGCTGTGTCCCACACATGGCTTTCCGCAAACTGCAAACAGGACTTCTTATGGCTTTCTTTCAACAATGGCTTTCTGCTTACAACTCTTCCATAAAGGCCAGATTTGTGGAGTGCACAACTAATAGTTGTCCTGTGGACAGGTTCTCCCACCTGCAGCTCCTCCAGAGTTACCATGGGCCTCTTGGCTGCTTCTCTGATGAATGCTCTTCTTGCCCGGCCTATCAGTTTAGGTGGACGGCCATGTCTTGGTAAGTTTGCAGTGGTGCCATTGTAAGAGTCCATGGCTTACTACACATGCACCAATGGCGCGTTGCCGCAAGAGCAAATCCGTGCCAACTGAGCATGCACCAAAGACACCTCAGGGCGCCAACCCGCACCTGCGCAGAAGACTTGATGGAAAAGGGCAGGAAAATGCCCAGGATGTGCACAGGAAGTGACCTCAACCTGATGGAAAAAGGCAGGAAAATACCCAGGAGGCGCACAGGAAGTGACCTCAAACTTCCCTATATAAGCCCAACCCAGACACTACCAAATTGCTGGATTATCTTCAGTCCCCCCCCTTTTCCCGTTCCTGTGCTAGTGTGTGATCTGTCTGAACCTATCATGACCTAGAAACCTGTTTGACTACTCTTGATTGCTGCTTGCCTTTGACCTTGGATTTGACCTTAACCATTCTACTTCTTTGCCCCTTTTGTACTCCGCTGCCAGATTAGAACTGACCCCGGCTTGGATGTCGACCATTCTTCTTCTTCTGATTAACCCTTCTATGCTTCATTGCCCAACTGGACTTGACCATGGCTCGGATCCCGGACTAAGGCTTGCACGGTGCTCTGCACCCTTGGCACCCCCGACACTCAGTGTCCCCACCAAGTCTCTGTCTCCATCTCCAGAGGCTTTAAGGACCCGAAGTGCAAGGGAGGCCTCCCCACTACTTCGGTCTCACATCAGGTATGTGGCCCTCGTGACAGCCATACTCTTTCCATTTTCAGATAATGGATTGAACAGTGCTCCATGAGATGTTCAAAGCTTGGGATATTTTTTATAATCTAACCCTGCTTTAAACTTCTCCACTACTTTATCCCTGACCTGTCTGGTGTGTTCCTTGGCCTTCATGATGCTGTTTGTTCACTAAGGTTCTCTAAAAACCTCTGAGGGCTTTACAGAACAGCTGTATTTATACTGAAATTAAATTACACACAGGCAGCCTCTATTTACTAATTAGGTGACTTCTAAAGGCAATTGGCCCCACTAGGTTTTAGTTAGGGGTATCAGAGTAAAAGGGGCTGAATACAAATGCATGCTACACTTTTCAGATACTTTCCAGGGGAGACTGTTGTCTGAGGATCTCACTGTGATAACAAGCATGCAGATCGGCCCACAGGCCTTGGGTTTACCCTAACCACTGAACCTAGTCAGGACCAAGCACTTCAGCTACCAGTGTTTCCACAACACCTGTCCCAAGATGGACTGGAAATTGAGGGGGAAGAATTGGAGGACTTGGGCCATCTTCTGGAAGTGGTTTAATCCTGGCAAGGTTCCAGAAAGAACGTCAACAAATGCTATATAATATATATATATATATATATATATATATAATCACACACATAGGTTGGACTTGTGTCTTTTTTCAACCTCACCTACTATGTAACTATATTTACTCTGAAGTCTGGAACAGGTTCACAGCCTGAGCAGAACTTTGATCTTTGCAACCAGAAGGTTGTCAAGTTGCTATTATTTCTTTACATGGATCTGGATTCGGGGCTCAGCCCAGTTCTGTAAGGGCTCACATTTCAGCCGTTTCGGCTTTCCCCAGGGAAAATGGGCATGTGAGCTGCCAGGGGAATGCGTAATGAGGTCGCTCCTGAGACTTTGGCCCTGAGGAGGAATAATGTTCCCCAGTAGGGTTTTATTCTGGTCCTGGATTTTCTTGTCAGGACTCTGTTTACATCATCAGAAAGGTGGGACGTCACTCGAGAAGCAGTGTCCCTCGATAACTTCAGGCAATAACTTCAAGGGTATCCTGCAAGCACTTGGAGCTACAGAGTCCTACATCTTATTCTTTCCGGACAAGTTGTGGCCTATGCCCCTCGAGCACCTTTGTTCCCAAGGTGGCTTCTGTTTTCATCTTACAAACAAAGTGGCGGTTCAACCCTTTCCAGCAGAGACAGTACCTAACCTACACTGGATATACCAAGTGTCTAAAATGTCTACCTTCAAGCAGCTTGTGCTTCTCCTCAGATGTGCTTCTCCTCAGATGTACAGGAGCCAGGGTATGTCAGGGGACCCTCACTTGATCCCGTCCGGTAGGTTCATTATCCGGGACCATTGTCACCACTGATGCCAGTACTTAGTTCCCAATGTATAGGTCTTTAATCAGAAAATTTTTCCCATATCACTCAAGTATGGGGCTACCCTGAGCCTGTTTGCATCACCATCTATTCACAAGGTGCCTTTCTTCCTACCCTCACCCGTTTGGTGAAGTGGACGCCCTCACTCACCCGCGGTATAGTCACCTAGCAGATGCCTTTCCTCTACAGCAGGGATATGCAATTAGCTGAGCTCCAGCTGTTGCAGAACTACAAGTCCCATAAGGCATAGCAAGACTCTGACATCCACAAGCATGACACCCAGAGGCAGAGGCATGATAGAACTTGTAGTTTTGCAACAGCTGGAGGTCCGCTAATTGCATATCCCTGCTCTACTGCCTTTGGTGCAGGTCTACTCCAACTGTCCTGACACCTGCTATCCAGCCAAAACTTCTCAGGCTGGGCAGAAGAATTCCCTTTTGAACTAGTTGGTCATCTGGACTCTGAGCCAACAGTAGAATATCATCCAAGTAATCATGGATTTGAAGCACCCCCATTTCCTCAGAGGGGCTACACAGGGATTATGACTTCTATAAAGCTCATTGGTGAAGTGGAGAGCCTGGAAAGGAAGACACGCAAACTAAAAATGTCAATCTCCCACATCTCTAAATTCAACAACGGTCGAGTGGCATGGCTTAGCTGCTGAAGAAGATGGCGGCTTAACTCCTGAGCTCCCGCTGACAGAGACATTTTTCGGTCTCCTACGGAGGTATTATTCTTTCTTTCTTACCCAAAATTATATGGGAACATCGTTCAGGAGTTCCTCCACCCCAAGTTCAAGGTCTCCCCGCGATTTGAGCGGAGGTTTTTCACAAATGATCCCAGCAATGTTTCTGTCAAAAGCGCCATCTATGGCGCTCACACAGAACACAGTCAAATTCCAGTCAGACGCAGGCGGGATTATCCCTCTCACAGACTCCTCACACAGACATTGTGTTAACCCCACATCAGCACCCCAGCCTTACTGATCTTCATTCAGTGGCAGCAGATATTAAAGAAACTCTAACAGCGGCTATTACTGACCTGTGCATTGACATTCAGTCAATCACAGGAAGAATCCAAGAAGTGGAAAAAATACAGGCATTACATTCCACTACAATCCGCAAAGCCCACCAATCTATTGATACACACTCCCTTCAACTCAGGGAACTTAATAGACATATTGAAGATCTGGACAATAGTGGCAGACTCCACAATCTGAGACTGAGAGGTCTCCCAGAAACAGTTGATGCTTACCATCTTATTGACACTGTTTTGGGCATTTTTAATAACCTCTTGGATAAACCCAGTGGGTCCCCAATAGGGATGGAGAGGATACACCGTGCCCTCAGACCTAGAGGAAAAGACTCAGACCCTCCCAGGGATGTTATATGCCACATAATTGATTATCAGCTTAAAGAAGATATACTGAGAAAGGCACGTACCAAAAAACAAATTTCTTATGCCCCGTACACACAGTCGGATTTTCCGATGGAAAATGTCCGATCGGAGCGTGTTGTCGGATATTCCGACCGTGTGTGGGCTCCATCGGACATTTTCCATCGGATTTTCCGACACACAAAGTTGGAGAGCAGGAGATAAAATTTTCCGACAACAAAATCCGTTGTCGGAAATTCCGATCGTGTGTACACAAATCCGACGGACAAAGTGCCAGGCATGCTCAGAATAAATAAAGAGATGAAAGCTATTGGCCACTGCCCCGTTTATAGTCCCGACGTACGTGTTTTACGTCACCGCGTTCAGAACGATCGGATTTTCCGACAACTTTGTGTGACCGTGTGTATGCAAGACAAGTTTGAGCCAACATCCATCGGAAAAAATCCTAGGATTTTGTTGTCGGACTGTCCGAACAAAGTCAGACCGTATGTACGGGGCATAATAATGGTACAGAACTTTGTTTATTTTAGGATCTCTCTCATATTACACTTCAGAGACGCAGAGAACTTAAACCCATACTAGAAGTCCTCCGTACAAAAGGAATCACTTATAGGTGGAAATTTCCCTTTTGCCTGTCAGCTTCATCAATGGAACACACAGCTCTACTAAGAGTGCCGGAAGATCTGTGCCATTTCTGTGAACCATTTGATATCCCGATAATGGAAGTGGTATGCTGAATTTCGTCCAAAGGCTGCTAAATCTCCAACACCCAGAAGCAAACTGATGGAAACCCAGGAAGTTAGTTTCAGAAGACAAAGATCACCATCGGAAACACGTCCTGATCGTTCCACTTCAATTGCTGGCAGAGGTTCTAGTCCCATGAGAGCACCTCAAACCCGTAGAGCTCACCGTGGTCCTTGAATGTTCATAGCATTGCTCAAAACACTTTAATTAACCTTTTTATTTTACCTGTTTCAAGGACATATTAGTCCCTTATTCTTACTTTAAACATTTAACCTTAGAAGTCTTTCAAGGTTTCATAATTGTATGATTTGGTTTTCTATTTACATTTATTTATACCATATATTTAAATAGATTTAACTTCATTTAAACATACTTATCCACTGTGCTTTGGAAGCGTTATGGTATTATCTATAGTTTCTAAAATTATTTAATATATATCTAGCTATTCTATATTCATTTAAGGTTCTGATAATACTTTGTTCTTGACGCCCTGTCTATCTTTTGCTTATATGTTAGCATATTACTCAATTAGTAATTTATATTTTACTATATGCTGGAGAAGATTTTGGGAAATGATCCATTGATGCTTTGACGCTCTGCATGTTATTCAATTATATAAATGTTATCTACATTGAGTGTTTGTTTGTTAATTTACACAAACAAGTAACACATTTATCATCTGGATAACAGATGTGTTCTACACCCGACATGCAGTGCTCATGCTCAATGCTCGTATTCCTTCTTTTCATGATGACAAGAGAGTCTTCCTTTATTTATTATAATAAAAACTCACTTATACGTTGAGATGTTTACTCCTGTGGATCATCTTCCAAAATCATTTCAACAAACAAGTTTACAGTTAATCTATTTAATTCATTTATGTTAATACCTGTTATTCATATTATTATATCACACCTTATCCAGATATTGTATTTTTTTTTGCTGTTTATTACTCATCCTATTCTTCACTTCTCACTAAATATCTTTTTCAGTTATTATATTTGCCTACCTGGAGATGTGATATTATACGGTTTATCCCATACTAAACTATGGGTTATTTTTTTTCCTCATGAATCTTTATAGTTCCTCATTTGTTCCTTTTATTTCAATATGGTTTTAATCAATCTATTCCTCTTTTTCAAATGTTTTTTTTTTTTAATATTCTAGTTAAGGATTATTATACTCTATTAAATATTACATTTACTGGACATCTTATGAATCTTATGACTAACTATTCTCTTAGTAATAATTGGTATAATACTGGACAATGTTCCTCACTATACTCATATTATTCACATCCCGCTAATTATCTCATACAATTTTTTTTTTTTTTTGGGGAACTTTTCTCAATCTCCATCCTTGGAACAAATTTTTACACTTCTATTGACACTTTATTAGGCCAAACATTCCCGGTCTTATACTCTCTACCTCCTCTGGTGTTTATTACCTTTGACTCTGCCTAGCGGGTAGCACCTCATTGATTGAGAAAACCCATCTTTGACGCGATTGATCTCATCCACACACAGAGGTATCAGATATTATTCAATTATTCCATTTCTAGAAATCACTACCCATACCACTGACATTATCCGGCCTCATAGTAGACTTAGTGTCTACAGTTAACGGATTGGCAAGCAGGTTCTTGTTAATCACCAGTTTTTCACTTACATTGTTATACACTGTACATTGTGTAACTATTTATTCCCATTCCATAAACTGTGCATTTGTTGACTCCCTGCCCCTTTTGTCTCACCCCGTATTATTTTGTTTTATTTTCGTTATACCTCCTTCCTTATATAGCTACCTTTTTTTCCTATTGCCTATCCTTCCCCTCCATCGACTCCTGAATACTCTAACACACAAATTACCTGGGTTTTTGACATAATATTACTACACAAAATGGATCTATAATGTCCTAAGACAATCTTACCCACTATAAAAATCATCTCCTTAAATATCAGAGGTCTTAACATCCTCGAAAAACATAAAAACAGGGCAGATATAATCTTTTTACAAGAAACGGACTTAAAAAAACAGATTCCATCCCAAAACTTTCTAATACACGATACCCGACCTCCATACATGCCACCAACCCAACCTCGAAAGCTAAAGGAGTATCAATCTTATTTTCAAAACAATGCTCATTTCAAATTTCAGACACGTGTATGGATCTGATTGGTCATTATCTGTTTTTAAAAGGTTCCCTTCATGGAAACCAATAACATTTGCAAATATATATATGTACCTAACTCTAAACAAGATCAGTTCTTTAGATCGACATTATGAATACTTTCCAATTTTCAAGAAAGTATCCTGATTTTAGGTGGTGATTTCAATGTTCCCCTTAATCCCCTTCAAGATACTTCTATGGGTACCTCTTCTATACAATACAAAGCATTACGCTCTATTAAAATTCAACTTCAGAACTTATCACTACATGATACCTGGCATACACTTTACCCCACAATGAAAGATTATACATTTTATTGTGTCCCACATAAACGTTATTCCAGACTTGATTTCCTTTTTATGTCACAAAGAGACCTGACTTTTCTCAATTCCGCTACCATAGATCCCACGTTTTTGTCGGATCATCATCCTATCTCTATTTCCCTTACATTTCCTGACGTCACACCACGCTCCTCAATATGGCGCTTAGATCCTTCCCTTCTTACAGATAACAATATAGTACCCGAAATTAAAAGCCAATACTTCATTGAAAATGCTTCACCAGACATATCACCAATGATGTGCTGGGAAGCGCACAAATGCACAATTAGAGGATACTTAATTGCTATCTCCATAAAACGTAAAAGAGAAAGACAGACCTACATTACTAAGCTGACAACTCGTATCCAAACTTTGGAAAGGGGGAACGTCGGAGTGGAGGCGTTGACGTGATGTGATGTGCTCTGTGAGGGGGAGGGGCCTGGCGGTGGGGCTGTGGAAGGAGGAGGGCAGAGGTCGGCAGCTCCGGTGAAGGCCTGGGGGGAGAGCCTGGGGCCAACCGAATAAAATCCCCACCTAAGGCGGCGGGGGAGTGAGCCAGGCAGCCGTCCTTACAAAAGATTAAGCGCACATTGAATAGAGTGTGAGACGGGTCGGACAGCTGTTGAAGAGGTCGCTCCCGCGGCGTCTCCCGTCTACTTCATCCGTATCCGGCTGCAGCTCGGCTACATCCCGGTCCCTGGGGCCCCCCCGCGCACCCCTTCCGCACACCCCTTCCATCTACCCCCTCAGTCAACGAGGACGACACATTGAGAAGGGAGTTGGGAGAAGGATTCACCAGCATCCTAGCTGCCCGTGCATCGGCACAGTAAAAGATCAGCTGTGGAAAGACCTCCCTGACACAGACGGGGCACTGAGATGGCAGAACGCTTCACTCCTCCACAACGAACACTGGCAATCCAGCCTGGGTCCAAAGAGGTCTGCAGGACTAAGGTAGGATTCTCTGTCCTTAGGGGATGAATGAACTGAGAAGGCCCCCACCTTGTGTAATAATGGGACTGTGAAAGCGATCCACGTGGGTAAATTTAAGAACTTAAAGGTGCAGGGATCCGGGATACATAGCTGAACTGTTTTCTGTGCTGGTATATTATTTAATTAAGAGATCGGAGGGAGAGTGGATACCCCAGCAGCCAGGTGGGGCGACACAAATCCTAAAACAGGAGGAGGAAGAGCGGTCTTAGAGTTTAGAGGGATCCAAGGCAAACTCATCAGTATTGTGTAGAAAACCTTCCGTATAAAGACCCGATGCTGAAAGGGGCCCTAGGGGCGAAACCGGTGGGTTGAAACTGTGTGCTGCATCTGTCTTTTTGCTGGGGGGAGTGGAGAGGGGCGCTCTCTCTTTAAGAGCAAAAGTTGGTATAGTTCGGAAGAAGGGAACATGAGAGGACGTTCTCAAAAACAAGCAGAGCCCAGCAAGCCCAGGGATAGTTTAAATTCCAGCACAATTAAAAAATATTTAAAAAGCCCAGGACCAGATAATAAACAACAAGAAGATAAAAAAAGGTCACAGCTAAGAACAAGGGTGTGCAAGGGGGGACTCTTAACACAGAGGCCCAGGCTGAGGCAGAACCAGGCCCAAGTATGGAAACTGACCCTGTCGCAGAAGCCCTTCCAACTAAATATGAGATGCAAGATATGTTCATCAGGCTGGAAAATTCAATTAAAGCAGAAATCCTTAATGTCAGGACAGACCTGGGACATCTCCTAAAGCGGGTAGAAGAGGCGGAGAGGGTGGCGGAACAGCAGGCCCAGGATATAGAGACCCTTAAAAAACAAGTAAAAACCCTCCAGGGGGACCAATATGAGCTGAAGTACAGATTGGAGGAGCAGGAAAACCAAAATAGGCGACAGAATTTAAGGATTAGATCCATACCTGAACATACCTGTCAGGTAGGGGGGGTAGGAGGGGGGAGGGGAGGGCGTGGGGTTGGGGAGGGGGGGTAGCGGGGGGGAGGTGCCCTTGCAGCTGTACAACATCTAGTAAGGCGGACGACGGCCGGGATAGAGGTTAAGTGTGTGTCCTACAATGTGAAAGGGTTAAATTCACCAGGGAAGAGGCGGAAAATTCTGAATGAATTACAGAGGTATGATGCAGATGTGGTCTTCTTGCAGGAGACCCATCTGGTGCAGGAGGAAAACACCAAGCTGAATTCAAAGAATTTCCCAGCCTGGGTATACTGTGATTCACCAATTAAAAGGGGGAAGGGAGTAGCTATCGGGTTCTCAAAAAGGATCAAATTCACACTGATTGAGAAGCGGGTGGATGAAGAGGGGCGGTTTCTGTTTGTAAAAATTAACTTAGGGGACAGGAAATACACATTGGCTAATGTTTATTGCCCCAACAGAGACCCGATAAAATACTTCTCCCGGACCCTTATGAGTCTGAATGCATTTAAAGAGGGGGAAACAATTCTGGCGGGTGACTTTAATTTTTGTTTGGACCCGGCCTTGGATAGGTCCTCTGGGACCCGGGACATGGGGAAGGGATCACTGGTGAGATTAGGGAGGAACCTGCACGATAGTCAGCTTATCGATGTCTGGCGGGTACAGCACCCCAAAGTGAGAGACTACTCCTTCTTTTCCCCGGTCCACGGGACCTATTCAAGGCTGGATTACCTGATGGTTGACCACAGCCTGCTGGAGTGTATAGTAGAGTCAAAGATTGAGGCTATAACCTTATCAGACCATGCACCAATTTCTATAACGGTAAAGCTTAGGGGTCTTTTAAGGGTCCAGTTCTCTTGGAGGTTTAATGAGGCCCTTCTCATGAAAGATACAGTTGTTGAGAAAATACAGAGGGAAATTGATGAGTTTTTTACACACAATGAGTCGAACGAGACAACGGGGGTGGTTCTGTGGGAGACCTTCAAGGCATACATAAGGGGGGTCATAATTTCCATAAGCTCAGGCGAAAAGAGAGAGGGGAGATTAAAGAAAGAAAATCTTGTAGCTAAAATTTATCAGCTAGAACAACTCCAAAAAGCTTCGCTAGGAAGGGACGAGGCTACATTTAAAGAACTGTCACTAATAAGAGAAGAGCTCAGGGAGTTATTAGAAGAAGAATTGGCGAAAACTAGGAATATACAGTTAAAAAGGTTTCACATGAAAGGTAATAAGATGGGGAAACATTTGGCATCAGTCATTAGAAAAAAAAAAGACGAGAATTATATAGAGAAGATCAAAAATAGTAAAGGTTAAATGAGATATACTACAAAAGAGATAGCAGAGGAATTCAGACAGTTTTATGCATCGCTTTATTCAGTTGGCAAAGAAGGAAAAAATAAGGGAAACAAGGAAGAGAAGATGGAGTATTTAAAAGGGGCAGGGCTTCCTACGCTGTCAGAAGTCGATACATTAGAGCTAGAACGCCAGATAACGGAAGAGGAGATTCATCAGGCACTAAAGTCTTCCCCCCCGGGCAAAAGTCCCGGGCCCGACGGCTTCACAAACAATTTTTACAAGAGATTTAGCAGATCCCTGGTCCCTAGGCTGTGCCATATTTGGAATGGTCTAGGGAAGCAGGGAGTTTTTTGTAGAGACGCCCTGTTGGCAGCAGTAACACTTATTCCAAAGGAGGGGAGAGAACTTTATGCTCGAGTTATAGGCCGATTGCGCTTTTAAACGCGGACACCAAGCTATACGCGAAGGTGTTGGCATCTCGGCTGAGAGAGAAAATGTCCTTTCTGGTCCACCCAGACCAGGTGGGATTTGTCCCTGGGAGGGAGGGAGGGAAGGGACAATGGGGTGAGGTCTCTCCTGATAATGGAGGCATTTAGAACGAGCGGGGTCCCCAGTCTACTCCTGTCAATTGACGCCGAAAAAGCGTTTGACAGGGTAGACTGGGGATTCATGTTTCATACACTTGAAGTAATGGGAATAGGGCCCACAATGTTAAAGAGGAGTTCCACCCAGGGGGGCCGTCAAAAAAAAAAAAAAAATTAAAAGTCAGCAGCTACAAATACTGCAGCTGCTGACTTTTAATTGGGCACTCACCTGTCCCTGGGTCCAGCGATGCGGGGGATCGAAGCCCCGCTCGTCCCCCCCCTCCGCTCGTCGGCGCCGGCATTTCAACTCTGGGCGCCGGGCTGTGGCTTAACAGCCTGGCACCCACTGTGCATGCGCGAGCGGCTCCCAGATGATTGACAGGAGGGAGGGTGCAGAGCGGAGCCCTTCCTGTGCCTGGGGGGAAGTGATGTCACCAGCCCAGGCAAAGGAACAGGCAGACTACGAGGGACCACCTAGCAGCATTTAGAGGTAAGTGAAAAAAAAAAAAATATCCAAATGTTTTTTTGTTTTTTTTTTAGAATTTTTCCAGGTATTTTTGTTTTTTGGGTGGAACCCCACTTTAAATTGGATAAAAATTTTATACAATCAACCCGCAGCATATGTAAAGGTTAACAAGACCCCCTCAGCACAATTTGTCATGAAAAATGGGACGACGCAAAGCTGTCCTCTGTCGCCCCTACTGTTTGTTCTGGCCTTAGAACCCCTCCTAGCTATGATTAGGAAAAATCCTGACATAAGCGGCTGTATAGTGGGCGGGGAGGAACACAAACTAGCCGCCTTTGCGGATGATGTGCTTTTCTATGTTTCTAACCCCAGAATTACGATTCCAAACTTGCTGACCAGCCTGAGGAATTATAGTGAGCTCTCAAATTTTAAAATAAATATAGAAAAATCAGAAGCCTTAAAAATAAATATAAAAAAACTGGAAGCGCTTAGACTGGGCGAAGTGTTCCATTTTCCATGGAAAGATAGCCTAAAGTACCTAGGGGTTAATTTAATATGCGATAGAGCGAAGCTATATATATAGCTATATAGCAGAATTTTATTCCTTTGCTAAATGAAATAAAAAGGGAAATAAATAGAATTAAATACTGCCCCGTCTCATGGTTAGGGCGAATCAATCTTGTAAAAATGGTGCTCGCTCCAAAGGTTCTATACAAGATGCAGATGCTCCCGATCCCCCTCCCGGAGAATTTTTTCAGAGTGTTATCCAGTCTTATAAATAAATACGTTTGGGACAATAAAAAACCAAGGATTGCCTTAAAGATATTGAGGAGGGAAAAAGTAAGTGGAGGGCTGGCCCTCTCAGATTTTAGGTTATATCACAAAGCAGTGGTCCTAGCATGAGCACTGGATTGGGCACATAGTACAGAAATTAAAAGATTATTATTATTATTATTATTATACAATATTTATATAGCGCCAACAGTTTACGTAGCGCTTTACAACTTGAGGGTAGACAGTACAAATACAATACAATTTGATACAGTAGGAATCAGAGGGCCCTGCTCACTTAGAGCTTACAATCTAAGAGGGAATGAAAAGATGGGTTAGTTTAGAAGAAAGGATGAGTAATTCACAATTAAATCACGTAATTTGGAACCCCCCACATGCCAGGGGGCTGGGAAAGGATACACATTATATCACACATTTCACATTTAAAATTTGGGATCAGTTACACACGAAAAACAAATGGGACTACAATTCCCCTTTAATGTTTTTAAAAGAGAACTTACTCTTCCCCCCGGGGATGGAGAAAGTGGGGGGGTAATTGGATACTGGATAGAGAGGCACAGGTAAGGAGTATTATTAAACGGGGAAAAATAATCACTTTTCACGAAATAGCAGCACAAGATGGGGTCTGGATTTTAAACAGGTGGAGATACGGCCAGTTAGCACACTTTATTGCTAGCCTCCCTGGACCTTTAAGGGAGGATGCAGAGTATAGACCAATAGAGAAACTTTTTCGCGAAGAACCGAAGAAGGGAAAAATTGCAGAAATTTATAGAATCTTGGTGAGAGAACTGGGGACGGAGTTACCCTCGTTTATCAGGAAATGGGGAGAGGAATTGGGAGCTTATGGTGATAACGAGGAAGTAAGGCGTATCTTAGAGGCAACACATGGAACGGCAGTGGACTCAAAACCAGAGAGAGCAACTACAAGTGTCTGACTAGATGGTATATGACCCCGGTCAGAGTTAGTACATTTTCTCCAGATAGGTCCCCGAACTGCTGGAGAGGCTGCGCACTCCCAGGAACCATGTCGCACTTGTGGTGGGAATGCCCAAAAATAAAAAACTTCTGGCAAGAAGTGACCAAAATAATTGAGGAAATAACAGGCAAGGAGATCCCCCTTGACCCTTGGGACTGTTTGTTCCATAGGTCGGAAGGGGGAACGAGAGGGTATAAAACTTCAATAGTCGAGGGGCGCATGCGCGGTAGCTTCATGAGCGGTCGCTCGTTCTGAGAGCTCCGCTCCACTCAGGCCTACAATCCCTGCCACAGCCACAAAAAGCGGCGGAACCGGACCATCGGACGCCCTCCCCACCTACTGGAGTCCTGAGGGACCCCCTCGCATGACCGGGGGCTCAGCCAGACGGGACCTATCCCGATTCCTCTACTCCGGCCCATGGATCGCGGCCTCCACGAAAATGGCGGCCGCCAGCGCCACACGAGGCTCCTCAGGGAATCCAGCGGCATCCCTGGAAGACTTTCCACCTCTGCCCTCACACAAAGACAGTATGAATCCGCAAAATGTGAGTAATTCCCAGGATGGGTTATTACCAGGATCCCCCACAAACTCTTTAGGCTGCAGCCCCATGGAAGTCCCCCCCTATCCCAGATGGAGGAGAGCTGCCCCGCTTCCAGCCCTCAGAAGGATCCCTCTGCTCCCATCCCCACTGATTTTGCAGCCCTAATGGACACTTTCTCTAATATGCTTTCAAGAGGGTTAGCACACAATGCCTCACAAATCACCACCACTATACAGGCTGACCTGCAGCAGCTGGGTACAAGAATTGAAGCAATCGAATCTAAGACTGATCAAATTGCTGCAGTTGCCAACCAGAACACTGACAGGATCCAAGAATTACATGACCAACTGGATATGGCATACTCAAAACTCGATGACCTCGAGAACAGGTCTCGTAGATACAATTTTAGGTTGAGAGGCCTTCCAGAATTGTTTAAGGACACAGATAAAATCGTTCGCTCTTTCATCAAACATTTAATTCCGGACATACCAGACTACAGGCTGGAATTAGACCGGCACATAGAGCCTTGCAACCTCCACGCCAAGATGGCCTACCCAGAGATATAGTGGTTAAACCCCACTTCTTCACAGTTAAAGAAGAAGTTATGCACAAAGCAAGAGAATCAGAAAATCTCTCCATCCAAGGTCACCCGATTCAAATTTTTGCGGACCTTTCCCCCTTCACGATACAGGGACGGAGATCCTTAAAGCCTCTCTTGATCATCCTATCGCAAAAATTGATCGCCTACAGATGGTCGTTCCCTTTTCGCCTCAACTTTGCCTATTTAAATAAATCATACAGCTTCACAAATTTTGGAGATGGGGAACGGTTACTGCTACAACTGGGCCTTATATCACACTCGCCAGCATCATCTGCTGCTATGGATCCCAGAACACCTCAATCCGCGAAGAGACCACCACCCTCAAGCCCCATCTAACCCTTATGGCACAAACAACAAGCCAAGAGATCCAAAGATGGACGCCCTCCTTAATGGAAAGTCTACTATCAACAGTGCCTTCTTCTCCCCAGGATTTCCTGAGGCAGCCTTCCGGCAATGGGACGCTGACTTCCCAAGCCCCCGTTTTTTCTCTGGCTGGATCTTAGCCAGAGCTTTTTTTTGGATTCTGAAATGTTTTCTTTTTGTTTCTTGTTGCCTCATTTTTCTCAGGACCCCTACAAGTTTGTTTTTATGGTTCTATTTTTTTATTTTTCCTTATGGCGGTTTGGCCGGAGTGGCAGCACTTTGCCTCCACGAGTTTCGGAGTGGTATTTTCCCCCACTTAGAGACACCTCCATAACCCTCTTTTAGGGGTTTTTGTTCTTGGGAAAACCTTACAGGGGGTGGCTTCCTGCCCTCCCTCCTGTGAGGGTTCTTAGATTGTTATCTAACGACACTAAGTATGTTTGTTTGCCTATGGCACTTGTTTTACATTGTTTTTGACATGTCTTGTCTCTCTTTCTCACGGTCGATCTTCCCCCATTTTCTCTTCTCCTCCTCTCACCTATTCCCAGAGTCACTCAGAAGCCCAACTATGCAACTACAACCTGGAATCCAAAACTCTCAGGCTGTGGAGGCTTGGACACGAACACAAATCTTGATGTTTCAGGTAGGCACTTGTTGGGTGATGAGCACATCCCCCCCTCTGATCCATGCATCCTGACACACACATCCCTCCTTCCCCACTCTGTATAGCCACGCATAATGTACAGGGCATGAACTCTCCTGTCAAAAGACGTAAATTATTTAATCACTACAAGTCACAAAAAATCGCAATTCTTTTATTGCAAGAAACTCATTTCCCAGCCTCGTACAACCCCTCCTTCTTACATGGTCACTACACTCAGTTTTTTCTTTCTAATGCTGAAAACAAGTCTAAAGGGGTAGCCATCTGTTTTGCAATCACCTTAAATTTTCCCCCTCCGACGTTATTAAAGACCAAGCGGGCAGGTTTCTACTGGTAAAAGGCACGATTGAGGGTTCATTGTACTCCTTTATTTCTTACTACGCCCCAAACAAAGGTCAGGCTTCCTTTTTCTCTACAATGTTGTCCACACTAGGCCCTCAACTTGAGGGGAAAATAATAATGGGAGGAGACACAAGCCTCCCTTTCGATACTTCTCTAGACAAATGAGGTTCAATGTAGAAAAATGTAAAATAATGCATTTGGGTGGCAAAAATATGAATGAAATCTATACACTGGGGGGAGAACCTCTGGGGGAATCTAGGATGGAAAAGGACTTGGGGGTCCTAGTGGATGATAGGCTCAGCAATGGCATGCAATGCCAAGCTGCTGCTAATAAAGCAAACAGAATATTGGCATGCATTAAAAGGGGGATCAACTGCAGAGATAAAACGATAATTCTCCCGCTCTACAAGACTCTGGTCCGCCCGCACCTGGAGTATGCTGTCCAGTTCTGGGCACCAGTCCTCAGGAGGGACGTACTGGAAATGGAGCGAGTACAAAGAAGGGCAACAAAGCTAATAAAGGGTCTGGAGGATCTTAGTTATGAGGAAAGGTTGCGAGCACTGAACGTATTCTCTCTGGAGAAGAGACGCTTGAGAGGGGATATGATTTCAATTTACAAATACTGTACTGGTGACCCCACAATAGGGATAAAACTTTTTCGTAGAAGAGAGTTTAATAAGACTCGTGGCCACTCATTACAATTAGAAGAAAAGAGGTTTAACCTTAAACTACGTAGAGGGTTCTTTACTGTAAGAGCGGCAAGGATGTGGAATTCCCTTCCACAGGCGGTGGTCTCAGCGGGGAGCATTGATAGCTTCAAGAAACTATTAGATAATCACCTGAATGACCGCAATATACAGGGATATGTAATGTAATACTGACACATAATCACACACATAGGTTGGACTTGATGGACTTGTGTCTTTTTTCAACCTCACCTACTATGTAACTATGTAACTAAATCGGGGTCTGGACCTCCTCGCTCCAGAAAACCTCCAAAACAAAGTACTAAAATAGCCTCCACACTGTATTCTCTAGGCCTGGTGGACATATGGAGAGAAATGAATCCTAGGTCCAAAGATTTTACTCATTACTCCGCCCCACATCACCTCTACACCGGAATCGATCACATTTTTATCCAATCACATAACATCCCCAGGGCTATTAAAGCAGTTATTAGAGACTCTTCCATTTCAGACCACTCCTTGGTGCTCTTATATATGCAACAATCTCCTAACCCGGGTAACAAATTCATATGGCGCCTTAATGAAGGGCTCCTCAGTGACCCAATACAATGCTCGATTCTAGCAAAGGAAATACAGGAATATTTTAGTTTAAACGACACGGAAGAAGTTTCTCCGGAAACGTTGTGGGCAGCCCATAAGGCAGTCCTCAGAGGGAAAATGATTCAAATCTCCACCAACCTTAAAAAAGAATGCACGGCTGAAACTAACAATCTTCGGTTAAAATTCCAATCCCTGTCTGGAGCCCATAAAAGGAATCCCACCAAGGATTCTCTAGAGGCGCTGGAAAATGTGCAGACATCTTTAAACCTGGCCCTCACCTCCGAGGCTGAGAAACAGCTCCGGTGGTCAGGCGCTCGCTTTTACCACCAAACTGACAAAATAGGAGCTAAATTAGCAGCAAAATTGTCACCAAGACCACGATCAGCTGCCTTCCCCAAAATTCGCATTCTTTCGGGTGAACGTTCTCAAAACCCAAAAAGCATAATGGAAACATTCCACGACTTTTATACTTCACTATATAAAAAGGAACAAACAACACCTGATCATTCTACATCAGACTTCCTAAACAACCTACCCCTCCCCAGATTATCGTCTGAACATTCGGACCTACTAGATGATCCTATCTCAGAAGCAGAAGTACTCAAGGTGATTAAGCACCTGAAACAAAACTCGGCCCCGGGTCCCGACGGCTTTTCCGTTGGATATTACCAAAAATTCGGCCCTATTTTAACACCGTATTTAGTCAAATTCTTTAACTCTCTCAGGTGTGGCTCTCCCCTGGATAAAGCCCTCAATCTTGCCTTCATTTCAGTCATTCCAAAACCTGGCAAAGACACAACTATGGTTTCCAATTATCGTCCTATCTCCTTAATTAACAATGATTTAAAAATCTTAACTAAAGTTCTTTCCAACCGGCTAGCATCCTGCATAGCCTTTTATATCAATAAGGACCAGGTGGGCTTTATCCCGGGGAGACAAGGACCTGATCAGATCAGGAGAGCAATTGACATTATTTCACTTCTCAAATCTCAATGGGATGGAGGCTCCCCACAACACGGCTATTTGTTATCCATCGACTTGCAAAAAGCTTTTGACACAGTCACCTGGCCCTACCTATTCCATATGCTAGAACGCTGGGGCTTTGGTCAACGTTTCATGAGCATCCTTAGAGCCCTGTACTCTGACCCAAGTGCACAGGTCAGATTGCAGGGCTACTATTCCGAGTCTCTTACTATAGAAAGGGGAACTAGACAGGGGTGCCCTCTCTCCCCCCTTCTGTTTGCCATAGCCATGGAGTCCTTGGCTATTGCAATTAGAACTCATCCTGACATCAAAGGGGTGTTGTGTGGCAAACGCGAGCACAAATGTGCCCTTTTTGCTGACGACTTGTTGCTCTTCGTGACTTCCCCTCTAGTCTCTACTCCTAATATCTTCTCTTTGCTTGATAAGTTTGGTAATGTATCTGGTCTGCGAGTCAACGTAGCCAAATCTTCTGCCCTGAACATCACGGTCCCTCCTAATGTTCTATGTAGCCTTCAAAACCACTTCCCGTTTTCCTGGAACGAGGTCTCACTTCCATACCTAGGGGTCAATCTCACAGCAAATATAGCCTCACTCTATTCATCCAACTACCCGGCCATCTTTCGTAAATTGATTTCGGACCTATCCCTTTGGGATAATCATAACTTATCTTGGCTAGGCCGTATTAACGCAGTCAAAATGACCCTCCTACCCCGCATACTTTATTTATTCAGATCCTTGCCCATCCCTATCTGAAAATCGCAAGTTCACCTACTCCAATCCAAAATCATAAAATTCATTTGGGGCTCGAGGGGAAGTCGTTGCGCACAACATATCTTATTCAGGCCTAAATCACAAGGTGGTCTAGCTCTACCCAACATTTGGTGGTATTATCAGGCAGCTCAGTTGGCCCAGATCTCCATTGTATATTCAAAGGGTCCGAAACCTGATTGGGTATCAATGGAACGTCATGCAGTCCCTCACCACATGATTGATTTTTTGCTTTGGTCTCCCACTAAATTGAAACCACCCATTCTAGCCCCCACGTTATCACATTCTCTGGCATTATGTGACCGACTCCCTGATTTCCCCCCTCAAACCCCTGACACATAGTTTTCATAATCCCGACTTGCCGCCTGGAATGAACATCTTAGCGTTTAGTTGGTGGCTGAATAAGGGATTACTTAGAATAGGGAACTATTTCTCTTCCACAGGCCCGCTCTCCTTGGCATTCTGTACAAGTAAGCTTGAAATGCCCCCTGCTGTTTTAGTTTTATGCAAATTCAACACTTCCTTCATTCCATTTGGCCAAATAAATCAGAGCCCCCTTCAGTAACTAACTATGAATCATGGTGTGCGGGTGCAATGGATCAGAGAGGGGGGATCTCCATCATATATGCCTCGCTTGCCTCAGCGGTGTCCAAGCCTCCATACGCCTTATCCTGGGAAAAAGACCTCGATATCTCATGGGATAGTGATCAATGGTTCTCCTGATTTCATCGCTCGTTTAAGGGAATCCTTAATGTTTCCCTCATGGAGGGCAGCATTAAGGTGCTCATGAGATGGTACAGGGTTCCCTCTCTTCTTGCTAAGATATATCCTGATGCTTCCCCGCTGTGCTTCCGTGGATGCAACCATATAGGGACTCTGTACCACGTTTGGTGGACCTGCCCACGAATAAGGAGCTAATGGAACAATATTTTCTCAGTGATCCGCAAAGTAACCATCGCTCAGATTTCTCAAAACCCAGAGATAGCCCTATTGAATCTGAAAGTAGAAAAGGTAGATAAATATACCCAACAACTGATCTTTTTCATCCTACTGGGCACCAAAATAACAATAGCCTCTTGTTGGAAAAAACACAGAGTCCCATTCACAGCGGTGAAGCATAAAATTTCCTGGATTATGGCACAAGAAAAGATAGTTAGCATTATACAAGACAAAGTTCGTAATTTTGAGTTAACATGGGAACCTTGGGCCAATTTTTGTCATATTTCCTTATGCCCTAGCATTAGCCCACCAGGGCAACAGGCACTCTGAGTGACTCCATTGATAATCCTTATCACGTGCGATTGTCTTCTTCCCCTCCTTCCTTCCCCTCCCCCTGGTCTTCCTTCCTCCCCTTTCCTTTTATTACCTCAGATTCTCTGACTGTTTTCTCTGTAAGCTGTTCAACCCTGATATTTATTTATTTATGTATTTCTCTTTGCTTTTCTTTGGAGGGACATGGTATTACCTTAACAATCCCTCGGCTCCCCGGGCCTAGGGCTATTCTGTTTGAGTACCTCCCCTTAAGCTAGAGTCTATGTATCTAAGCTGGTTAGATCACTTGACTATAGTCTTTAGCGGGGTAGGGTTTTCTTTTTTTTTCTTTTTTCTCACTGCTAGATTAGAACAATGATATAGGGCTCTCCAGCAAGGGAAGGACTCGACCGAGGTTGGGGACCTGGGAGGGTGGAGTGGCCCCACGCCCGCAGTGTGTTCCCATATGGGGCGGGTGACTGTCGCCTCTTCTGCTCCCTGAGCCCTTGCTAATAAACGAGTGAAGTCTTCCTTATTCACACAACCACATCACCCTCACCCCGAAAAATGTGTTATATCTGTCCCCTTCAGTCTTGTTACCCGGCAGAATACACATCATATACTAGTCTAGCCTCTGAGACATGTCTATTTTAGCTTATAATCTTGATATACTTTAAATTGTAACACAGAATTTTGCTTTATTGGACTTTCCTTTTTACACCTTGCATTGAGAGGTTTTGCCTCGAATTCATTTGTTCCTTATGTTTCTTCATATCTTACTGCTTTGTAATGCCTACTACATAGGTTCTGTAAAATTTTTTGTTACTAATAATAAAAATCTATTGAAAAAAAAAAAAAAAAACTTCAATAGTCCCGGTATTATTAAACTCAGCTAAAAATATCATCCCAAAGAAATGGCAGAAACAAGAAGCGCCCAGGATAGGAGAGTGGGTAGCTAGAGTCAATGAAATATATTTCCTGGAGCGATTTGAGGCAAGAGATCATACGGGAAGGGACCATAATACACAAGGGGGTAAATGGGATTGTTGGACCAAATTTAGAAAATCTGAGCGCTATATTGAAGTAACCACATTGTAGGACGAGACCTGGAACATTAGAAATCGCCAAAGCTTAAAGAGACGAGAGGGAAGCTGCAGGGGTCGGGGAGGGAGGGGGGGGGAGACCTATTGGGGGGGGAGTATATAGGATGCAAGTGTCAGTGGTTTTGGAACATTTTGTAGTAACATCTTAATGTATTCCCCCTATTTGTATGGGGTTGGTTGTTTCTTTTTTCATTTTTTTTTTTCCTTATCCTTTTTGGTTGTTTTGTATGAAATTTTGGAAAAATTAAATAAAGATTTAGAATGACAAACTTTGGAAAGGGTACATAAATCTACACAAGCAATATCATCCTTACATGAACTTATTCGAGCTAGGAAAGAACTACTAGAAGAAATAGACACAAAATCTAAACAGAAATATGTTTTATCTCCAAAACTTTTTTATGAGTATGGGAATAAAGCAGGGAAATTATTAGCCAATGCTCTTCGTTCAAAGAAAGCTCGTACAATTATCCATTCTATAAACGACTCAACAGGATGCAAATTGGTTACTAATGATGTTATTGCTAACAGATTTGTGGCCTATTACATCCATCTTTATAATTTAGCACTTTCCAATACTCAATCTTGGAAAAGGGCCCGCATTCAACCTATCAATGAATTCTTATCAAAACACACCCCTAAATGACTTTCTGATCAGGAAGCAAATTAACTGGCTCATCCTATATCTCCTGAAGAGGTTGATATTGCTCTTAAACAATTGAAACCCGGTAAAAGTCCTCATCCTGATGGCTTAACATCTGGCTATTATAAATCCTAAATCCTTTCAGGAAACACTTTGCTCACATTTTCTAACGGCTTTTAACTCATTATCACCAGATAACCCTCCGCCCCGAGATCTCTTTACAGCTCATAGTTACATAGTTACATAGTAGGTGAGGTTGAAAAAAGACACAAGTCCATCAAGTCCAACCTATGTGTGTGATTATGTGTCAGTATTACATTACATATCCCTGTATATTGCGGTCATTCAGGTGATTATCTAATAGTTTCTTGAAGCTATCAATGCTCCCCGCTGAGACCACCGCCTGTGGAAGGGAATTCCACATCCTTGCCGCTCTTACAGTAAAGAACCCTCTACGTAGTTTAAGGTTAAACCTCTTTTCTTCTAATTGTAATGAGTGGCCACGAGTCTTATTAAACTCTCTTCTGCGAAAAAGTTTTATCCCTATTGTGGGGTCACCAGTACAGTATTTGTAAATTGAAATCATATCCCCTCTCAAGCGTCTCTTCTCCAGAGAGAATAAGTTCAGTGCTCGCAACCTTTCCTCATAACTAAGATCCTCCAGACCCTTTATTAGCTTTGTTGCCCTTCTTTGTACTCGCTCCATTTCCAGTACGTCCCTCCTGAGGACTGGTGCCCAGAACTGGACAGCATACTCCAGGTGCGGGCGGACCAGAGTCTTGTAGAGCGGGAGAATTATCGTTTTATCTCTGCAGTTGATCCCCCTTTTAATGCATGCCAATATTCTGTTTGCTTTATTAGCAGCAGCTTGGCATTGCATGCCATTGCTGAGCCTATCATCCACTAGGACCCCCAGGTCCTTTTCCATCCTAGATTCCCCCAGAGGTTCTCCCCCCAGTGTATAGATTGCATTCATATTTTTGCCACCCAAATGCATTATTTTACATTTTTCTACATTGAACCTCATTTGCCATGTAGTCGCCCACCCCATTAATTTGTTCAGGTCTTTTTGCAAGATTTCCACATCCTGCGGAGAAGTTATTGCCCTGCTTAGCTTAGTATCATCTGCAAATACAGAGATTGAACTGTTTATCCCATCCTCCAGGTCGTTTATGAACAAATTAAATAGGATTGGTCCCAGCACAGAACCCTGGGGAACCCCACTACCCACCCCTGACCATTCTGAGTACTCCCCATTTATCACCACCCTCTGAACACGCCCTTGTAGCCAGTTTTCAATCCATGTACTCACCCTATGGTCCATGCCAACGCACCTTATTTTGTACAGTAAACGTTTATGGGGAACTGTGTCAAATGCTTTTGCAAAATCCAGATACACCACGTCTACGGGCCTTCCTTTATCTAGATGGCAACTCACCTCCTCCATAGAAGGTTAATAGATTGGTTTGGCAAGAACGATTCTTCATGAATCCATGCTGATTACTGCTAATGATATCATTCTTATTACTAAAATCTTGTATATAGTCCCTTATCATCCCCTCCAAGAGTTTACATACTATTGATGTTAGGCTAACTGGTCTGTAATTCCCAGGGATGTTTTTTGGGCCCTTTTTAAATATTGGTGCTACATTGGCTTTTCTCCAATCAGCTGGTACCATTCCAGTCAATAGACTGTCTGTAAAAATTAGGAACAACGGTCTGGCAATCACCTGCCTGAGTTCCCTAAGTACCCTCGGATGCAAGCCATCTGGTCCCGGTGATTTATTAATGTTAAGTTTCTCAAGTCTAATTTTAATTCCGTCCTCTGTTAACCATGTAGGTGCTTCCTGTGTTGTGTCATGAGGATAAACACTGCAGTTTTGGTTACTGAAGCCCCCCGATTCACTCGTGAAGACTGAGGAGAAGAATAAATTCAATACCTTTGCCATCTCCCCATCCTTTGTAACCAGATGTCCTTCCTCATTCTTTATGGGGCCAATATGGTCTGTCCTCCCTTTTTTACTGTTTACATACTTAAAGAATTTCTTGGGATTTTTTTTGCTCTCCTCCGCTATGTGTCTTTCATGTTCTATCTTAGCCATCCTAATTGCACCCTTACATTTCTTATTGCATTCTTTCTAAATTCTGAATGCTGTGGATGATCCCTCAACCTTGTATTTTTTGAAGGCCTTCTCCTTTGCTTTTATATGCATTTTTACATTGGAGTTAAGCCATCCAGGATGTTTGTTCGCTCTTTTAAATTTATTACCCAATGGGATACATTGGCTAATGCCCTTATTTAATATGCTCTTAAAGCAAACCCATCTCTCCTCCGTATTCTTTGTTCCTAATATTTTATCCCAATTTATGCCTTTTAGCAAGGTTTGTAGTTTAGGGAAGTTGGCTCTTTTGAAACTCAGTGTCTTTGTGTTCCCTTCATGTCTCCTATTTGTGTGATTTATACTGAAACTAATTGACCTGTGATCGCTGTTACCTAAATTGCCCCGTATTTCCACATCTGTTATCAGGTCTGTATTGTTGGTAATCAGTAGATCTAGTAATGTTTTATTTCTAGTTGGTGCGTCTACCATCTGACCCATAAAATTGTCCTGCAAGACACTAAGGAACTGGCGAGCCTTAAATGAATGCGCGGTTCCCTCCGCCCAGTCTATGTCTGGATAATTAAAATCCCCCATTATGATAACACTTCCCATCCTTGCTGCTAATCCAATTTGTGATAGGAGATCCGTCTCCACTTCCTCCCTCAGGTTAGGGGGCCAATAGCATACTCCCAGTATTATTTTCCCCTTAGCTTCATCCCTTTGGAGCTCTACCCATAAAGATTCCACCTCCTCCCTAGCCCCCTCAGTGATGTCATCTCTCACATTCACTTGTACATTATTCTTGATATATAGGCATACCCCTCCCCCTTTTTTACCCTCTCTATCCTTGCGGTATAGGGTATACCCTTGAATGTTTGCCAGCCAATCATGAGAGCTGTTGAACCAGGTCTCTGAAATTCCCACAAAATCCAAATCCTCCTTGTACAACAGTATCTCTAGCTCACCCATCTTGTCCGCCAGGCTCCTGGCATTGGTGAACATGCCACATAGTTTAGACCAGTCGCATATTGTCCTCGTATTGGGTGTTTCAAGATTGCAACTTGGACTTGCTACCAGTGCTGTGTTTTGGCCTAGGCCAACAAGGCCCAGGCCTAGGGCGGCACTTTGTGGGGGGCGGCAAAAAGCCGCCCCCCCACACAAAAACGGCACCCGCTCTCCTCCCACACAGCAGGGCACATCAAGAGAGTACAGCTTGGGAGTGCAGTGGCCTCGCGGCTGCAGATGGGGCCAGGAAGCAGTTAAATCAGGAGCTGTCAAGCCGCCCCTGTAAAGCTGTGATTCTCTCTCTCTGATGTGGCCAATCATGGGGAGGGAAACAGCAGGGAGGAAGCTGGGCGGCGGCATGACAAAATCAATTAGAGCCGCTCTCTCTCTTTCTTCTCTCTTCTCCGTTCAGCTGACAGAAGGGGGGGGCGAGCGGGGGAGTTCTCTGGTAAATGGAGCAGCGCTGTGACAGGGAGAGGAGAGATGAGGGCTGTCTGTGTATCTCCCCCGCTCGCCCCCCTCCTCTTTCTGTCAGCCGAAGAGAGAAGAGAGAGCGGCTCTAATTGGTTTCGCCATGCCGCTGCCCAGCTTCCTGACCGCTGTTTCCCTCCCCATAATTGGCCACAGCAGAGGGCCAATCAGAAGACTCTGGGGGCATCATTGGAAGAGTAATCCCTGAAGAATGGCGGCCCCTGTGTGTCCACAGATATCATGCTACAGCCCCCAGCTGTAGAGAGTACTGTGCTGGGGGAAGCCAGATAGGGAGCCACGCTGTACCCTTACCACCAGAGCCACACTGTACCTGCACCACCAGAGCCACGCTGTACCTGCACCACCAGAAAGCCATGCTGTACCCGCACCACCAGAGCCACACTGTACCCGCACCACCAGAAAGCCACACTGCACCCGCACCACCAGAAAGCCACGCTGTACCCGCACCACCAGAACCACGCTGTACCCGCACCACCAGAAAGCCATGCTGTATCCGCACCACCAGAGCCACGCTGTGCCCATACCACCAGAGCCACGCTGTACCCGCACCACCAGAGCCACGCTGTACCCGCACCACCAGAGAGCCACGCTGTACCCGCACCACCAGAGCCACGCTGTACCCGCACCACCAGAGCCACGCTGTACCCGCACCACCAGAGAGCCACGCTGTACCCGCACCACCAGAGAGCCACGCTGTACCCGCACCATCAGAGAGGGAGCCATGCACCACCAGAGAGAGAGCCACGCTGTTCCCGCACCACCAGAGAGCCACGTTGTTCCCGCAACACCAGAACCACGCTGTACCCGCACCACCAGTGAGCCATGCTGTACCCGCACCACCAGAGAGCCACGCTGTACCCGCACCACCAGAGAGCCACGCTGTACCCGCACCACCAGAGAGCCACGCTGTACCTGCACCACCAGAGAGCCACGCTGTACCCGCACCACCAGAGAGCCACGCTGTACCCGCACCACCAGAGAGCCACGCTGTACCCGCACCACCAGAGGGGGAGAAAGATGAAGCCACTGCCAGGGTAGAGATGCTACACTACTGACTAGAGTTGGCCTGGGCAACCCAGAGTGAGCGAACGTCCAGCCGGAGGGATCACTGTTGCAGTTTCACCGGGTCTGGTAAGAGAGCCTGTTGGCCATTATCCATTACTGTTCCCAGGAACTGAGCCATTAGGAAGTACCTAACCTGATATCCTCTAGGCCAACCCTAGTGACGCCACTGTCCCAGAGCCCACAACAAGTTACGGCACTGAGTTTCGGTAACTGGCCAGACAGGGATGCGCCAGCGTGGACACCCAGAACATCTGCCGCCTGGAGTCCCACAAGCGGCGATGGGCTTTCCGTAGCAGCCGACACCTCTCTCCCCACTGTCAGCCACACACACTCAGTACACAGCCAGGAGGAGGAGGAGCCACAGAGGAGGGACACGACATCAGTGCAAGAGCCACCAAAAGCACCCAGCACATATCCCCTTACCCCACAAATGAAAAGATGCTGTATCGCTCACTGTCCTCCTCCCGCGGCGTCCCTTTGTCCTCTTCCCGTGGCATCCCTCTGTCCTCCCATGAAGATGACAGGGCGGATCTTAAAAAGGAAGGGGTGTGGCCTTGACAGGAAGGGGTGGGTCATAGTTAAATTAGGGGGGTGCGCGAGCTTAGTCAGGCCTAGGGCAGCACAAAACCTAAATACACCACTGCTTGCTACTATACTCACCTTGTGTTTTTGTGCTTTGGTTAACCTACCACTAATGCCCCCAATACTACCCTCTGGAATATCTTCCGCGCTGGCTATCACTGTCTCTGGACCCTCCCCCCCATCGCCTAGTTTAAAAACCCCTCTAACTTTTTGGCCATCTTCATTCATATTCTTCATATAACGGTTATTCCAAAACCCAACAAAGATTCTTCCTTGGTAACTAATTTTCGACCAATCTCTTAACTAAATGTGGACCTTAAACTTTATGCCAAAATTTTAGCTAATCGACTTTTACCCCTTTTACCCAAATTAATTTTAAAGGATCAGGTGGGTTTCATACGTGGTAGGGAAGCGAAAGACAATACCACTATTAATCTAATGCTATTAATCTACATAGATGGTTGACATCCACCCACCAATGTGTTTTTTTTTTCTATCCCTAGACGCGGAGAAGGCGTTTGATAGAGTGGCCTGGGACTATATGCTTGAATTCCTTAAAATGATTGGCTTGCCAGACCATATGTTACATTTCATCCTGGCTTTATACTCTTCCCCAATGGCAAGGGTCAGAATTGATGGCCACCTATCGAACGCCTTACCAATCTCAAATGGTACTCCTCAGGGATGCCCCCTATCTCCTCTACTTTTTGTTCTCACCCTTGAACCCTTACTTCAACATCTAAGATCTAACCCTGACATCAAGGGTATCACCATTAATCAACACACCTACAAACTTGCGGCCTTTGCCGATGACATTCTATTATTTCTCTCAGAACCTCACATTACTATTCCAAATATACTCAAAGATTTTGATATGTTCAGGAATTTAGCCAATCTTCAACTTAATTTTAACAAATCCGAGGCACTGAATGTTTCTCTAGAACTTAATGAGATTTCTCACTGCCAGTCTAATTTCCCTTTCAAATGGAGTAAAGAATCAGTCACTTATCTAGGTATCCAATTACCTAAACTCTATTCAATAAACTACATCCCCATTCTTCATAACATCCAAAAAGATTTGAAGT
Source organism: Aquarana catesbeiana (assembly GCF_042186555.1). NCBI lineage: Eukaryota > Metazoa > Chordata > Amphibia > Anura > Ranidae > Aquarana > Aquarana catesbeiana. Next base: position 169,799,461 of record NC_133334.1, on the reverse strand, counting down.
CATGGTCTACAGGTATCTTCTCCTGGTTTGGTAGAGCATCTATAATCAAAATGAATATCCTCCCAAGAATTCTATATATCCTACAAACCGTTCCCATCAAAATACCTCAAGCCTTTTTTACTTTGATTCGTAACAGCTTGCTCTACATTTATGTGGGGCAAGGCGAAACCTAGATTGAGCCATGAAAGACTGACCATACCCAAAATGAAAGAGGGTCTAGGTTTTCTAGATATCACCAAATATTACTGGGCTTGCCAGTTGGCAAAAAATATTGATTGGAATGTTCATTTCTCTACCAAAGACCGGGTAAGCATTGAACATTCCTTTTCTCCCATACCTCTACACCAACTACCTTGGATTACTCCTACTCACATTCCGCAAAATTGTAAACAACATCCTCTAATTGGTAATACTTTACAAATATTCTGTAAGTCCTGACAAAAATTTCAAATTTCCTCTACCCCAGGACCTCTTACACCTATTTCTAACAACCCATATTTCCCAGCAGGCCTTTCGGAAACATTCCTTGAAAAATCTTGGCCTCATACCAATATGAGAGCTGCCCAATTTTTCGAAACAATTCCTTTATGAATTTGACTGATTTATCTTCACTGAACTCAGACCACCCCTTTCCATTTTGGTCTTACTTCCAAATTAGGCATTTCTTGAATAATCCTCTGACTCGAGAAGCTCATGCTAGACAATATACTTCTTTTGAATTGATATGTACAAGAACAGAACCACAGAGACATATTATTTCTGAACTTTACTCCCTTTTTTTTCTCATGCCACAGTCCTAAATCCAATATTGCAAGTCAGTGTTGGGAAAGAGATCTTTTTATTGACCTAACGGAGGAGGATTGGAGTAGAGTTTACTCTCACATTCATAAAGGATCTATTAATGTGTCCATACAAGAGAATGGTTTCAAGATTTTTTCAAGATGGTATAAAACTCCACTCCGATTACATAAAATTTCCCCCTCAATACCACCTAACTGTTGGAGATGCGGAGATGCAGACAGTTCTTTACTACATATAATGTATTCTTACCCTCATATTCAACCCTTCTGGAAGGAAATTAATCGTTTAACTACTTGCATCTCTGCAATTCCAATAGACTTCAGCCCAGCACAAATGCTTTTACACCATTCTCACATCCCAAATAGGGATGAGCCGAACACCCTCCTGTTCGGTTCGCACCAGAACATGCGAACAGGAAAAAAGTTCGCTCGAACACGCGAACACCGTTAAAGTCTATGGGACACGAACATGAATAATCAAAAGTGCTAATTTTAAAGGCTTATATGCAAGTTATTGTCATAAAAAGTGTTTGGGGACCTGGGTCCTGCCCCAGGGGACATGGATCAATGCAAAAAAAAGTTTTAAAAACGGCCGTTTTTTCAGGAGCAGTGATTTTAATAATGCTTAAAGTCAAACAATAAAAGTGTAATATCCCTTTAAATTTCGTACCTGGGGGGTGTCTATAGTATGCCTGTAAAGGGGCGCATGTTTCCTGTGTTTAGAACAGTCTGACAGCAAAATGACATTTGGAAGGAAAAAACACATTTAAAACTACCCGCGGCTATTGCATTGCCGACAATACACATAGAAGTTCATTGATAAAAACGGCATGGGAATTCCCCCCAGGGAAACCCCGAACCAAAATTAAAAAAAAAAAAAATGACGTGGGGGGGTCCCCCTAAATTCCATACCAGGCCCTTCAGGTCTGGTATGGATTTTAAGGGGAACCCCGCGCCAAAAAAAAAAAAAAAAACCGGCGTGGGGTTCCCCCAAAAATCCATACCAGACCCTTATCCGAGCACGCAACCTGGCAGGCCGCAGGAAAAGAGGGGGGGATGAGAGTGCGCCCCCCCCCCTCCTGAACCGTACCAGGCCACATGCCCTCAACATTGGGAGGGTGCTTTGGGGTAGCCCCCAAAACACCTTGTCCCCATGTTGATGAGGACAAGGGCCTCATCCCCACAACCGTGGCCGGTGGTTGTGGGGGGTCTGCGGGCGGGGGGCTTATCAGAATCTGGAAGCCCCCTTTAACAAGGGGACCCCCAGATCCCGGCCCCCCCCCTGTGTGAAATGGTAAGGGGGTACTTACCCCTACCATTTCACTAAAAAACTGTCAAAATAGTTAAAAATGACAAGAGACAGTTTTTGACAATTCCTTTATTTAAATGCTTCTTCTATCTTCCTTCATCTTCTTCTTCTTCTGGTTCTTCTGACTCTTCTGGTTCTTCCTCCGGCGTTCTCGTCCAGCATCTTCTCCGCGGCGTCTTCTATCTTCTTCTCCTCGGGCCGCTCCGCACCCATGGCATGAGGGGAGGCTCCCGCTCTTCTCTTCATCTTCTTCTTCATCCTCTTCTCTTCTTCATCTTCTTCATCTTCTCTTCTTTTCTTCTGCGGGCCGCTCCGCATCCATGCATGGAGGGAGGCTCCCGCTGTGTGACGGCGTCTCCTCGTCTGACGGTTCTTAAATAACGGGGGGCGGGGCCACCCGGTGACCCCGCCCCCCTCTGACGCACGGTGACTTGACGGGACTTCCCTGTGACGTCACGGGGAATGCCACAGGGAAGTCCCGTCATGTCCCGTGCGTCAGAGGGGGGCGGGGTCACCGGGTGGCCCCGCCCCCCGTTATTTAAGAACCGTCAGACGAGGAGACGCCGTCACACAGCGGGAGCCTCCCTCCATGCATGGATGCGGAGCGGCCCGCAGAAGAAAAGAAGAGAAGATGAAGATGAAGAAGATGAAGAAGAGAAGAGGATGAAGAAGAAGATGAAGAGAAGAGCGGGAGCCTCCCCTCATGCCATGGGTGCGGAGCGGCCCGAGGAGAAGAAGATAGAAGACGCCGCGGAGAAGATGCTGGACGAGAACGCCGGAGGAAGAACCAGAAGAGTCAGAAGAACCAGAAGAAGAAGAAGATGAAGGAAGATAGAAGAAGCATTTAAATAAAGGAATTGTCAAAAACTGTCTCTTGTCATTTTTAACTATTTTGACAGTTTTTTAGTGAAATGGTAGGGGTAAGTACCCCCTTACCATTTCACACAGGGGGGGGCCGGGAACCTGGGGTCCCCTTGTTAAAGGGGGCTTCCAGATTCCGATAAGCCCCCCGCCCGCAGACCCCCACAACCACCGGCCACGGTTGTGGGGATGAGGCCCTTGTCCTCATCAACATGGGGACAAGGTGTTTTGGGGGGCTACCCCAAAGCACCCTCCCAATGTTGAGGGCATGTGGCCTGGTACGGTTCAGGGGGGGGGGGGCCGCACTCTCGTCCCCCCCTCTTTTCCTGCGGCCTGCCAGGTTGCGTGCTCGGATAAGGGTCTGGTATGGATTTTTGGGGGAACCCCACGCCGTTTTTTTTTTTTTTTTGGCGCGGGGTTCCCCTTAAAATCCATACCAGACCTGAAGGGTCTGGTATGGAATTTAGGGGGAACCCCACGTCATTTTTTTTTTTTAATTTTGGCGCAGGGTTCCCCTTAATATCCATACCAGACCTGAAGGGCCTGGTATGGAATTTAGGGGGACCCCCCCACGTCATTTTTTTTTTTTTTAATTTTGGTTCGGGGTTTCCCTGGGGGGAATTCCCATGCCGTTTTTATCAATGAACTTCTATGTGTATTGTCGGCAATGCAATAGCCGCGGGTAGTTTTAAATGTGTTTTTTCCTTCCAAATGTCATTTTGCTGTCAGACTGTTCTAAACACGGGAAACATGCGCCCCTTTACAGGCATACTATAGACACCCCCCAGGTACGAAATTTAAAGGGATATTACACTTTTATTGTTTGACTTTAAGCATTATTAAAATCACTGCTCCTGAAAAAACGTCCGTTTTTAAAACTTTTTTTTGCATTGATACATGTCCCCTGGGGCAGGACCCAGGTCCCCAAACACTTTTTATGACAATAACTTGCATATAAGCCTTTAAAATTAGCACTTTTGATTTCTCCCATAGACTTTTAAAGGGTGTTCCGCGGCATTCGAATTTGCCGCGAACACCCCAAATTGTTCGGTGTTCGGCGAACTTGCGAACAGCTAATGTTCGAGTCGAACATGAGTTCGACTTGAACTCGAAGCTCATCCCTAATCCCAAAATATTGGTAACATAAGTCATTGGCTTTGCATTTAATCAATGCAGCTAAAATGTATATTACAGCTCTTTGGAAAAATGTTACTCCCCCCACTATTGGAGATTGGTTTAGTCGCATAAATAGAGTGGCAGATATGGAAGAATTGATTCATCAAGCCAGGGATACGTCTCATATATTCCAGAAAATATGGGCGTGTTGGCGACTCTTCCAAATATCATCTGAATTCAAACAATTAATCTCCAGGTAATGCTTTAACTTACTTTTTAGATCAGGTAGAGGGAGGAAGAAGAAGTAATTCCCTCTCCTCACTTTTCTCTCATTACCCTTACTTATCCTTCACTAAAATATAGTTATATTCATAAAAAGGTCGATATTGCAGGACACCCTTAAATGCTTCTATCATCCCCTCTCTATCCCGCTTAGATATAGATATTTCTTCTTAAGCTTTGATCTCCCCCCTATTATACCCTTTACTTATAATTTCTGTTTTATTGATATCTCCTTAATCATAATTTTCCCAATTTGCAGTTGAGACACATATAATCTTTCAGGTTAGTAAGGATTCGCTAGAGGTCCGGAGACCGCAATCCTTCGAGTTCTCTACAATATTTACTATATGTGTCCCTTCATTGTTAAGATTACTTCTAATCCGACCTATTCTAAGCTTTCATATCATTTATTTATAGTTATTTGGTTTGTTCTATTACACACAAAATTACTTTATTTAATTTACCAGATTTAAGGTATTTAATATAATTTACTTGTGTACGATTTTCGCAGCTCATTTAGATTGCGTGAATTGTTATATAAAAGGTATAGGTGAAATTACAAATTTTGCTTTCACTTTTATTATCTTAACATTATTATCCATAATCTTATTTCTTATAAGCTTTTTATAGGCATACTTTGACTGTTTACACTTATCTTTTGAAAAATTCTATATTCATTGTATTATTATATGACCTTGTAATACTGTATACTTTCTGTTCAATAAACAATAAAACTCTATTGAAATAAATTCAACAACGGTTTTCTTTGCACAAGACACAGAGGAGAATAAAAGCCTGTAAATCTCTCTGAGGGAGGACTTTGAATCATTTCCCACTGCAGTCGTATAATATTGATGTAATCAGAGAGGACATCCACCTCCTGAGCAGAATGTGCTATTCTGGTCAGGATGAAGAAATGTTCTCAAGGGTAATGTCTGAAGCACCAAAAGTAACAGAGTGTTACTGTAGAAGGCACCCATGGGTCCCAAAAAATGGGCTTTACCATCTGTGCACAGAATCGTCCACCCTGGCCCTCACCAAACTAGCCGGGGTGGGTCTCCCATCAACCAAACTCCTGTAGGGGATGAAGGGATTGAAAAGGACCATGGCTGTGCATCCTTCAGAAAGGTGCCCTTACACACCCTTCTATTTGCTCTTGAAGTTTTCCATTCTGGCAAAAGGCTCGAATCCTGGAATGTATAGTGGACCAAACTAGCAGAGAGAACTCACTGGAGCCTCAACTTCCTCTGAGGAGGAAGGTCAGACTAACCGCCATTTTCTCCTGGAATAGTGCTCAGCGTTGGGATGTACATCTGACTTTTAATCATGACCAATAAAGAATGTTTGACATTCCAAGGATGTGTGTCGCTCTATGAAACTTAAACACTGCTAAATGGCAATCAAGAGCCGACTGCAAACACCATCCATCTGCACAGTAAACTGAGGACATCCAGGGTTTAGCGGCTGTGAGTCTCTTGGAATTGTCAAAACTTCTAGTCAGAGGGAAAAACTTGTCATCATACAGGCACATACAACCACCCTACCTGATGACGAGTTTGTTGACCAAGGACTAGGCTTTAATGCCCCCTTCATTTTCACTGAATGCAGCACTTACAGGAAGATTTAAAACAATAAATGCTACTTCATCCGCAAAATCCACCGAGTACATGAAGTGTTACTAAGCCCACAACAGTAAAATCAGTTTGTACATGCAGTAAAGCATGCTTATACTCACTGTGGAACCTAAGGGGGTTAATCCACTGCATTGTGTAAAAAGGATGTTTGATCTTGTTTGCACGGACACTCCTCTTCTTCCACTGTGTCAGAAACCATGAATCAGACTGAGACAGAAGTACAGTTAAATCACACTTGTTTAATAATAAAAAAGGTAAACAGAGTAAACTTAGTCAAAACATAGCCAGAGTTCAGGAACCAGAACGGTTAGTCAGACAAGCCAAAACGTCAGGGAGCCAGAGATGAGCGTAGTAGAACAGAAAGCAGGATCTGGAGCCAGAAGGAATGTCAGCCAAGCAAGTCTTAAACAGGAACACAGGAGAGCGTCTCTAGAGATGTGACCAAGGTGAAGGCAGAGATCATCTGGACTGGCTTAAGTAGGCAGGACTGACTAGCAGGATATCATCAACAGGTGAGTCACGGTGGAGAGATAGGAGCTGGCAATTAGCCGACAGCTGAGCGGCCAGCTTTGAGAAGGAAGGGTTGAGCCTGGCAAGCAGTGGCGAGGAGAAGAGGAGGGTCTCAGAGAGGAGCCCTCACCATGGCTGGATGGAGCTGATAGATCCCATAGGGGGTTGTAAGGGGGAGGTAGGAGAGAAGAGGTGTCTGGGCCGCCCCTTTCTGGGGCTTCCAATCAGGGTGGGCAGGGGGGTCTGGGGCTCCATCTGCGGGGAGAGACGGAGCTACTATGCCACAATCCCCTTTCTGCAGCCAGCGACCACGAGCATGAGGGAGAGCCAGGCCCCAAGCCGTCGTCCTCCAGCATCCAGCTACCCTCAGCCACAGCAACCAAACTTTATATAAACCACTGTGTCCCACCCCCCCACTAGCCTCATCCTTTCCTCCTGATTATTGTTCCACAAACAGTCAGGACAGCTCAGTCCTCTTACTCCTCTACTATTGTGCCCACCTGTGATAGACAGCCCCTGACCCCTCCTTCTGCGCTTCCCTCATCCCAACCCACCCAGATTTTCCCTGCCAGGGGGTTGGGAGGTCCCAGCCCAGTCCAGTGCTGATCCTCAGCCATGGTGGCCCGGTGTTCTATCAGATTACTGCTACCCATCAGATTGTGTAACAGAAGTGACGTTCCCACAAAAAATACTGCGCATGCGCTATGCGTTCCAACATGTGTTCCATGGCGCTATGCGTTCCAAACACTTTATCATCTGACGGGTAACAATATTCTTATAGAAGACCCCTGCGGACATCTTAGTACACCCAGTTACCTCTTGAATTTTAGAGTAATTTTAGCAATAAAGTGAGGAGATATAAATTAATATAGTGTATTGGCATCTGTGATGCTGTTTGGATGTTATATTTTGAAAGCCTAAAAGGTTTAACACTGAGCAGTGCAGGGTGTACCAACATGGCCTCCGCCACCTTCCTACTGCAGGCGTCCAGCTTCTTTCAAAATGTAACATCAAACCAGCATCACGGATGTCAATACACTATATTAATTTATACACATAGCGCATGCACAGTAAGTATTTTTGGTCAGAAGGTCACTTCTGTTACACAATTTGATGGGTAGCGGCAATCTGATAGAACACCGGGTGTTCCACATCCTACACTGGCACTGCCTGCTGATTGGTTTCTCTGTGGCTATCTCCTGCCAGGAGCTCTTCCCCTATGGGGTGTCCCGGGGGGGACGTACTGCTGCCCGACAGCAATGATGAGACCTCTGAGGTGGTGAAACTCGCATAGCCCCTTCTCTTCTATGAGGCCAAGTTCAAGGAGCTCCATGAGTACAGCACTGACCGAGACAGAGCGCTGACACCAGCACTGACCGAGACAGAGCACTGACACCAGCACTAACTGAGTGTCAGGGCAGGGCTCTCAGCCCTTCCTTCTCTCTGCTCAGGATGCTCAACTGTCGGTTAATTGCCAGAACTCATCATTCCACAGTGGTTCACCTGTTGATCATCTCCTGCTTGTCAGTCAAGCCCACAGCCAGCCCCTCCTGGATGTTTAAACTGCCTGGTTCATTTAATCAATTGCCTTTGCCTTGGTCAAACATATCTAGAGACTCTCTGCTGTGTTTCTGTTGAAGACTTGCCTGGCTGACGTCCCTTCTGGTTTCTGATCCTGTCTGCTGCCTCTGACTACGCTGATCTCTGGCTCCCCGATTTCCTGGCTTGTTCTGACTACCCAAATTGGCTACTGAACCCTGGCTATATTTTGACTATGGTTTACCAGTTGTACCATTTTTACCATTTTATTAAAAGGTGTGATTTTTACTGCATTTTCTGTGTCTGTCTGTTTCATGGTTCCTGGCAGTAGGCGAAGGCCATGAATCCAGAAGATGTAGGCAAACCACCTAGTGGTAATATTTTTTTCCAGGTTGAATGAGCAGGTTTACCGCATGGATCAGTTTGCCATAGCGTTACAGATGCTCCTGATTCGCACTGCTCACCTGGGTCTTCCCACTGTGGCTGTTCTGGTATAACCTGTGTTGCAGGCCATCCCTGCTACTGCTCCAGTCTCTGTGCAGGCACCGGCCTCAAATATTATCTCTGTAAGAGGTATGTCTGGTTCTGCTTCGGTTCCCCAGCGATTTGGGGGCGATCCAGTTTAATGCAGAGGGTTTCTGAACCAGGTTAGGATATACTTTGAGATGCTGCCCCAGGCATTCCCCACTGACAGAGGCAGAGAAGCTCAGTTAAATAGTATTAGCTATTTAAATATATAGTATTCAGATTCTTTCCATATATAAGACATAATGTTTCATTAGCCTGAATCCCCACTCACCAGAAGACTGCAGTCAGAGGACATGTGAGGCCTGGGAGCCCGTGGGAATGCTCCACCCCACCTCAACGGAGGAGAATGGATGGGCCCCTATATATGTACAAATGATGAAGTGTAATGAGCCATATGATTACAATGGCTTAAAGAATCATGAGGGAGAGAAGGGGGAAGGGGGGGGAGAGAGGGGGAGGAGAGGGGAAGGGGAGAAAAAAGAAGCAAGACAAGAGGAGAGAGAAGGAGAGGAAGAAGAGAGGGGGGAATGAAAGACAAGAGAATGGGAAGTGAGAGGGGAGAAAGAAAGGGGATAAGGGAGAAGAAAAATAAGAGAAGGGGGGGGAGGAAGAAAGGGAGAACAGAGGTAGGAGAGGGGGGAAGAAAGGAAGAGGAAAGGGAAGAAAAATGGAAAAGAAGGGAAAAGGGGGAGAGGTGAGGGAGAAGAAGCGAAAGGGAAGGAAAAAGAAAGGAGAAGAAAGAAGAGACAAGGATTAAAGACAAGAAGAGCAAAGGAAAGGAACAAACAAGAGAGAAAAAGAAAACAGTGCAAGGAATAAGCCACACACTAAAAATGAAGGGAAAAGAAAAAGAAAAGGAAGGGGAAAGAAAGGGGGGATTGGCCCCAGTGAAGTTAAAAGTGTTTAAAATTACTTACCAAGTGAATGCGTTAAAGTTTGTAACAGACCTTATTGAAAAATCAATACAGCCTTAGGAACTAAAAAATAAACAGTAGTGTGACTGTGAGCCTCTAGCCACAAATCCTAACTAGGAAATGGGAAAACAAACAAGTAGAAGTCCTCAAACAATGACGTGTGAATCTTCTTGGCATGCAAGGAATGATGTGAAACAACCACAATGGTGAACCCGGAAAGTGAAGTAAGATAAGGTACTCTTACCAGAGCAGGTGGACCCGGATGTCAGCAACACTCAATCATAAAAGCTTAAATGATCGAATCTGTGGCTCTCTCCGATGGGGGTAGAGGTCCAGGGTCTTCCACGGATATCTCCAAATGACCTCAATGAACCCGACCCGGCCGGGAAGGCGACATCTCCAAAGGAACCTCCACAGCAGTTCTCATCAAAAAACGGTGTATGTGAAAGAAGAGAGGGGGGCTCCAATAGTGCGGGTCAAAAAGGTAGGTTTATTAAAACCGCAATGACAGATAAAAGTGATCACAATAAATAAAAAGCAATGTAGGGAGCAGTAAGTGTAGCCCACGCTTACTGCTCCCTACATTGATTTTTATTTATTGTGATCACTTTTATCTGTCATTGTGGTTTTAATAAACCTACCTTTTTGACCTGCACTATTGGAGCCCCCCCTCCCTTCTTTCACATACACCGTTTTTTGATGAGAGCTGCTGTGGAGGTTCCTTTGGAGATGTCGCCTTCCTGGCGAAGGCGGGAAGGCGACATCTCCAAAGGAACTAATTGCAATAGCAACTAAACCTCTCCAATGTGGATAATGAGTGTCAAAACCATGCCATATGAGACATGTATGGCTGTAATAAGAGATACCATTCAAATAAGCTCTACATGTTTCGCGAAAATAGCTTCTTCAGGAGCTTGATAAGCATTCTAAGGAGAGAAAGAGGCAGTCAATAATTGTAGCAATTATAGTAATGTATAGCATAAATAGGAAGTCTCAAAAAAATGCATAAAACCACAAAAACGCACTCAAGGGTGGCCGTACCAAGGCATGCAATGTGCGCAGAAGGCAACATGTGGGGATGTTCCAGGTAAAAGACAATACATATGTGTCCATATATAAGCATCAAAAGGAAAAAGTGACACAATTATAAGGCAACCAACACCACAACATAATATTTTGCAAAAACCACAGTAGTCCTATCTGGGCCTACCTTAGCGTAACATAGAAGTTGTATAAATGGATACAGCTGAGATCTTAAATTTTAGCTTATATAGTGCTGAGCGATAGTAGAAAGCCCACCTAAAAAAAACATACATATATATATATATATAGGTGTGCGTGTGTGTGTGTGTGTCTGTGTGTCTGTGTCTGTGTGTGAGAGAGAGGGAGAGAGAGAGAGAGAGAGAGAGAGAGAGAGAGAGAGAGAGAGAGAGAATATTAGGAATAGCTCCATAAAACGACTCAAAGAGATGAAAACTAAAGGATATTATCATTACCCTCACCTGGTACTTGTAATTAATATGTATAAAAGATGTCAGGGCCAGGAAATTAGACCAACATTGAACCCAAAGAGACTAACATCATAAGGGAACGGAATAGGCTGTGTCGCTGTACCAGCACAAAAAGCAAAGACAGAACTTCAAATCCACACCATCTAGAAAAGTAAAAATAACCACTAAGTACTGCAAAGGTCCAAGGAAAATGCCTCTGAAGGCTATGTGAGCAAATACAAGTACATACCAGGCCAAGTAAAGTTGAAGGATACAAATGGATCCAAAAATGGGATCAGCGTTTGAGGTGGTTGCCATTAAGTAAGGCTACAATCATAGCCTTATATGCACATCCCAATCAGGTGTGTGGTGGGACTTACGCATCACCTGACTCGTCCAAACAGGGGTGCTCGCGCAACTTCGCTCGGCCGCGCATGCGCAGACTGCATGAGCAGAAACAGCAAATGAGATCGAGCGGGGGGGAGCGTCCCAGTGGAAGCCAGAGAGCTGAGAGCTCCCCCCAGTGTAACCGCTGGCAATAACAGTGCGCCGACGTGTGCACTGTGAAGGTATGGATGGAACAGACCTATGCTGCTAGATGATATAGCAGCCAACAGGGGTAACAACTGAAGGGAGGAAACAAGCCTAAGGCCCACAACGTTGCAGAGGCGTCGCAAAAATGCGACAAGACTGTGGCTTATGCGACAAGACTGTGGCTTACTGGCCGCACATATGGCCTGCAACGCCACATACCATGCAAAGCCAGCCCATCAGTGCAATCTCGCAGTCCTACGCATAGTCAAGACCGATAAGCTACAACAGTTTGAAAAAGTAGAAATTACACATATAGTAAGATTTCACATATAAACAGTATAGGTAGACTTAACATAAATGAACATATGAAATAACATTTGAACATTGATTGTATATAAGCAAGGGGTGCCACAGGCAGATGATCATTATTACATTAATTGGGGAATAACAGAAATAGATACCACTACAATAGCAGAAATGCATCAAAAGAAAATAGTAAAAATATATTCCAAATATATCAGTGATCGTCCTGAGATCTCTTTACGTGATAAACTCACTAATGCCGTGTAAACACGAGCGGACTTTCAACGGGCTGAACTCCGAAGGACTTTATGATGGACTTCCGAAGGAGTTCCGACGTAACGGACTTGCCTACACACGATCACACCAAAGTCCGACTGATTCGAACGTGATGACGTACGACCAAGCTAGAATAAAGAAGTTCATAGCCAGTAGCCAATAGCTGCCCTTGCGTCGTCGTTTGTCTGTCAGACTAGCATACAGACGAATGGATTTTTCGACCGGACTCGATTCCGTCGGAAACATGTTCTATTTCTAAAGTCCGTCTGATTTTTCAACAGCAAAGGTCCGATGAAGCCCACACACGACCTTTGCTGTGGAAAAGTCCAGTTGTGTGTACACGGCATAACTCACCCGAGATAAAGGGATTTTTAGATGTGGTCATTGCCCTTGGATATCTACAGGCTTTAGATTTAAATTGCCCAATGGGGAACTTTTTTACCCCCATTTTTGGGCTGACTGTAGCACACAGGGGGTCGTTTATCTCATGACCTGCAAATGCGGGGTGTTTTACGTTGGGAAGACTAGACATGTGTATTGCGTTTTGTTCCGAATCGAAATTCCGATGACTTATTTGGACATTCGGATGCATCCGAATTACCGAATTACAATACTAACGATTTTAAAGAATCCGAAATAACGTTTTGAATTGAAAAACCACGGACGAAATTCGAATCGAATTTGCAAACAAACTCAAATTCAAAATCAAAATCTATTCGAATCTAATTCGAAAACAAATTTGAATCAAATTCGAAAAAAATATAAATCGATTTCTAAAAAAGAATACAATAAAATAGAATATAAAATAATAAAATAATAGAATAAAAATAAAAGAATAATAAAGAATAGAATAGAATTTATTAGAATGTAAGAAAATACAATAGAATATGACCGTCTTCTGAAATTCGAATTTCGAATAGTATAAATTCAAATTCAAGAATAGATGGGAAAATAACTCAAAAATAACTAAAAACAATGGAAACTAAAATAATACATATTATACTTTATTCTATGCAGTTCTGTTGTTTTTCTAGTCTATTCTTTTCTATTATTTTATATTCTATTCTAACATGAAATCATTCTATAATAAATTCTAATTTCGGAAGATGTTTTTTATATATATATATATATAATAAGATTCTCTGGTCTGATGAGACCAAGATAGAACTTTTTGGCTAAATTCTAAGTGGTATGTGTGGAGAAAATCAGGCACTGCTCATCACCTGTCCAATACAATCCCAACAGTGAAGCATGGTGGTGGCAGCATTATGCTGTGGGGTGTTTTTCAGCTGCAGGGACAGGATAACTGGTTGCAATCGAGGGAAAGATGAATGTGGCCAAGTACAGGGATATCCTGGACGAAAACCTTCTCCAGAGTGCTCAGGACTGGGCCGAAGGTTTACCTTCCAATAAGACAATGATCCTAAGCACACAGCTAAAATAATGAAGGAGTGGCTTCACAACAACTCCGTGACTGTTCTTGAATGGCCCAGCCAGAGCCCTGACTTAAACCCAATTGAGCATCTCTGGAGAGTCCTAAAAATGGCTGTCCACCAACGTTTACCATCCAACCTGACAGAACTGAACAGGATCTGCAAGGAGGAATGGCAGAGGATCCCCAAATTCAGGTGTGAAAAACTTGTTGCATCTTTCCCAAAAAGACTCATGGCTGTATTAGATCAAAAGGGTGCTTCTACTAAATACCGAGCAAAGGGTCTGAATACTTAGGGCCATGTGATATTTCAGTTTTTCTTTTTTAATAAATCTGCAAAAATGTCAACAATTCTGTGTTTTTCTGTCAATATGGGGTGCTGTGCGTACAATAATGAGGAAAAATATGAAATTATATAGTGTGTGTAAATATATATATATATTTACACACACACACACTTTTTTATTTTAGAGGCCCATACTTTTTTCCCAGGACTTGACCCCTGTAGAGAATTACTTTGCGTCCCCACTGTATATATATATATATATATATGTGTGTGTGTGTTTTTTAGGTGGCTTTCTACTATCACTCAGCACTATATAAGCTAAAATTTAAGATCTCAGCTGTATCCATTTGTTACACTAAGGTAGGCCCAGATAGGACTACTGTGCTTTTTGCATAATATTATGTTGTGGTGTTGGTTGCCTTATACTTGTGTCACTTTTTCCTTTTGATGTTTATATATGGACACATATTGTAACGAGCCCCTGCTCACTCGGTTCCACTCTCCCGGCACTCCTCTGCTGCTATAGAATCAGATTGCAGATCGCAACGTCTGATGGCTCGGTCATCTGATGCTCCAGGATTCAAACTACAGCTATGTGCCTTTCGAATCCAGTTGTGATAGCTCAGAACAAACACCAGGCAGGCTGTATGTAAGTTTAAACAGGAATCTCACTTTTATTGGATGCACACAACACAATTTTATACACAGCAATTTGAACACCCCGCCCCCAACAACCACTTTCCTATTGGTCAATTGTAAAGTACACTTTAGTCTTCAATTAAGGTCCTCTTGGCCATGCAAATGAGGACTTGAAACAGGGTCAGCAGGGATTGGTCCGATAGCTTGAATAGAAGGACTGATATGTGTAATGACACAGAGAAGCCCCAGGGGGCAATTAAAGTACATAAACAAACAGTCAAACACAGAACAATGCCTTCCTTCCAGACCATGGAGCCATCTGGAGGGAGTTACCCTTAAAACAGGGCAGCAGATCCCCCCCACTGTGTAATAGAATCAAAGGGAAATACTTCAATATTCCAAACTTCATGACACATATGTATTGTTTTTTACCTGGCACGTCCCCACATGTTGCCTGCTGCGCACATTGCATGCCTTGGTTCAGCCGACCCTTGAGAGCGTTTGTGGTTTTATGCATTTTTTGAGACTTCCTATTTATGCTATGCATTACTATAATTTCTACAATTATTGACTGCCTCTTTCTCTCCTTAGAATGCTTATCAAGCTCCTGAAGAAGCTATTTTCGCAATACATGTAGAGCTTATTTGAATGGTATCTCTTATTTCAGTCATACATGTTACATATGGCATGGTTTTGACACTCATGATCCACATTGGAGAGTTTTAGTTGCTATTACAATTAGTTTGCAGTATTTTAAATGTTTTTATCTCTATGTATTAATTGTTAATAAAAAGTTTGTTAATGTTTATTTTTTCTATGATTGGTGCCTGGAAAGTCAATTTTTTCAACTTTCTTTATTCAATCAATTAACATTTAGGACGTGGCCCCCACAGTTCCATCCTGTGTTGGTGCTTTTTGTAACTTTTTGATTCATACTGCTAGGGTGGAAGCACCCCCCCCCTCTTTTTCTGATGGAATTTAGTATAACGCTATTTTACTGCTAGTATTAAAATGTAATCTTTTGATTTAGATTTGGACATTGTGCGTCTACGTAGGTGTGCACTTGGGCCCCCTTTTTCTCCCCCCCCTCCCCTCTTCCCTTTTTTGTCAACTAATCAAGTTGTGGTAGTTGAAAAAATGGACTTTGTAGGGGAAGCCTGGTCAGCATATATGAATGAAATTCATACAAATTGTAATACAACTACTAGAGATGATCTGGATCCCAATATATTTCTAGAGCTAGGAGATTACCAAAAAAGAAGTCTAACCTGTACCGGCATACCAAGTTTTTTCAGCAATACATACATGATAATATCTGCACAATCAATCAGTTTGAGGATACAGCTTTTTCCCTCTTAAAAATGTTACCCCTGAATTGAAGTGTGATTGGGAGCAGGAACTTACTAACTGTAGCATTGAATTGATCAAGCTATTGGTGGCACAGTACAGGCTTGATTTAATTTCCCTAGACCAGGAACTTATTTCCCTTCAAACAAAACATGAGTCCGTTAAAAGCCACATACAATTTGAAAAAAAGTGGCAAGAACTTAAAGAATATTTAAATAAACTCAACAAAGATATTATCTCTAAAAAACAGACCAAAATGTACAGAGATAAGATGGCCTTCCTGGAGGGATATGCTTATTGTTGGAATTTGATGCCACACAACAGAAGATCTGGACAAGGTTCCAGATCTATGGGTTCGGCCCAATTTTCTAGAGAAGAAGATACTGGATCTGATTTCTCCTTATCCTCTTCATCTACTCGACCTACACCTACACCTACCACCCCAGCACGGTTTAATCCTAATTTAGGTGCACGTAAAAGAGGCTTCAAAGGAAGCCACCCTTTCACTCCTCACCCCAAAAAACGTTCTGATGATACCAGTAAACGCCCTCCGTATTCTTCTAAACACCAGCACGAACAATCACAATCAGGCCCTAATGTAAGTGGCCCTTTAGCTGCTCAACCTACTACACATTTGGGACCTTTTAGCAGCCCAGGCCTTGAGTCTGCTCCATAATAATTCTAATAATACACTGCAACTACAAATCCTATCTCCATTGGATCTTCCAACAGTGACAACCCTTCTGCACGCTCTTTGAGAACATCACTGTTACTACCTAATCCTATGACGCCCTTGCTGATACCTACCAAACAAAGTACACTTGATTCACATTTAGCACTTATACAATCGCAAGCTTTAAATTTTCCTTTGGGAGTGACCCAAACCCTTCAAATGTAGAATTAAATATTATTAATCTCACTCCATATTCTTTTTCACAAAATGATCTCCACCTTTTGAAATATGGGTTAAGTTTTTGTCCAACATTTCAGTTGGACAAATATGATACCATCAAAGGCCTTTATTTTCTAGAAGATTAACCTACAAATTTCGGTTTGATCATGATCGGATACGCTCTAGGCAGCATAGGGAACTCTCGGAAAGTATTAAATATTTCACTATGAAGGAATTCCGGGCATTCAGAGATCTCATCCTCCTCTTGGAAGAGAGTGAGACCTCTGGACCCATCACATCCACTACAGATAATGAAGAATCGGTACCCCCTCTATTGTCCATTCCTGTCAACAAGTTTAGACCCAAATCAACCAAATTTCCAGATCTCACCACCAATCCCCATATTTGGGCTTTTTTGATGGCTACTATTAGTGACATGAAGCATTTAGTGTTGGATCCTTAAATTTATTAGGCGTATCAGCGCATAGTGGTCATGTGGATACGAGTTGAGTTACAGGTGCCACGTCTTATCTAAGTAGGTTGGAGAACATGGAGAAAATGTGGGCTCAAGACTTTTTAGGCACAGTGATTACTAAGTATATGTTTAAAATTCTAGTTTATTTAGAAAATATTAAAAAGGAGCATAAAACAAGAAGACAAATAGGATTCAATTCATAATTATACAGTTTACAAATTATGCACTCCATACATAGCTAACTGAATGGTTAAATCCGGTAATTAGAGCAGTGTTTAGAATCAAAAATCTTGATCAGTATAGTTACGTTGCGTGGAACCAGAAGCTATGCAGTGGTGATAATCAAATTCTGTGTGAGCTCGACATGTTGCGCGCCAATTGCGCTTCTTCAGGAGCACAGAATTGAATACTGTAATGAACAATACATTTGCGGTAAATAATTCATCATGGTGTAATATAATTAAATTAAATGAAATTAGATAAACAAACCATGTAGTGAAATAGTGGAAGAGGCTGTCCCTAAAACCTAAGGAAATGTGTCTAACCTACAGAGACCCGGCAATAAACAGACAATGTGGGGACGAATGTAACATAATTAAAAATGGTAATGACTGAGTGGACTAAAGTAAATATGGGATATGTGCTGCATAATAGGTAAGAGTGGAATGGGAAGGGAAAAAAAAAAGGGGGGGAAGGAGGAAGGGGGAGAGGGGGAAAAAAAGGGTGAGGAAGGGGGGAGAGAGGGGAGGAAAAAATGGGGGGGGGGGGGAGGGGGGGGAAACGGACAGCGGGGGAGGGAGGGGAAAAAGGGGAGGGGGGGAAAGGGAGGGGGGGAGGGGTAGGGGAGAGGGGGCACAGGGGGAGGGGGGAAGGGGGGGGAAGGGGGAGGGGAAGGGGGAACGGGGAAGGGAGGGGGGAAAAAGGGTACAGAGGGAAAATACTACGTGCAGGTTTCAGTCCTAAAGTTAAATCAGTTTAATCAAATTATGAAATTATTTGATAAACATGTTAAAAGTAACATATAGCATATTGGGATGTCCTTTAATATTTAAAATGGTAATCAGGTTTGAGGTATAAATTGGACTTACCCTTATAGGCAAAGTAGCTATGTATATTAGAAGCAACCTCATTAGCATACATTGGTAGCTCTCAGTGGGCATCAGTTTTAGTTCGATGGAGGGGGATCTGGTTTCAAGGATAAATGATGGCATACACCGGGATTCGTGTGAAATTTATTACTTAGGAAATTACTGTTCCTGATCCCCAATTCTGCTGAGGCTGTCACGATAGACCCATAGGGAAAGACAAAAAGTCATAAGTATAGAGTATCTATCAGTGTTTAAAAGCGGTATCTACTAGGCAGTTATAGATCAGAGCTTACCTGAATTGGTAGTTAGGTATAGTAGATAAAAGGGGGGAGGGTTATAAGCCTCATGGATTCACACAGCCGTCTCGTAGAGAGCGGCTGGTAATATGGATTATCCCCAATTCTGCTAAGGCTGTCATCAAGATAGACCCATAGAGAGAGATAAAAAGCCATAAGTACAGAGTATCTATCAGTATTTAGAAGCAGTATCTAATAGGCAGTTATGGATCAAAGATTACCTGGATTAGCAGTTAGGTTAGTAGATAAAAAAGGAGAGGGTTTAGACCTCATAGATTGTACAAGAGGAGACGCAGGAAGCGTTTCTTGTACATCTGCCCCGCCTGTAGTCACCAATCGGCGTAGCTGACGTGACGTCATTCAGGCCGGCCGCCGACGCGTACTGCGCATGCCTCAATCTCCGGCGCCGTCCGAACAGCTGACGGCGCGGCGGAGAGAGAGGAGGCAGTCGCGTCCTGGTATCCTGGCAACGGAGCCCGCACGGAAGCAGCTGCGCAGACTCCCCACCTCCGACGTAAGCCGAAAGCTGACGGCGCGCCGGGGAGAGAGACGGCAGCTGCGTCCCAGTAGCCTGGCAACCAGGGAAACATGGGGGCATACTGCGCATGACTCACCCCCCCGTAGCAGGACCGCCAGCCGCCCGCCCATCGGGGAGGGACGAGGAGACAAAAGGCAGCCGCATACATGCCAGCACAGCGCCTCAGAATACCTATTGCGCCAATCACCTGAGAGGTAGGTGTGGCGCTGGGCGGCCGCACATTGCTGGAAACATCACCAGACGGTGCAGGAAAAAGGCACATACCGTGGTAAAAGGGGGCAGCCTCTTGAAATAAATGTTAATCCAATGCAGATAAATCATATTGTGTTGAGACATGGTATTAATAAACAAAGGCGGCTCAGGTTGTTGTAACAGCAATCGAGGTGAGAAAAAGGGATAGAAAAACAACAAATAAACAAAAAAAAAACAAAAAAAAACAAAAAAAAATATTTAGGAATATATACAAGGTATATCTGATATCAATGAATAACAATACATTATTACATGATTATATATCTAAGTCGAAAAAACAAAGCAATAGACCATATGATCTCTGAGCAGAAAAAAAAAAAAAACAATATAGGGGACCAGATAAAGGAAAGTGGATTGAATGATATCTGTTTAGAGAAAGGGTTTGTATGTTTGGGCCTCATTAATTCCAGGGGGAAATGTGGCGCATAGACGCTCTATCCACAAGGTTTCTTTTTGACACACTATTTTGTCCCAGTCTCCACCCCTAGGGTCTGTTGGAACCACTGCTAGTACAATGAATGAAATGAGGGAGACATTAAACCTATGGTAGAGGTCAAGGTGTCTGCTCACTGCTGTCACCATTTTTCCTTCCCCTGAAAAATAGACGTGGTCCTTAATTCTACAACGTAGGTGTCTGATTGTTTTCCCTACGTAGAATGCGCCACATTGACATAGCATAAGGTACACCACTCCTTTTGTGTCGCAGTCTGCGTAGAATTTGGGCATACATTTTTCCCCATTGGGTAATAGGAAAGATTTCCCCTCCTTAACCCAAGGGCAGAAGGCACATTTGCCGCATTGGGAAATTCCTGTTTTCGATTGTTTGTATTTAGGGGTGGTTACAAAGTGGCTTGAAGTCAGTTGATCACCCAGGGACCTGGTTCGTCTAAATGTTATTTGAGGGGAAGGACCAATGTATTTGTTAATAATGGGGTCTTCTTGGAGGATCGACCAATGTTTACTGAGTATGTCCCGAAGTTTCTGATGCTGTTGCGAAAATTTAGTGATGAATCTCACTGGGGCATTGGTAGAAATAGTTTTTTTCTTGAAAAGTAAGGAATTTCTAGATTGGCGAACGGCTTTATTGTATGCACTACGCAGTATAGTCTTAGTGTAGCCTCTTGCTAATAGTCTATTGCGGAGCGCGTTTGCTTGGAATTTAAATTCCTCTATGTGTGTACAGTTGCGGCGCAATCTGAGATACTGTGCATAAGGAATACTTTTGATAAGTGGTCTGGGATGGGCGCTTTCCGCGTGCAGTAAGGTGTTACCTGCCGTTTCCTTTCTGAACAGAGTAGTGGCTAGGTAGTTCTCTTTGTCTTTAAAGATAATTAGATCTAAAAAGGTTATTTGGTTCGGATGAGCACAGGTGGTGAATTTGAAATTCATAGAGTTATGATTGATAGTTTGAATAAAACTATCCAATAGATCTTGGGTACCTGTCCAAACCAAAAAAATGTCATCTATATAACGCCGCCATATAAGGGCGTGGTCAGTATAGATGGTGAGGTCCTCATTAGAAAAAATATTGCGTTCCCACCCCCCCAAGTACAGTAGTGCCCATGGCCACGCCCTGTACCTGGAGGAAGTGGGAATCCTTGAAACAAAAGTAGTTACGGGTTAGTACAAATTTCAGCAAATCCAAAACAAATTCACAATATTCCCACCTGTAGTGATCTTCAGAAACTTCAGGACATACTCAGTAAACATTGGTCGATCCTCCAAGAAGACCCCATTATTAACAAATACATTGGTCCTTCCCCTCAAAAAACATTTAGACGAACCAGGTCCCTGGGTGATCAACTGACTTCAAGCCACTTTGTAACCACCTCTAAATACAAACAATCGAAAACAGGAATTTCCCAATGCGGCAAATGTGCCTTCTGCCCTTGGGTTAAGGAGGGGAAATCTTTCCTATTACCCAATGGGGAAAAATTTACGCCCAAATTCTACGCAGACTGCGACACAAAAGGAGTGGTGTACCTTATGCTATGTCAATGTGGCGCATTCTACGTAGGGAAAACAATCAGACACCTACGTTATAGAATTAAGGACCACGTCTATTTTTCAGGGGAAGGAAAAATGGTGACAGCAGTTAGCAGACACTTTGACCTCTACCATAGGTTTAATGTCTCCCTCATTTCATTCATTGTACTAGCAGTGGTTCCAACAGACCCTAGGGGTGGAGACTGGGACAAAATAGTGTGTCAAAAAGAAACCTTGTGGATAGAACGTCTATGCGCCACATTTCCCCCTGGAATTAATGAGACCCAAACATACAAACCCTTTCTCTAAACAGATATCATTCAATCCACTTTCCTTTATCTGGTCCCCTATATTGTTTTTTTTTTTTTTTTCTGCTCAGAGATCATATGGGCTATTGCTTTGTTTTTTCGACTTAGATATATAATCATGTAATAATGTATTGTTATTCATTGATATCAGATATACCTTGTATATATTCCTAAATATTTTTT
Organism: Aquarana catesbeiana; assembly: GCF_042186555.1. NCBI lineage: Eukaryota > Metazoa > Chordata > Amphibia > Anura > Ranidae > Aquarana > Aquarana catesbeiana. Next base: position 169,777,643 of record NC_133334.1, on the reverse strand, counting down.
GTCGTTTTTTTGTTTTTTTTTTTTATTTGTTGTTTTTCTATCCCTTTTTCTCACCTCGATTGCTGTTACAACAACCTGAGCCGCCTTTGTTTATTAATACCATGTCTCAACACAATATGATTTATCTGCATTGGATTAACATTTATTTCAAGAGGCTGCCCCCTTTTACCACGGTATGTGCCTTTTTCCTGCACCGTCTGGTGATGTTTCCAGCAATGTGCGGCCGCCCAGCGCCACACCTACCTCTCAGGTCATTGGCGCAATAGGTATTCTGAGGCGCTGTGCTGGCATGTATGCAGCTGCCTTTTGTCTCCTCGTCCCTCCCCGATGGGCGGGCGGCTGGCGGTCCCGCTACGGGGGGGTGAGTCATGCGCAGTATGCCCCCATGTTTCCCTGGTTGGCAGGCTACTGGGACGCAGCTGCCGTCTCTCTCCCCGGCGCGCCGTCAGCTTTCGGCTCACGTCGGAGGTGGGGAGTCTGCGCAGCTGCTTCCGTGCGGGCTCCGTTGCCAGGATACCAGGACGCGACTGCCTCCTCTCTCCCTGCCGCGCCGTCAGCTGTTCGGACGGTGCCGGAGATTGAGGCATGCGCAGTACGCGTCGGCAGCCGGCCTGAATGACGTCACGTCGGCTATGCCGATTGGTGACTACAGGCGGGGCAGATGTACAAGAGACGCTTCCTGCATCTCCTCTTGTACAATCCACTTTACCAGCCGCTCTCTACGAGGCGGCTGTATGAATCTATGAGGTCTAAACCCTCTCCTTTTTTATCTACTAACCTAACTGCTAATCCAGGTAATCTTTGATCCATAACTGCCTATTAGATACTGCTTCTAAATACTGATAGATACTCTGTACTTATGGCTTTTTATCTCTCTCTATGGGTCTATCTTGATGACAGCCTTAGCAGAATTGGGGATAATCCATATTACCAGCCGCTCTCTACGAGACGGCTGTGTGAATCCATGAGGCTTATAACCCTCCCCCCTTTTATCTACTATACCTAACTACCAATTCAGGTAAGCTCTGATCTATAACTGCCTAGTAGATACCGCTTTTAAACACTGATAGATACTCTATACTTATGACTTTTTGTCTTTCCCTATGGGTCTATCGTGACAGCCTCAGCAGAATTGGGGATCAGGAACATTAATTTCCTAAGTAATAAATTTCACACGAATCCCGGTGTATGCCATCATTTATCCTTGACACCAGATCCCCCTCCATCGAACTAAAACTGATGCCCACTGAGAGCTACCAATATATGCTAATGAGGTTGCTTCTAATATACATAGCTACTTTGCCTATAAGGGTAAGTCCAATTTATGCCTCAAACCTGATTACCATTTTAAATATTAAAGGACATCCCAATATGCTATATGTTACTTTTAACATGTTTATCAAATAATTTCATAACTTGATTAAACTGATTTAACTTTAGGACTGAAACCTGCACGTAGTATTTTCCCTCTGTACCCTTTTTCCCCCCTCCCTTCCCCCTTCCCCCCTCCCCCTCCCTCCCCCCCCTTCTCCCCTACCCCTCCCCCCCTCCCTTCCCCCCTTCCCTTTTTCCCCTCCCTCCCCGCTGTCCGTTTCCCCCCCCCCCCCCCCATTTTTTCCTCCCCTCTCTCCCCCCTTCCTCCCCCTTTTTTCCCCCCTCTCCCCCCTTCCTCCTTCCCCCCCCTTTTTTTTTTCCCTTCCCATTCCACTCTTACCTATTATGCAGCACATATCCAATATTTACTTTAGTCCACCCAGTCATTACCATTTTTAATTATGTTACATTCGTCCCCACATTGTCTGTTTATTGCCGGGTCTCTGTAGGTTAGACACATTTCCTTAGGTTTTAGGGACAGCCTCTTCCACTATTTCACTACATGGTTTGTTTATCTAATTTAATTTAATTTAATTATATTACACCATGATGAATTATTTACCGCAAATGTATTGTTCATTACAGTATTCAATTCTGTGCTCCTGAAGAAGCGCAAATGGCGCGCAACATGTCGAGCTCACACAGAATTTGATTATCACCACTGCATAGCTTCTGGTTCCACGCAACGTAACTATACTGATCAAGATTTTTGATTCTAAACACTGCTCTAATTACCGGATTTAACCATTCATAAACCTCCCCCATGCAACACCCCATGTCCACAGATACAGTCATTACTTCCCTCATTCAACCCTGCTACTACTACTGAGGTTGCTAAACTTTTATCTAGCACTCATCTAACCACTTGCCCCCTGGATCCTGTTCCCTCGCAAATGCTATGCTCACCCTCTGACTCAATTCTACGCTCTCTAACTCACATTTTCAACCTCTCCCTCTCTTGTGGCATCTTCCCAAACTCTCTAAAACATGCGCTAGTCACCCCCATACTAAAAAAGCCCTCACTGGATCCCACCAATCTCAACAACTTACGTCCCATCTCCTTACTCTCCTTCTCCTCCAAACTTCTTGAAAGACTGGTCTACAACCGATTAAGTGACCATCTGACCAAGAATAAACTTCTTGATCCCCTTCAGTCCGGTTTTCGCCCTCAACACTCCACGGAAACTGCTCTCCTTAAACTCTCAAATGACCTACTAATGGCTAAAGCCAACGGACACTATTCTGTACTACTTCTCCTGGATCTCTCTGCTGCCTTTGACACAGTGGACCACCCCCTCCTCCTCGAAAAACTCCACTCCTTTGGTCTCCGTGACTGTACTCTTCGCTGGTTCTCATCCTACCTATCCCACCGCTCCTTCAGTGTCACTTACAACTCTACTTCCTCCTCTCCTCTTCCTTTTTCCGTTGGGGTCCCCCAAGGTTCTGTTCTCGGACCTCTCCTCTTCTCAATCTACACCACCTCCTTGGGTCAGTTGATTGCCTCCCACGGCTTTAAATATCATCTCTACGCTGATGACACCCAAATCTATCTCTCCACCCCCCAGCTCTCTCCACCTGTCTCCTCACGCATTACCAACTTATTAGCAGACATATCAGCCTGGATGTCACATCACTTTCTCAAACTCAACCTATCCAAAACCGAGCTCATGATATTTCCTCCCTCAGGTGCCACTTCCCCTGATCTCCCTGTCAAGATCAACGGCTCAACTATCAACCCATCTCCCCACGCCAAGGTCCTAGGTGTAATCCTGGACTCTGAACTAACCTTTCGACCCCACATTCTATCACTATCCAAAGCTTGCCGCCTCTGTCTTCGCAACATCTCCAAGATACGCCCCTTCCTAACCATCGACACCACAAAGCTTCTAATCCACTCCCTGGTCATCTCCCGCCTTGACTACTGCAACTCCCTCCTCATTGGTTTACCTCTAAATAGGCTATCCCCACTTCAGTCCATCATGAACGCTGCGGCCAGGCTCATCCACCACACAAACCGCTCAGCGTCTGCTACACCCCTCTGCCAATCCCTCCATTGGCTGCCACTCAGTCACCGAATTAAATTCAAGATACTAACTATAACTTACAAAGCCATCCACAACTTGGCCCCTAGCTACATCTCTAACCTAGTCACAAAATACCAACCTAATCGTTCTCTTCGCTCCTCCCAAGACCTCCTGCTCTCGAACACCCTTGTCACCTCATCCCATGCTCGCCTTCAGGACTTCTCCAGAGCCTCCCCCATCCTCTGGAATGCTCTACCCCAATCCGTCCGTTTTTCTCCTACTTTATCCACTTTCAGACGATCCCTATCTTCCCTATCTTCAGAGAAGCCTATCTGGCCCCCACCTAACAACTGTACATTTATCTTCTCAATCAGCACATCACCCACAGTTATTACCTCTTGTATCTCTTGACCTCCCCTCTTAGATTGTAAGCTCTAAGGAGCAGGGCCCTCTGATTCCTACTGTATCAAATTGTATTGTATTTGTACTGTCTACCCTCAAGTTGTAAAGCGCTACGTAAACTGTTGGCGCTATATAAATACTGTATAATAATAAAAAAAATAATAATTCAGTTAGTTATGTATGGAGTGCATAATTTGTAAACTGTATAATTATGAATTGAATCCTATTTGTCTTCTTGTTTTATGCTCCTTTTTAATATTTTCTAAATAAACTAGAATTTTAAACATATACTTAGTAATCACTGTGCCTAAAAAGTCTTGAGCCCACATTTTCTCCATGTTCTCCAACCTAGTGTTGGATCCTGCCTCTAAGAATCTATCTGCCCAGCAATTACAATCCATTACCAGGCTACGGAATCATCCGGACCTGGTGATTAAACAAGCGGACAAAAGGTGGGATTATAGTCCTACTTACTAATAAACAGTATACTAAGATGTGCATGGATATTCTTGCCAATCAGTCCTGGTATCGCAGGATCGCGACTATTTCTGCTAATCGTTTCTTCAATGAATAGAAGTTCTTGATAGGAGATGCTCTTCTCACAGGACTTATTGATAAAGATACCTATGCCTATCTCAATACTAAATTTCCCCGCACAGTTATGTTTTATTCACTTCCCAAGATACACAAGGATGCACATATCCCCTCAGGTAGACCTATAGTATCTGGTATAGGATCATTGACTGAGAATGCCAGTAGGCTTATTGACTTTTTCCTTACTTCACATGCGGCTACCATCATTTGTTCGGGATACCCTTGATCTTCTTAAGCACATTGAGGGCAGGGCCATCCATGCCGGAGCCCTGCTCCCGACTTTGGATGTGGAATCTTTGTATTCCAGCATCCCTCGAACAGGGTGTCAGGATGGTGCGCACATTCCTCAGAGAACAGGACCATCATTTATGGCCCTTTAGTGAATTTCTGCTGAAACTACTATTTTTCATCCTCACGCACAACTGGTTCATATTCAGTGGCTCCCACTACCTCCAGGTGCAGGGCGTGGCCATGGGCATGTGTTGTGCCCCGGCCTACGCCAATCTGTACCTGGGGGGGTAGGAGCGGGACATCTTTTCCAGCGAAGCACTAGCCAACCAAACCAGCCATGCGTTGGTGTGGCTTAGGTATATTGATGACATATTCATTGTATGGCCCAGTACACAAGTATTGGACAGCTTTGTTGATCTTCTCAACAAGAATACATACAATCTTAAATTCTCTGTATACATCGATTCACGTAAAATTTAATTTCTCAATCTTTTCATTTTTAAAGATTGCAATAACTGCTTGGCCACCACACTTTATCAGAAGGAGACTGCTGGAAATACTATCCTCCACGCTTCAAGTGCACATCCTACCAAGCTCATTCATAGCATTCCTTACACCCAATATATCAGACTTAGAAGGAACTGTACCCATGATAGTGATTTCAAATACCACGCAGACCTATTGAGGGGGCGACTCCTACTGCGTGGTTATTCGAAATCGCTCTTACGCAAGGCATATAACAAGGCACTCCAGAAAATCAGATTCCATTTGAACTGTAAAATTTATTACCAAATATTCCTATCAACAACATCAACTGAGAGATGTCCTGGCCAAACACTGGCACATTTTACATGACGATCCAACTCTTAACAAATACATCAGTGATAGTCCTGAGATTGTGTTTAAACGTGCTATCTTTTTACGTGATAAACTCACTAAGAGCCACTATACTCCTATGTGTGGGCAGGATACCCGAGATAAAGGGATTTTTAGATGTAATCATTGCACTTTCTGCCCTTGGATATCGACGGGCTTTAGATTTAAATTGCCTGATGGGGAACTTTTTACCCCCATTTTTGGACTGACTGTAGCACACAGGGGTTCGTTTATCTCATGACCTGCAAATGCGAGGCGTTTTGCTTTGGGAAGACGATCCTACATTTACGCCAAATGATAAATTACCACATCTATTCATTCGTTAATGGTAAGATGTTGACCCCCTGTAAGTAAACATCTTGATCTCTACCACAGATTTAATACATCTTTGGTCACCTTTATAGTCTTAGCAGTCATACAGCAGGATCACAGTGGGGGTGACTGGGACAAAAGAATATTGCAACAGGAAACCAAATGGATAGAGCGTTTGAATGCTACACATTTGCCTGGAATAATGAACTATTATCTTATAATTCATTCCTGTAAAGACATCTGGTATCCTTGTAAACATACATCGATTGTTCCCTTTATATGGTCTTTTTTCTCTGTATTGCATATTCCTCTGTGCTGTTGCCTCATAGATATTTTTTGAATATTTTTTGACTATTTTCCTTTGATGCATTTCTGCTATTGTAGTGGTATTAATTTCTGTTATGCCCCAATTAATGTAATAATGATCATCTGCCTGTGGCACCCCTTGCTTATGTACATTCAATGTTCAAATGTTATTTCATATGTTCGTTTATATTACGTCTACCTATACTATTTATATGTGAAATCTTATTATATGTGTAATTTCTACTTTTTCAAATTCTTGTAGCTTATCGGTCTCAACTATGCGTGGGACTGCGAGATTGCACTGATGGCGTGGCCTTGCATGGTATATGGCATTGCGGGCCATATGTGCGACCAGTAAGCCGCAGTCTTGTCGCATTTTTGCGACGGCTCCGCGGCGTTGTGGGCCTTGGGCTTGTTTCCTCCCTTCAGTTGTCACCCCTTTTGGCTGCTATTTCATCTAGCAGCATAGGTCTGTTCCATCCATACCTTCACAGTGCACACATCGGTGCACTGTTATTGCCAGCGGTTACACTGGGGAGAGCTCTCAGCTCTCTGGCTTCCACTGGGATGTTCGCCCCGCTCGATCTCATTTGCCGTTTCCGCTCATGCAGTCTGCGCATGCGCGGCCGAGCAGAGTTGAGCGCGCACCCCTGTTTGTCCGAGTCAGGTGATGCGGAAGTCCCGCCTTACACCTGATTGGGATGTGCATATAAGGCTACTATTGTAGCCTTACATCATGGCAATCACCTCAAACGCTGATCCCATATTTGGATCCATTTGTATCCTTCAACCTTACTTGGCCTGGTATGTACTTGTGGTTTGCTTACATAGCCTTCAGCTGCATTTTCCTTGAACCTTTGGAGTACTTAGTGGTTGTTTTTACTTTTCTAGATGGTGTGGATTTGAAGTTCCGTCTTTGCTTTTTGTGCTGGTACAGCGACACAGCCTATTTCGTTCCCTTATGATATTAGTCTCTTTGGGTTCAATGTTGGTCTAATTTCCTGGCCCTGACATCTTTTATACATATTAATTTCAAGTACCAGGTGAGAGTAATGATAATATCCTTTTTAGTTTTCATTTTTTCAACTTTCTTTATTCAATCAATTAACGTTTGGGACGCAGCACTGCGCTACTTTAGGTCCCCACAGGTCCATCCTGTGTTGGTGCTTTTTGTAACTCTTTGATTCTTACCCGATTCTGTTGCAGAATTATTTGACTGCCTCAAGGGAGCAGCGGTTTTCACTAAGCTCAATCTGAGAGGGGCATACAATCTTGTGGGGATCAAGAAGGGCGACGAATGAAAAACTGCATTTAACACCAGGACAGGACATTATGAATACCTCGTAATGCCGCATGGCCTTTGCAACACTCCTGCAGTTTTTCGGGAGTTCATCAATGATGTCCTCCGACATATGTTGCAGCAATGTGTGCTGGTTTATCTCGACGATATTCTCATATATTCTAAATCCCTAGACAGCCACCACACAGATGCTTCCTGTGTGCTACAGAGGTTGAGAGATAATAATCTGTATTGTAAGTTGTGCGAGTTCCATCATGAACAGGTTACATTTCTAGCTTATGACATTTCTACTGCCAGAGAAATTATCTGCAGTTCTACAGTGACCTCGACCCGTAGGTCTATGTCCATTACAGCATTTTCTTGGCTTTGCCATTTATTGGAAATTTATTCAGAACTTCTCTTCTCTGGTCAAAGCCCTGACTGATATGACCAGAAGGGACAGTAACCCACAGAATTGGTCTCCAGATTCCATTAAAGCCTTTGAGTCTCTCAAGGCTGCATTTGTTTCAGCTCCTGTGTTGGCACATCCTGATCCTACGCTACCCTTCATTCTTGAGGTTGATGCATCCGAGACTGGAGTGGGCACCCTTCTGTCTCAACATACTACCTCTGAGAGCGCTATGCATCCTTATGGCTACTTTTCTAAGAAATTGTCTCCTGCAGAATGCAATTACGAGATCGGGGACAGAGAATTGTTAGCTATCATTTTAGCTCTTAAAGAATGGAGGCATCTCCTTGAAGGTACCACTGTGCCAGTCCTCATTTTGACTAATCATAAGAATCTCACATTCTTGTCTGAGGCTAAGAGCTTATCTCCCAGAAGAGCATGGTGGGCTCTTTTTCTGTCTAGCTTCAATTACATAGTCTAATTCCTACCCGGTACCAAGAAAGTAAGGGCTGACGCATTGCCTGTAATACCTCCTGATCGCATTCTGGCTACTATAAGCACCAGTCTCACCTCACCTTTGGGTGACAGAATTCATGGCGCTCAGATCCATTCTCCTCCTGAGAAACCTGGTGACCGCTGCTTTGTCCCTGAGAATCTCTGCACCGCTTTGCTCCAGACTTACCATTCTCCCAAGGCAGCTGGCCACCCAGGCAAAAATCAACTCATCTGGGCTATTTCTCAACAATTCTGGTGGCCTAGTCTGCGCACCTTTGTAGTTGCTTGTTCTGTGTGTGCACAGAGTAAGACACCACAACACCTTTCAGTGGGCCTCCTACAACCCATACCCAATGGAGAGAGGCCTCGGACCCACCTGTCTATGAATGTTACCCAACTCCCTGGGCAACACAGTTATTCTTATGGTGGTTGACCAGTTCTCGAAAATGTCACATTGTATTCCACTAAAGAAGTTCCCCACATCCAAAGAACTGGCATCCATCTTTGCTCTGGAGATCTTTCGATTACATGGGCTACCCAAGGTTATCATCTCTGACAGGGGTAGCTAGTTTGTCTCCAGGTTTTGTCGAGCCTTTTGTGCACAGTTGGGAATTCTGCTTTCCTTCTCTTCTGCATATCACCCGCAGTCTAATGGAGCCGTAGAACGAGCCAACCAAGCCATGGAGCAGTTTCTATGCTGCTATATTTCTGACCACAATGACAACTGGTCAGACCTCTTACCTTGGACAGCGTTTGCGCACAATAGTGCCGTCAATACCGCTTCCCGATTGTCTCTGTTGACAAATTATGGTTTCCAACCATCCATGTTGCCTGACTCATTTGTTCCTCAAAGAATTCCTGCATTGGAGGAGCATCTCCGCGATCTTCCATCCACTTGGGTGCAGGTCCAGGAGTCCTTGCGACATGCCAGTGAGAGGTACAGACTACATGCTGACCGCCGATGCCTACCTGCGCCTTCCTACAAGGTTGGGGAGAGGGTCTGGCTGTCATCTCGTAACCTCCGACTCCATATTCCCTCACTAAAACTGGCACCACAATTTATTGGGCCTTTCCGTATTCTATGTAGGATCAACCCAGTGGCTTACGCATTAAACCTTCCTTCTAACATGCGTTTCAAATGTTGTTTTTCATGTCTCCTTATTGAAACCTTTGGTGTGCAACCGCTTCACCACCTCGGTACCACGTCCTCGCCCGGTGCAGGTCGAGAACCATGAGGAATATGAGATACAATCGAACATTGACTCCCGTAGGTTCTGTGGGCGAATACAGTACCTGGTTCATACGAAAGGGTATGGTCCGGAGGAACGCTCTTGGGTCTCATCCTCGGATGTACATGCTCCTGTCCTACACCATGCTTTCCATAGATGTTTTCCCCTCAAACCTGGTGGTCCTCAGATGGGGAGGGGTCATTGAGGAGGGGGTACTGTCAGGGCTGGGCTCTCAGCCCTTCCTTCTCTCTGCTCAGGTTGTTCAGCTGTCGGTTAAATTCCAGAATTTATCGTTCCAAGGTGGCTCACCTGTTGATCATCTCCTGCTCGTCAGTCAAGCCCACAGCCAGCCCTTCCTGGCTATTTAAACTGCCTGGTTCATATTCATAAATTGCCTGTGCCTTGGTCAAACATATCTAGAGACTCTCTGCTGTGTTTCTGTTGAAGACTTGCCTGGCTGACATCTCTTCTGGTTCCTGATCCTGTCTGCTGCCTCTGACTACGCTGATCTCTGGCTCCCCGATTTCCTGGCTTGTTCTGACTACCTGATTTGGCTACCGAACCCTGGCTATGTTTTGACAACGTTTACCAGTTGTACCATTTTTACCATTTTATTAAAAGGTGTGATTTTTACTGCATTTTCTGTCTCTGTCTGTTTCATGGTTCCTGATACTGAGACATCACTGACATCAGCACTGACCGAGACAGAGCAGTGACACCAGCACTGAACAAGACAGAACAGTGACACCAGTGCTGAGAGAGAGTGCCCCGACACCAACACTGAGATTGAGACCACTGGCACCAGCACTGAGATAGAGAACACTGAACGTATTTTATATATATACACACAGAGTGGGGACGGAAAGTATTCAGACCCCCTTAAATTTTTCACTCTGTTATATTGCAGCCATTTGCTAAAATCATTTAAGTTCATTTTTTTTCCTCATTAATGTACACACAGCACCCCATATTGACAGAAAAACACAGAATTGTTGACATTTTTGCAGATTTATTAAAAAAAGAAAAACTGAAATATCACATGGTCCTAAGTATTCAGACCCTTTGATGTAACACTCACATATTTAACTCAAGTGCTGTCCATTTCTTCTGATCATCCTTGAGATGGTTCTACACCTTCATTTGAGTCCAGCTATGTTTGATTATACTGATTGGATTTTATTAGGAAAGCCACACACCTGTCTATATAAGATCTTACAGCTCACAGTGCATGTCAGAGCAAATGAGAATCATGAGATCAAAGGAACTGCCTGAAGAGCTCAGAGACAGAATTGTGGCAAGGCACAGATCTGGCCAAGGTTACAAAAATTTTTCTGCTGCACTTAAGGTTCCTAAGAGCACAGTGGCCTCCATAATCCTTAAATGGAAGACATTTGGGATGACCAGAACCCTTCCTAGAGCTGGCCGTCCGGCCAAACTGAGCTATCGGGGGAGAAGAGCTTTGGTGAGAGAGGTAAAGAAAAACCCAAAGATCACTGTGGCTGAGCTCCAGAAATGCAGTCGGAAGATGGGAGAAAGTTGTAGAGGGTCAACCATCACTGCAGCCCTCCACCAGTCGGGGCTTTATGGCAGAGTGGCCCGACGGAAGCATCTCCTCAGTGCAAAACACATGAAAGCCCGCATGGAGTTTGCTAAAAAACACCTGAAGGACTCCAAGATGGTGAGAAAAAAGATTCTTTAGTCTGAGACCAAGATAGAACTTTTTGGCCTTAATTCTAAGCAGTATGTCTGGAGAAAACCAGGCACTGCTCATCACCTGTCCAATACAGTCCAAACAGTGAAGCATGGTGGTGGCAGCATCATGCTGTGGGGGTGTTTTTCAGCTGCGGGGACAGGACGACTGGTTGCAATCGAGGGAAAGATGAATGCGACCAAGTACAGGGATATCCTGGACGAAAACCTTTTCCAGAGTGCTCAGGACCTCAGACTGGGACGAAGGTTTACCTTCCAACAAGACAATGACCCTAACCACACAGCTAAAATAACAAAAGAGTGGCTTCACAACAACTCAGTGACTGTTCTTGAATGGCCCAGCCAGGGCCCTGACTTAAACCCAATTGAGCATCTCTGGAGAGACCTAAAAATGGCTGTCCACCAACATTTACCATCCAACCTGACAGAACTGGAGAGGATCTCCAAGGAGGAATGGCAGAGGATCCCCAAATCCAGGTGTGAAAAACTTGTTGCATCTTTCCCAAAAAGACTCATGGCTGTATTAGATCAAAAGGGTGCTTCTACTAAATACTGAGCAAAGGGTCTGAATACTTAGGACCATGTGATATTTCAGTTTTTCTTTTTTAATAAATTTGCAAAAATGTCAACAATTCTGTGTTTTTCTGTCAATATGGGGTGCTGTGTGTACAATAATGAAGAAAAAAATGAACTTAAATGATTTTAGCAAATGGCTGCAATATAACAAAGAGTGAAAAATTTAAGGGGGGTCTGAATACTTTCCGTCCCCACTGTATATATATATATATATATAAATACACACACACACACACACACACACTTTTTTATTTTTGAGGCGGGGGCTTGAATCTTGGTTGAGTGCCCATACTTTTTTTCCCCAGGACTTGACCCCTGTAGAGAATTTTATTTTTTCTTGGGAGAGTGAATGTGATCAGCACAGGGCCAATCAGCACTGTCCAGACAGAGGATCAGGGGTCCTAGATCCTGACTGCACAGCTCAGTGCAGTATGAAAACTCCTTCTACAAGCTTTACCAGGAGCTGATAGAAGCCAAAAGATTGCTATATACTGCTAATGAGAAAAGGTATTTAGCAATTTATATTTACTAAAATAATTGCATTTCCATGTTCTGTGTACTGTGGGAGACCAGATATAGTGATTGCAGGGTCCTGGGTTTGGTAACACTTTAGGCTCACCAAGAGCACTAATAATCTGCTCTTTCAGTGATTCATGGGTGATAGAGGCCTCAATTCTGGGTCCCAACTGTTTTGCGCTTGCCATGAAGTACTGCGATCACTGGCTTCACGGGCGTCCCCTGCCTCTTGACATGAATATCCGTCAATTCATCGATCGTGGATACAGCCAAAGGAAACTGAATCTTCCCCGGGAAGAACAACACTCCAAATGCATAATGGTAGCGTCCATACCTTTGCAGTAGGGTGCAGTGATGTAAAGTGTGTGTTACTACAAGGCATGTTATGTGCGTTAGCTCGATGCAGTGTCATTCTTATTACCAGAGAATCGGCACTTCCTTCCAGAGTAGGGTTTAATTTTGCTGCTGCTTATTTTTTATGTAAAACTTTATATCACTACTGCCACTATTCTTGAATCAACCTCTTCACCTTTACATTTATTGGGGAGTATGGAAAGCTGTGTCTTGAAAACGTAAGCTGTGTTCTGATTTAGAAGACATTCATCTTGGTCGCAAACCCATTCCAGGCCTGCTTAACCACCCTGATGAATGACTGGACCCAAGAGACACTCAAACGCTGCTTAACCTCTTCAAGGATGACCGACCTTCTTCTACCTCTGTTGTAGCCAGGTGTAAGGAATGGCTTGGATAAAGGTACCCAACAAAGTTGGCTGTAATGGGCTTGGAGCCTCTTTGGGTAAAAGGGCTAATTGTGATGCTCTGACCGCATGTGCAGGCCTGCGTCCTTGACGGTGCCCGCTGGCATAAGTGGCTGGAGAACTCACAGACTCACTAACTACTTGCTCATGAATGGCCATGATCTGCTGACTCACAGCATCCTGTGTCCTTAGAGAGGTCTCGGCGGCAATATCCACAGACATGTTAGTCTGGTAATAGCTCTGCGCCGCAGGCCCAGCACTTCTTACCCTTTTGTCAATATTAGCACTCAGGTGAGGAGAAATGCTGACACTCAGTGGTAACTTTTTGCACTTCCTGGGTGAGACCTGTGGGGCTGGATGAACAGCTGTCCACACTGGACTTGTCATGACATGGCAACGCTCTTTTACCTTGACCTTAAGCAAGAGCGAGAGTGGGTTAGGTTGCACCAGAAGATGAAGGCCACGCTTATGGAAAGGCACTCTTTTTCCTCTTCTTACTTACCAGACTGATGGTCTCATACATGGAGGTCTTGGCTTTATGGCAGAAAGTTCCGACTGGAGCAAGGATGCCAGCACTGCGCAGAAAGAAAAAAAGGAGACTCAGAGAAAGAAGCAAACAGATCATAGACGTGTGCCTGAATCACCTCCCTCCCCCATTCACCTGCAGCATTACAAAGATGGCTGCCACACAAGGCCCTCTGCACCTGCATGAATGCCATAGCCAACCCTGACCAGAAACAACCACAAAACCTGGACCGGATTTTGCACACAACCACAGATGAGAGGAAAAAACTGCAGACAAAATTTTTTAAAAAATCACTCCCACAAAATAAAGTTAAAGGCAAGGGAGGAAAACAAAAAGGGATAGCACCTATCTGTAGGAAAAATTAAAATGCAGCACTAACAACAGCACCAGGATTCAGCTTCACCACTGTGCAGAGGAACACATGCATCATGGACTTTAGCAACCAAACACCAGCTCAGGTGTACAGAGAAACACATGCATCATAGACTTCAGCAATCAAACACCAGCTCAGGTATAAAGAGAAACACATGCATCATGGACTGCAGCAACCAAAAACCAGCTCAGTTGTGCAGAGAAATACATGCATCATGGACTCCAGCAACCAACACCAACTCAGGTGCAACATATGAGGTTCTGACGTCTCTACTTGGAGAGCTTCTCAGCCCCAAAAGACCACCAGAAGGCCCTTTCCACCTTATTGGTGCATTTAGCAACCTAAGATGTGGGCCTGCGCATGGGAGAGGCTTAAACCAGATGGACATTGACACAGTCGGCGGGTAGGGACTTATCTCAACATCATGGTTTTGCGGGTGTAGATCTTGAGGACAAAAAGGAGAATGGGGGAGGTTGCTCTCAGTCAGACTTTTATAGATTTATACAGGTCCTGTGAGTGGATATAGGGGCAAAGCTATATCACATGTATGCTGCCATGTTGGCATCAGGAAAAGTGCTCCAGAATCAGTGTCCAATTGGAGGAAAGGATTGCTCAGTGTTTGTCCATGAGAAGAAATAATGTCCCAACCTAATTGGTCAGTGCAGAGGAAAAAAATGCTCCAGAGATAGTGGTCTTTGAGAGGAAAAATTACCCCAGCATCAATGCACAGTGGCGTGAAGAAGGTACATCATTGGTGTCATAGAACTTTTACTGTTGTTATTTAATGCTGTCAGGCCCATGTCACTTTCTAATAACACGGATAGTGTTTCTCCAGAATGATTCATCTTCTGTTTGGACCCTAAGACTTTACAATGGCATGTTCATAGTTTCTGTGACTATGTCCAACCACTGTATTGCTTGTCAGCCTCATGTTATTTTCCCTTTTTCAGGCATTATTGTCACTCAAATTTGAACGAATATAAAACTAATTCTGAAAACGAATTAAATTAATTTAACTAAACAAGTTTATGTAAATAACGAATCGAAACTAAACTAGACAAAACTAATTTTTTTCATTCTGCACATGTCTACCTGAAATTCAGTGCCAACTCCAAAGTTCCAAGTCATCAGTATTTTACCTATCTTGCTTCTTAATTGTATAGCATTTTGCATCCATAGAAAGAGACATAAAATACCATAGGCTGGACAGTTCTGATCTTTGTAGTTATGGACACATCAGCACTTTTGAATATCTTTTTATCCTTAGTCTTCCAAAGGCCAATCTGCAATGTGTTTCTTGATGACTGGATCTCTTGTCATTAATAATTGATCAAAGGAGGTGGACGATATCCACTATTTTGGTGTCATCACCATTAAAGTGGTTGTAAACCTCAGGCATGAAATATCAATAAAGCATATCCCTCTATAGTGTGTACTTGTCTCAATCCAGAGCATTAAGTGTCATTTTTGTGTGCTGCCCCATTTCTCTGCTATGTGCATGAGTCACTTCTGACAAATGTTTCTGACGCAAAGAGAAAAAGAGTGATGGGGAGGGATCTCTAGAACACCACCTGTGAGTGACAACCTCAGGTCTCGTTTTGTCTTCTGTGTGAAGGGGATGTGTCCCTTTCCTCCAACTAGCTCCCAGATCTCTCCTCACTGAGCTCTACAATGTGTGATTTCAGCTCTCTGCCCCCTGTTTTCTGTCAGTTCAGACAAGCTTTATAAACTCTGGACTTTGGATGTAGCGAAGAGAATACTGCAGATAAATAGGTACAACTTGCGTAGGAGGATTTGTTTAATCTCTGTGTATCTCTTGAGGCCATGCCACATTTCTGGGTATATGTAGGGGTTTACAACCACTTTAATAGACCAAAAGGGAGAAAATAATAGAAATGTATTGTTAGAGTTTACCTATTTACATAGTTGGTGAGGTTGAAAAAAGACATCAGTCCATCAAATTCCAGTTCCAGTGTGTGTTGTGGTCATTGAGGTGCCCATCTAATAGTTTTTTGAAACTATTGTTGTCCCCCGCTGAAACCACCGCATGTGGAAGGGAATTCCACATCCTTACCGCTCTGACAGTAAAGAACCTTCTATGCAGTCTATACAAGGTTAAACTGCTTCTCTTCCAACTTTAGTTAATGGCCACATGTCTTTTAAATTCCCTTTCACTAAATAGTTTTTTCCCTATACTAGGGTCACCAGTATGGTATTTGTACATTGATACCATATCCCCTCTCAAGCATCTCCTCTCCAGAGAGAATACATTTAATGCTTGTAGCCTTTCTCCATAGCTGGGGTCCTCCATTCCTTTTTTTTTACTTTGTTGCCCTTCTCTGGACTCTCTCATGTTACAGCACATTCTTCCTGAGGACTGGTGCCCAGAACTGGACAACATATTCAAGATGCGGCCCGACAAGAGTATTGTAGACTGGGAGAATTATCGTTTTATCTCTGGAGTGAATCTCCTTTTTAATGCATGCCAATATTCTGTTGGCTTTGCTTGCAGCAGCCTGGCATTGCATGCCATTGCTGAGCCTGTCATCTACTAGGACCTCAGGTCCTTTTCCAACCTAGACTACCCCAGAGGTTCTACCCCTAGCCAGTAACTTGCGTTCGTATTTTTGGCACCCAAATACATTACCTTACATTTTTCAACATTAAACCTCATTTCCCATGTAGTTGCCCACACCATTATTTTGTTTAGGTCTTCTTGCAAGGTTTCCACATCCACATTTACAAAAAAAAAGTTTTACTTTCTTTGAGGCTATTCACATTTTCAATTAAAGATTACATAGATACATAGGGTGAATAAAAGATACCATTCATCCAGTTCAACATGTGTGTGTGATTATACCTCTACAAATTTCCATATCTCTGTACAATGTGTTTGCTGAGAAGCACATCTAAAAAATCTTTTGAATTTATCTAAACTTCTTGCTGACACCAAATGTGGAAGGGAGCTCCACGTTTTTACTGCTCTAACAGCAAAGATTCCCTTACACAATTTTAAGATTGAACCACTTCTTGTCAAATTCGTGGCCGTGTGTCTTCTTTACAGACCTTAAATCAAATAAATGTAAGATTGTTGTTGTTTCTTCTACCAATCTTGAAACCTTAATAATTTTTTTCAGCCCACCTCTCAATATATGTTCAGCACACAGGTTTATTAAGCAGGATGAGAATATCAAAAAAAGAAGGTAGCCACATACAGGAACGGTGTAAGAACAGTGCAAAGGCATGATCTCTTGTTCCAATTTCTCAATGGAACTTGACACATCATCATTCAGCATAGTATAAGTTTCCAGAGATTGATATACTTGCAAGGAGTCATTCATTGTTGTTATCTCGTGGTTCAGTGTCTGCAACAATGACTCTTCCTGAGATATAATTAACCCCATTAATTCCAGTGAATATTTGGTGAGAATGGCACTCCAGTTAGTGAGAAAATCATCCGAATAAACAATAGACGGGTATTTCTTAATTCTTAAACCATGAGGGACCATAGACTCATCAATATATCCTTTCATACCTGTATAGTCCCACCATACTCTGGTCTTTTAATGATGCTGTCTTTGGCTTGCCAAACATAGTGAGAGTATGCAGTTTTTTCTTACTCCATTGCTGAACCTTGAACCAGTCTGTGTTTACAATTCCTGTCATGACTGACTTTTTGATCAGTGTAAAGGTTCTTTTTCAAAAAATGAAATGTTCTGGTACACTTATTTTCATGAGAATATTTCATAATTACACATGGTTGAAACAGTCAGGAGCTTTGCTGTAAGAAATAAATCGCTTGTTGATTTGCTTCCTGTACTCCTTGGCTTTTATGGTAATCCAGCATACATCTGCAATAATATCTCAAGTTTCTCTGCCTTTTCCAAATCCAGATAGGACATCTGATAGTTCACCTAATGTAAGACTTTAGTCTGTGTTTTATAATCTTTAGCATAATCTTGCTGGAGTATAATATCAGGGAAATTCTTAGTTTGCATATTCTTTCAGGTCTTCTTCTTTCTTTGGAATATAAACTGATCTTATCCTATCTGTCAGCATTTGAGTGGTTTTCCAGGCTTGTTTGCATACATTTGTCAGCATTTTGATTGATTCTTCTTTAGTTGCTTTCAGAATTTTCAGTGTTAATTTTATCAGTGTCCATGGCTTTCCTATTTAGCAATGATCTCAGTCCCAGTTTTATTTAATTTTCCATGTCTCAGAATGTGTCTTGGTTTTTCCTGTGCATAGGTGTGCACAGCCTATTGCATTAGGGTGTGCACCCCAAAGCTCCAACACATTTGCATTTGACATATTTACCGGCCTCCTCTCCGCTCTCCATCCTGAAACAATGGGAGGAAGGGGGAGCAAGGGAGCACATGGGGGACCCGGGCAACAGAAGGAAGAGGAACAGGGAAAGGAGGGGTGGTGGGGGTGGCATATATTAGTACCGATCCCTCATATTTTCCTCCTGTGGCAGCTGAATGTTGACAGAAGAGAGAGGAGGAGAAGCATACTTTCAGCTGCTGCAGGAGGAAAAAGCAAATCGGATCCACTAAATTCCACCCCGCCACCTCTCCTGTCCAGGTTCTGAGGGTCAGCGAGGAAGGATTGCGATTTACCTGTCACCTGCCCACCATTGACAGGTTGCCAACCCCAGGATTAGGGTGTGCCCTGGCACACCTGGCACACCCCTTGCGCACACCTATGTTCCTGTGTATTCCTTCCATCTTTGCCTAAACTTAGTTCACAAGTAGAACTAAAGACAAAACTTTTATCTTTCTTTTGGACAGAAAAAGGAAGGGTATAACCCCTGTTAGTTGCTTTTGTTGCTATCTGTGTCCCATTTGGAAGTTTTACCTTTATTTCCTGTCCAATAGCCAAAATGGGAAATAGGAGGAAATCTCTCGAAAGTAAGGAAATCCCTGGTTGTCATCAGGGTCACCAGAATTGGTGTCCCATTTGGAAGATTCCTCCTCTTTCTGTTCTGGTCACAACCCAAAATTTGGCATTTTTCTTTCACTTTCACTCTCAGTGATAATGATAAATAGGACAAATATAGAGGGTTAATCTCCCTAATGGGGCGCAGACTGAAATATATGGCTTAATATTGTATAAAAAGCCTTCAGTAATGATGATTCTCGTGAGACGAATTTTGGAATTACTTCTGCTTGAGTCAGCTTAAATCAAACCGTGTGTTTTATTGTACACACATAAACTTGGAAAATACTTACAAAAATAGTACATTCATATTCAGAATTAGTGTTGTTTCATATATGCAAAAAATGTTCAAATATAATTCATTTGTTTCAAAGATCTGAAAGTCTTTAGACATGTGCTTTCCTTTTTTCATGGCCTATTAAAAATGGCCGATTAACCTCTTGTGTCCTGGCTTGAATAGGTGTATGTATGTAGCTTGGAGAGCTGTTTGTCTTGGGAGGAAGATGTGTCTTGGAGCAAGAGCTGTGTGCAAAGAGTGCCCCAGAAGACTGGATTCCTTGTGTCTATATGAACTCAGTCTTTCAAATTCGCGCCCAAACACAAATCCCTCCCATACACTCCCTTTTTCTCCACCTTCTAACAGAGAGCAACATCTGTTTTTCACTTTAACCAAACCTTTTAAACATGAAACCAGATATATGTGAGATAGACGTTCAGACTAAACATCAGACCTCTTAAAACATAAACGCATAAATCAAACAAAGTATCGGTTACATAGGAAGACCCATACATATATTTACAAAATCCATCAAATTCTGACAGGGTCTTGACCTGCATTTTCAGTCAATGAATGGCCATTTGGGTATCACTAGCTCAAAGTCCTATCATTCAAACAAATATGGAAAATGCATATTCTTTTCAATAAAGCCAATTCAAATTTAGATATTAAGAATATAACACAGACAACAGTAAAAACTTGACACGTGTTGTAATCCATCTCCACTCTATCAACAAAAAAATATTTTCCCTTGCTTATCCTTTAATAATGATTTCTCCATGGGTGTAATAGAGCATACAAATGAAAATATATATTGCAGATCTATGCAGACAGCATTAAGTAGGAAACCACTACATTAGGGGTGTTCTGCATATAATCTTTGCCAGGTGCTGAAATGTGGATTTCTGCAGATGACAGGAGCTTAACTGCACTGTCAGGGTAGTTACAGGACAGTTCATGGGAGGGTTTTCTTAAACATAGATTGGTGTTAAGTCACCTAGAACATCCAGGGAGTTATATAAGGATGTAATTTATAAATATTTCAGCATTTAACACTATTACATAGATAGTCAGGTTGAAAAAGTCCATCTAGTTCAACCAAAAAATAAAAAATGCAATCCCATATACACAATACTTCACCCACAGTTGTCCTCTGTGATGACCTTAAAGTGAATAACTCAACACCAAGTTCACTATATGGACCACTTATGTATTTGTACATGTTGATGATATCCCCCCTTAATCTCCCCTTCTCAAGAGGGAATAGATTGAGTTCAAAGTTACATAGTTAGGTTGAAAAAAGACACAAGTCCATCAAGTTCAACCAAAAAAAAAAAAAAATACAATCAATCTCTATTTGCAGAAGATACTAAGCTAAGCAGGGCAATAACTTCTCCGCAGGATGTGGAAACCTTGCAAAAAGACCTGAACAAATTAATGGGGTGGGCGACTACATGGCAAATGAGGTTCAATGTAGAAAAATGTAAAATAATGCATTTGGGTGGCAAAAATATGAATGCAATCTATACACTGGGGGGGGGGGGAGAACCTCTGGGTGAATCTAGGATGGAAAAGGACCTGGGGGTCCTAGTAGATGATAGGCTCAGCAATGGCATGCAATGCCAAGCTGCTGCTAATAAAGCAAACAGAATATTGGCATGCATTAAAAGGGGGATCAACTCCAGAGATAAAATGATAATTCTCCCGCTCTACAAGACTCTGGTCCGGCCGCACCTGGAGTATGCTGTCCAGTTCTGGGCACCAGTCCTCAGGAAGGATGTACTGGAAATGGAGCGAGTACAAAGAAGGGCAACAAAGCTAATAAAGGGTCTGGAGGATCTTAGTTATGAGGAAAGGTTGTGAGCGCTGAACTTATTCTCTCTGGAGAAGAGACGCTTGAGAGGGGATATGATTTCAATTTACAAATACTGTACTGGTGACCCCACAATAGGGATTAAACTTTTTCGCAGAAGAGAGTTTAATAAGACTCCTGGCCACTCATTACAATTAGAAGAAAAGAGGTTTAACCTTAGACTACGTAGAGGGTTCTTTACTGTAAGAGCGGCAAGGATGTGGAATTCCCTTCCACAGGCGGTGGTCTCAGCGGGGAGCATTGATAGCTTCAAGAAACTATTAGATAATCACCTGAATGACCGCAACATACAGGGATATGTAATGTAATACTGACACATAACCACACACTTAGGTTGGACTTGATGGACTTGTGTCTTTTTTCAACCTCACCTACTATATGTAACTATGTAACAATGCCATATACACAAACCTACACTTACAGTTGATCCAGAGGAAGGCAAAAAACCTCAGCAAAGCATGCTCCAATTTGCTACAGCAGGGGAAAAAATACTTCCTGATCCCCTGAGAGGCAATCGGATTTTCCCTGGATCAACTTAACCTATAAATGTTAGTACCCAGTTATATTGTGTACGTTTGGGAAAGAATACAGGCCTTTTTTTAAAGCAATCAACTGAGCTTGCCAGAACCACCTCTGGAGGGAGTCTATTCCACATTTTCACAGCTCTTACTGTGAAGAAACCTTTCCGTATTTTGGAGATGAAATCTTTTTTTTCCTCTTGACATAAAGGCTCTTCTGTGATAACCTTAAAGTGAATAACTTAACACCAAGTTCACGATATAGACCACTTATGTATTTGTACATGTTGATCATATCCCCCCTCGCCTTTTCTCAAGAGGGAATAGATTCAGTTCCTCTAATCTTTCCTCATAGCTGAGCTTCTCCATGCCTCTTATCAGTTTGGTTGCCCTTCTCTGCACTTTCTCCAGTTCCCCAATATCCTTTTTGAGAACTGGTGCCCAAAACTGAACTGCATATTCCAGATGAGGTCTTACTAATGATTTGTACAGGGGGAAAAATACCTCTCTCTCTGGAGTCCATACCTCTATTAATACATGAAATGACTTTGCTCGCTTTGGAAACCGCAGCTTGGCATTGCATGCTATTATTGAGCTTATGATCTACCAAAACCCCTAGATTCTTCTCCACCATTCATTACCCCAGTTGTACTCCCCTTAGTATGTATGATGCATGCATATTCTTAGCCCTCAAGTGCATAACTTTATATTTATCAACATTAAACTTCATTTGCCACTTAGTTGCCCAATTAGTGCATTGAGGTTGGCTTGTAACTTGGAGACATACTGTAAGGACATTATTCAACTGCATAGCTTAGTGTCATCTGCAAAGACAGAAATGTTACTTTTAATCCCAGACCCTAAATCATTTATAAAGATATTAAAAAGCAAGGGTCCCAGCACTGAACCTTGGGATACACCACAGGTAACCTTAGACCATTCAGAGTAAGTCATTAACCACTACTCTCTGAATTATGTATTTTAGCCAGTTTTCTATCCATTTACAAATTGATCTTTCCAAGCCTGTAGACTTTACCTTACACATGAGCCGTGTGTGGGAAACTGTGTCAAATGCTTTTGCAAAGTGATGCCGACCAAGATGGCTGCACATTGAGTGGCTTTTCCACGAGAGTGTGCAGGTGGATCGCTGAACTGCCATAAACCAATGAGCCATAGGCATATGTTTGTGCTTTGACTGTCCCCCGGAGATTGGAGAAGCGAGATCTACCAATATATAGCCCGATAGACCCGCGTATGGACCTACTTGTTTAAATCAGCGTTTACCTGTTGGCTGGAGCAATGTCTCTACAAAAGGCCCTGTGCTTGGGGTAAAGGGTTACCTGGCTACCCAGGAAGGAGTGCTGGAGGAGCACCTTGGTGTTGGAGGAGAGAGCTGATATGCCTGGATCTTCATTCTGTCGGGTCAGGTCTGATTGGCGGTGTGCAGAAGTCTGCAGAGAGAAGCCTCGGGACTGCTCGGGGCCGCTCATGGAGGGGGCAGAGTAAGCCCACAACATCGGAGACCCGCTACTGCCATCAGAAGGCTTCAGGGCCCATCGGAGTGACGGAGACAGAGACGAGACATAGACAGAGACAGAGAGGTGCTGTTTCCACTGGCTGTCATCGGTGTTTCGGTGGCTCGGCATCTTGGCAATTCCGGTACTTCCCGGATGGCACTTCTCAGAAGACGGGTCACATAGTGACAAATCGGCGGAGACGGTAACAAAGCTGTTAAACTGTAAAATGCCAACTATGGTAGATTATACAGGCAGAGGAGAGTTTCATTGATCAAATATAAACAATATAAGACCAGAGTATTAAGAGATTATACTATCAAGGAATGGATGCTATGCAGTTATACTTATCCCGGATTTGAGGAACTACATGGATAAAATTACAAAATATGGTATATAATATACTGCTTTCAAAAGTTTACGGATTACCTGTAAAAATAGAACATGTATTCCCAACTTACAAAGGGAGGAAAGAGAAAAGAGAAAGAAAGAAATTACATTTTAAAACTTGCAACCACCTTTGGATGAACTGTAGTATTTGAATACAGGTGGGTTGGAGAGGGAGCAGTGTACCCTGGGCAATTGGGTAATTGGGTACTGTGATTCTGAGATGGAGAGGTTAATGAACCCTGCCGAACCCCTTAGGACTGAAGCGAGAGAAGGGAAAGAAGGGGAAAGAAAGGGAATGAAAGGGAAAGGGAGAAAGGGGAAAATCTTTGGAGTTAATTAGTATAATTACTGGCAAGTGGGAGACTGTGGTCTAAAATTATGGCACCCAAGAAACCTAAAACCCCTCAATCCCAAAATAAAAATAAAAAGGTAAATTTGGAGTAAATAAAAATGGTAGAGGTACAGTCAACTCAAACAATGGATATAAAGGAATATTTTCAACAGCTACCACCAACACAGGGATTATCAACTACTACAGAATTATCTACAACCTCTGGAACAACAGAGGAAGAAATTGGGCAATTTAGCAATAGTTCACCAATCAATATGATGCGGTTAACAGAAACAAATTATGCAGAAAAAGAGAACTGGGATATCAAAGCATTTAAATGTTCTCTACCCACAAGGGAAGATATGGACAAATATGTGTTTAGATTAGAAACCTTATATTAAAACAGAACTAGAAGAGCTTAAAACATTGGTGCAAGACATTCGAGACAAAATGGATATAATGGACAACAGGGTGGCGGCTATTGAACAAAAATTGGCAGTAGCTGAAGGTAAAATTCACAAACAAGATCAATGTTTAGAATATACCATAAATATCATAGATGATCTGGAAAACACAAATAGAAGAAATAATATTATAGTCAGAGGAATTCCTGAAACTGTAAACTTAGCAGATCTAATATTAACACTACAAGGTATCTTTAACACCCTACTACAAAACCCTCCTACAAATGAGATAATTGATCATGCTCATAGATCTGGAGGGTTCAGAAGGGCAGATTTAATAAGACCAATCTGTAGGATACACTATTTTCAAATAAAAGAAAAAATCATTTTAGCGGCTCGGCAATGTAAAACTGTAAATTTTGAAGGGGCTCAGTGATGTTGTTCCACACACGTTGGTGTTAAGAAGGGCTATGAAGCCTATCTTGGAGCTCCTTCAGAAAAGAGACATTCAGTATAGATGGAAATTCCCATTTCAATTACAGGTGCAATACAAAGGAACAACAGCTATATTTTGTGGTATAAAAGATTTGCCAGGATTTCTGAAAACTCTCCAACTTCCCAAAATAGAATTACTTCAGTGGCCTGGAACATACACAGAGTCAGTGTTTATATCAATGCCCAAATTAAGAAGAAGAACTCAAGACCCTGATCGCCTTGATAATTAGAAGAGATAAATCCAAAAAGGAAAGGAAACAAAGAACGAATTTGAAGA
Source organism: Aquarana catesbeiana (assembly GCF_042186555.1). NCBI lineage: Eukaryota > Metazoa > Chordata > Amphibia > Anura > Ranidae > Aquarana > Aquarana catesbeiana. The sequence goes on along the minus strand of NC_133334.1, from coordinate 169,752,636 downwards.
AAGGGACAGTTGGAAATAAGAAAGGACTCCGGATGGAGGGGAATGAGGGAATAGGGGAACAGGGGGAGGGAAAAGGAAAGGGATGAGGGGGGGAGGGAAAATATTTGTGGGAAATATAAAAGATTAAAAAAAAAAAAAAAAAGAGGGAAGGGGATACATTGTTTAATAGATGTAATAATATGCACATTTCAATAACCCACTTGTGATCAATAAGGAGGTTATAATAGATAAGATATAATATTACACACATTTACAAGTATGATGATATAATCTATATAATTTATAAATCACTGACAACACAGGAGCACTGACGTACATGTGGACATTTTTTTTTTTACACTGGTATTTTACACTATACACACTAAATGAAATTATTAGTTTGATACAAGGGAAGGGAAAGGATACTAGGGGGGGGGGGGGGGGGAATATACGCAGTTTATTTTTGGCACTTAAAATTACACACTGAGGGGGGAGGTGGGGCGGGGCTTCCCCCCTTTTTTTTTTTACTTCCCCTCTCCCCTCCCAATCTTCTCCCTGTATCCCGGAGATAGATCTAAATGTTTATAAGAAAGCTTGGATAAAGTAATGGTCTAGGGTTTGACATAAATGGAGGTGAAGGCTCTATAATTAGTATTTATTTTTTTCCTTTTGGGTTGGAGCCTCCTTTCTCTATAGACTCCTCCCCTTCCATCTACAGACCCTTTTTTTGGGGAATGGAGATTGAGATGGGGACGCTTGTTTGTGGGGAAGCCAGGGGATAAATGTTATAAGTAAAAAAATAAAAGAAATGTGCTCAAATGTATTGGCATAAATATTAAGGATAGTAATAAACTGCATATCGATGTGCTGCAAATCTGGGGACAGCAGCTCCAAACCCCCTTTTTAGGGAACTTATTTAGTAAGATAGACTGAATTAAGTCAATTAGATAGAGAGTTGTGTGGATAAGTATATGTGAAAAGATCCCCCCTTTTTTCTTTTTTTTATGTATATGGTAAGGATATATTCTTTTAATACTAGAGGTCTCAATTCTCCTTCTAAAAGAATGCAAATATTGAACTCTTTTCATAAACAGAAGATTAGTATTATACTTTTTCAGGAAACACATTTTCGATCAGACCACATTCCCGATATACGTAATAGACAATATCCAACATGGATCCATGATTCATTTCCATATTCTAAATCTCGAGGAGTTTCCATTGCAATACACAAAACCTTATCTCAGCAAATATAATATACCTTTTACAAATATAGAAGGGTAGAGATGAAAGGTCTTTCATTTTAAAAATTTCAGTGTATGGAAAGATCTTTACAGTGGTTCATTTTTATTTGCCAAATTATGATCAGATTAAGATGGGAATACAGGTTTTTATGAAGGCAATGGAAAAAGCAGAAGGAATGGTAATTATTGGTGGAGACCTAAATTTTGTAATGGACTCAAAATTAGATACAACATTGACTTGTTCACAAAAAAAAGGGGACCAATTAAAAGAGTTTAAACAGATACTTGAAAAATATCAATTGGTGGACTTGTGGAAGGTTCAACATCAGACAGAGAAAAATTACTCATATTACTCAACTATACATAACACATATCATAGATTGGAACATTTTTTTTGTCAGCCAAAGGGGATTGTTGATGACTCCCTCATCTGAAATTGGGAGTTTCCTGTGGTCAGATCACACGCCAATAACTATGGAGTTGGCGGTGACTGAATACAGGAAGCCGCAAGGATCATGAAGGTTAAATGATAACCTGCTTAAAGATAAGATGTGTGAAATGGATATTCGAGAAATGATAAAGGAATTTTTGCAGATCCACGAAGTAGATAATACCTCAATTCCCATACGATGGGAAACATTAACCACTTAAGGACCGCCTAACGCCGATTTACGTCGGCAAGGCGGCACGGGCAGGCAAAATCACGTACATGTACGTGATTTGCCTCTCGCGGGTGGGGGGTCCGATCGGACCCCCCCCCGGTGCCCGAAGCGGTCCCGTTCTGTTCCCCGGCGATCCGAGATGAGGGGGAGGCCATCCGTTCGTGGCCCCCCCCTCGCGATCGCCGCCGGCCAATGGGAACACTCCTTTGCTGCTGTATGCTAAACAGCAGCAAAGGAAATGATGTCATCTCCCCTCGGCTCGGTAGTTTCCGTTCCAGCGCCGAGGGGAGAAGACATCAATGTGAGTGCACAACACACACACACAGTAGAACATGCCAGGCATACAAAACACCCCGATCCCCCCCCCGATCGCCCCCCGATCCCCCCCAATCACCCCCCCCCCCCCCCCTGTCACAAACTGACACCAGCAGGTTTTTTTTTTTTTTTTTTCTGATTACTGCATAGTGTCAGTTTGTGACAGTTACAGTGTTGGGACAGTTAGTATTACCCCCCTTTAGGTCTAGGATACCCCCCTAACCCCCCCTAATAAAGTTTTAACCCCTTGATCACCCACTGTCACCAGTGTCGCTAAGCGATCATTTTTCTGATCGCTGTATTAGTGTCGCTGGTGACGCTAGTTAGTGAGGTAAATATTTAGGTTCGCCGTCAGTGTTTTATAGCATCAGGGACCCCCATATACTACCTAATAAATGTTTTAACCCCTTGATTGCCCCCTAGTTAACCCTTTCACCACTGATCACCGTATAACCGTTACGGGTGACGCAGGTTAGTTCGTTTATTTTTTATAGTGTCAGGGCACCCGCCGTTTATTACCGAATAAAAGTTTAGCCCCCTGATCGCCCGGCGGTGATATGCGTCGCCCCAGGCAGCGTCAGATTAGCGCCAGTACCGCTAACACCCACGCACGCAGCATGCGCCTCCCTTAGTGGTATAGTATCTGATCGGATCAATATCTGATCCGATCAGATCTATACTGGCGTCCCCAGCAGTTTAGGGTTCCCAAAAACACAGTGTTAGCGGGATCAGCCCAGATACCCGCTAGCACCTGCGTTTTGCCCCTCCGCCCAGCCCACCCAAGTGCAGTATCGATCGATCACTGTCACTTACAAAACACTAAACGCATAACTGCAGCGTTCGCAGAGTCAGGCCTGATCCCTACGATCGCTAACAGTTTTTTTGGTAGCATTTTGGTGAACTGGCAAGCAAGCACCAGGCAGCGTCAGGTTAGCGCCAGTAGCGCTAACACCCACGCACGCACCGTACACCTCCCTTAGTGGTATAGTATCTGATCGGATCAATATCTGATCCGATCAGATCTATACTAGCGTCCCCAGCAGTTTAGGGTTCCCAAAAACGCAGTGTTAGCGGGATCAGCCCAGATACCTGCTAGCACCTGCGTTGTGCCCCTCCGCCCGGCCCAGCCCAGCCCACCCAAGTGCAGTATCGATCGATCACTGTCACTTACAAGGCACTAAACGCATAACTGCAGCGTTCGCATAGTCAGGCCTGATCCCTGCGATCGCTAACAGTTTTTTTGGTAGCATTTTGGTGAACTAGCAAGCACCAGCCCCAGGCAGCGTCAGGTTAGCGCCAGTACCACTAACACCCACGCACGCAGCATACGCCTCCTTTAGTGGTATAGTATCTGAACGGATCAATATCTGATCCGATCAGATCTATACTAGCGTCCCCAGCAGTTTAGGGTTCCCAAAAACGCAGTGTTAGCGGGATCAGCCCAGATACCTGCTAGCACCTGCGTTTTGCCCCTCCGCCCGGCCCAGTCCAGCCCACCCAAGTGCAGTATCAATCGATCACTGACACTTACAAAACACTAAACGCATAACTGCAGCGTTCGCAGAGTCAGACCTGATCCCTGCGATCGCTAACAGTTTTTTTGGAAGCTTTTTATTGAACTGGCAAGCACCAGCGGCCTAGTATACCCCGGTCGTAGTCAAACCAGCGCTGCAGTAACACTTGGTGACGTGGCGAGTCCCATAAGTGCAGTTCAAGCTGGTGAGGTGGCAAGCACAAGTAGTGTCCCGCTGCCACCAAAAAGACAAACACAGGCCCGTCGTGCCCATAGTGCCCTTCCTGCTGCATTCGCCAATCCTAATTGGGAACCCACCGCTTCTGCAGCACCCGTACCTCCCCCATTCACATCCCCAACCAAATGCAGTCGGCTGCATGAGAGGCATTTTTATGTGCTCCCGAGTACCCCTACCCAACGAACCCCCCCAAAAAGATGTTGTGTCTGCAGCAAACGCGGATATAGGCGTGACACCCGCTATTATTGTCCCTCCTGTCCTGACAATCCTGGTCTTTGCATTGGTGAATGTTTTGAACGCTACCATACACTAGTTGAGAATTAGCGTAGGGTACAGCATTGCACAGACTAGGCACACTTTCACAGGGTCTCCCAAGATGCCATCGCATTTTGAGAGACCCGAACCTGGAACCGGTTACCGTTATAAAAGTTAGTTACAAAAAAAGTGTAAAAAAAAATATATATATATATAAAATAAAAAAAAATAGTTGTCGTTTTATTGTTCTCTCTCTCTATTCTCTCTCTCTATTGTTCTGCTCTTTTTTTACTGTATTCTATTCTGCAGTGTTTTATTGTTATTGTTATTGTTATTGTTATTATGTTTTATCATGTTTGTTTTTCAGGTATGTAATTATTTATACTTTACTGTTTACTGTGCTTTATTGTTAACCATTTTTTTGTCTTCAGGTACGCCATTCACAACTTTGAGTGGTTATACCAGAATGATGCCTGCAGGTTTAGGTATCATCTTGGTATCATTCTTTTCAGCCAGCGGTCGGCTTTCATGTAAAAGCAATCCTAGCGGCTAATTAGCCTCTAGACTGCCTTTACAAGCCGTGGGAGGGAATGCCCCCCCCCCCACCGTCTTCCGTGTTTTTCTCTGGCTCTCCTGTCTCAACAGGGAACCTGAGAATGCAGCCGGTGATTCAGCCAGCTGACCATAGAGCTGATCAGAGACAAGAGTGGCTTCAAACATCTCTATGGCCTAAGAAACCGGAAGCTACGAGCATTTTATGACTTAGATTTCGCCGGATGTAAATAGCGCCATTGGGAAATTGGGGAAGCATTTTATCACACCGATCTTGGTGTGGTCAGATGCTTTGAAGGCAGAGGAGAGATCTAGGGTCTAATAGACCCCAATTTTTTCAAAAAAGAGTACCTGTCACTACCTATTGCTATCATAGGGGATATTTACATTCCCCAAGATAACAATAAAAATGATTTAAAAAAAAAAAAAATGAAAGGAACAGTTTAAAAATAAGATAAAAAAGCAAAAAAATAATAAAGAAAAAAAAAAAAAAAAAAAAAAGCACCCCTGTCGCCCCCTGCTCTTGCGCTAAGGCGAACGCAAGCGGCGGTCTGTCGTCAAACGTAAACAGCAATTGCACCATGCATGTGAGGTATCGCCGCGAAGGTCAGATCGAGGGCAGTAATTTTTGCAGTAGACCTCCTCTGCAAATCTAAAGTGGTAACCTGTAAAGGCTTTTAAAGGCTTTTAAAAATGTATTTATTTTGTTGCCACTGCACGTTTGTGCGCAATTGTAAAGCATGTCATGTTTGGTATCCATGTACTCGGTCTAAGATCATCTTTTTTATCTCATCAAACATTTGGGCAATATAGTGTGTTTTAGTGCATTAAAATTTAAAAAAGTGTGTTTTTTCCCCAAAAAATGCGTTTGAAAAATCGCTGCGCAAATACTGTGTGAAAAAAAAAAATGAAACACCCACCATTTTAATCTGTAGGGCATTTGCTTTAAAAAAATATATAATGTTTGGGGGTTCAAAGTAATTTTCTTGCAAAAAAAAAAAACTTTTTCATGTAAAAAATAAGTGTCAGAAAGGGCTTTGTCTTCAAGTGGTTAGAAGAGTGGGTGATGTGTGACATAAGCTTCTAAATGTTGTGCATAAAATGCCAGGACAGTTCAAAACCCCCCCCAAATGACCCCATTTTGGAAAGTAGACACCCCAAGCTATTTGCTGAGAGGCATGTCGAGTCCATGGAATATTTTATATTGCGACACAAGTTGCGGGAAAGAGACAAATTTTTTTTTTTTTTTTTTTGCACAAAGTTGTCACTAAATGATATATTGCTCAAACATGCCATGGGAATATGTGAAATTACACCCCAAAATACATTCTGCTGCTTCTCCTGAGTACGGGGATACCACATGTGTGAGACTTTTTGGGAGCCTAGCCGTGTACGGGACCCCGAAAACCAAGCACCGCCTTCAGGCTTTCTAAGGGCGTGAATTTTTGATTTCACTCTTCACTGCCTATCACAGTTTCGGAGGCCATGGAATGCCCAGGTGGCACAAAACCCCCCCAAATGACCCCATTTTGGAAAGTAGACACCCCAAGCTATTTGCTGAGAGGTATAGTGAGTATTTTGCAGACCTCACTTTTTGTCACAAAGTTTTGAAATTTGAAAAAAGAAAAAAAAAAAAAGTTTTTTCTTGTCTTTCTTCATTTTCAAAAACAAATGAGAGCTGCAAAATACTCACCATGCCTCTCAGCAAATAGCTTGGGGTGTCTACTTTCCAAAATGGGGTCATTTGGGGGGGTTTTGTGCCACCTGGGCATTCCATGGCCTCCGAAACGGTGTTAGGCAGTGAAGAGTAAAATCAAAAATTCACGCCCTTAAAAACGCTGAAGGCGGTGATTGGTTTTCGGGGTCCCGTACACGGCTAGGCTCCCAAAAAGTCTCACACATGTGGTATCCCTATACTCAGGAGAAGCAGCTAAATGTATTTTGGGGTGCAATTCCACATAGGCCCATGGCCTGTGTGAGCAATATATCATTTAGTGACAACTTTGTGCAAAAAAAAAAAAAAAAAAAAAAAAGTGTCACTTTCCCGCAACTTGTGTCAAAATATAAAATATTCCATGGACTCAATATGCCTCTCAGCAAATAGCTTGGGGTGTCTACTTTCCAAAATGGGGTCATTTGGGGGGGGGTTGTGCCACCTGGGCATTCCATGGCCTCCGAAACTGTGATAGGCAGTGAAGAGTGAAATCAAAAAGTTACACCCTTAGAAATCCTGAAGGCGGTGATTGGTTTTCGGGGTCCCATACGCGGCTAGGCTCCCAAAACGTCCCACACATGTGGTATCCCCGTACTCAGGAGAAGTAGCTGAATATATTTTGGGGTGCAATTCCACATAGGCCCATGGCCTGTGTGAGCAATATATCATTTAGTGACAACTTTTTGTAAATATTTTTTTTTTTTTTTTTTTTGTCATTATTCAATCACTTGGGACAAAAAAAATAAATATTCAATGGGTTCAACATGCCTATCAGCAATTTCCTTGGGGTGTCTACTTTCCAAATTGGGGTCATTTGGGGGGGTTTTGTACTGCCCTGCCATTTTAGCACCTCAAGAAATGACATAGGCAGTCATAAACTAAAAGCTGTGTAAATTCCAGAAAATGTACCCTAGTTTGTAGACGCTATAACTTTTGCGCAAACCAATAAATATACGCTTATTGACATTTTTTTTACCAAAGACATGTGGCCGAATACATTTTGGCCTAAATGTATGACTAAAATTGAGTTTATTGGATTTTTTTTATAACAAAAAGTAGAAAATATCATTTTTTTTCAAAATTTTCGGTCTTTTTCCGTTTATAGCGCAAAAAATAAAAACTGCAGAGGTGATCAAATACCATCAAAAGAAAGCTCTATTTGTGGGAAGAAAAGGACGCAAATTTCGTTTGGGTACAGCATTGCATGACCGCGCAATTAGCAGTTAAAGCGACGCAGTGCCAAATTGGAAAAAGACCTCTGGTCCTTAGGCAGCATAATGGTCCGGGGCTCAAGTGGTTAAAATGTGTATTGCGTGGATTGTTCATTAATCGCTTGCCAACCAGCGCACACCGATTTACGTCAGCAGAATAGCACTGGTGGGCAAAAGGGCGTACAGATATGTCCCCTTTAAGAAGCGTTGTCCGTGACCATGACCGCGGGTCCCACGGACTCGGTGCCCGTGATCGTGTCACGGAGAGGTAGAACGGGGAGATGCTTTTGTAAACAAAGCATCTATCCGTTCTGCCTAGTGACAGGACAGAGATCACTGCTCTCTGTCATCGAGAGCAATGATCACTGTCCTGTGTGTTGAAGCCCCTCCCCCCACAGTTAGAATCACTCCCTAGGACACACTTAACCCCTTCACCGCCCCCTAGTGGTTAACCCCTTCACTGCCAGTGTCATTTTACACAGTAATCAATGCATCTTTATAGCACCGATCGCTGTATAAATGACTATGGTCCCAAAATAGTGTCAAAAATGTCCGATGTGTCCACCACAATGTCGCAGTCCCGTTAAAAAAAAAAAAATCGCAGATCGCCGCCATTACTAATAAAAAAAAAATAATAATAAAAATGCCATAAAACTATCCCCTATTTTGTAGACGCTATAACTTTTTTGCGCAAACCAATCAATATACGCTTATTGCGATTTTTTTTTACAAAAAATATGTCGAAAAATACATAACAGCCTAAACTGAGGAAAAAATTTTTTATATATATTTTTGGGGGATATTTATAATAGCAAAAAGTAAAAAATTTGCTTTTCAAAATTGGCGTTATTTTTTGTTTATAGCACAAAAAATAAAAACCGCAGAGGCGATCAAATACCACCAAAAGAAAGCTCTATTTGTGGGAAAAAAAGGATGTCAATTTTGTTTAGGTGCAATGCTGCACGACCGCGCAATTATCAGTTAAAGTGACGCAGTGCCGAATCGCAAAAAGTACTTTGGTCAGGCAGAGGGTAAAATCTTCTGGGGCTTAAGCGGTTAAACAAGGAGCTAGATTGAAGGCAGAGATATCAGCCAAAATATCTCAATTATTAAAAGAAATTCCACCACTAGAAGATTCACACAAACAAAATTCTACCTCAGAAATTGGAATACGCTTAAATGATAAACACATTGAATTACAGACCTTGCTGAATGAGCAATCCTTGCGAATAAGGGATAAAAATAGGGCCAAGTTTTATCAACAGGGGAATAAACCGGGACAACTGTTAGCAAAAATTTTGAAACAACGACAACCCGTGACCTCTATAGTTAAAATTCAAAAAAACCCCGGGGAAGTAACATATGATCCTGTGGAAATATCACACATATTACTCTAAACTTTATAATATACCAACACAAAAGAGAAGTAAGGGTGGGGGGAAGACAAAAAAGAAATAGGTCAATATATTAGAGAAACAGCATTACCAATCCTTCCTAAAAAAACAACAGAGGAGCTGGAAAGAGATATTTCAATAGCCGTAATAAAACAAGTTATATCTGGGTTGGTTACGGGCAAAAGCCCCGGCCCTGACGGATACACTCCGATTTTATAAGATATTTCAAGACATACTTATTCCCATTTTAAGTAAGACATATAACTCTATATCTGCCTCCCAAGTATTTACTGCACAGAGTATGGAAGCACATATTGTATATTGTATTGATCCCTAAGCCAGATAAGGATCATACGATATGCGGTAATTATCGGCCAATTTCACTTACAAATATAGATATACAACTGTACTCTAAAATCATTGCAAATAGGCTGACATCTATTTTACCCATGCATATTAGCTTAGATCAAGTGGGCTTTATGATGGGTCGGGAGGCAAGGGACAACATAATAAAAACCTGCACATTAATGGAATACACCCAGAGAAGCGCCATTCCATCATGCTTTTTATCGGTTGATGCTGAGAAGGCATTTGATAGGGTGGACTGGCGCTTCCTGGGAGAAGCTCTGAATCAACTTGGGATTGGCCCGCAAATGATGCAGAGGATTATGACTTTATATTCCAATCCTAGAGCAAAAATACGCACAAATGTTATACTCTCGGAATATGTGCAAATTTCAAATGGTACACGACAAGGTTGCCCCTTGTCCCGCCTGCTATATGTGATAGTAATGGAACACCTTACTACAGCCATATGCAATAATAGTGACATACAAGGTATTAAGGTCAAAGGAAAAGAATATAAAATGTCAGTGTATGCGGATGACTTATTGCTATACATCACCAACCTGACAACACATTTACCTAATCGTATATATGCATTTAAAAGTTTTGGAGAGGTAAGCAATTTTAAAGTTAATTATGATAAGTCCGATATGTGAAATATATCATTGCCAAGAAAAGATCAGAACTTCTTCAATCAAACTTTTCTTTTAATTGGCAAGATAGAGCAATTAAATATCTAGGGATATATATCCCAAGAGATATGACTAAACTACAGGAGTTAAACTATCTGCCATTGATCTGAAAAGTTATAAAATCACCTCAAGGATATGATAAAGTAGTCTATTCATGGATGGGGAGAATTAATGTAGTGAAAATGGATATATTACCAAAATTACTATATGTATTTCAGGCAATACCTATGGCTCCCTCAATTAATTTAATGACACAATTAAGTAAAGCCATAGGAAGCTTTATTTGGACTCAAAAATCATCGCGGTTAAAAAGAGAAATCCTAATTAGAACAAAAGAGAGTGGGGATCTTGCCCTTCCAGACTTCATAACATACTTGCGTGCAGCATCTATAATTAGGATCATTGACTGGTTTCATAATGCGAAATATAAACAGTGGGTAACCCTTGAAGAAGACATTATTTCTTTAAAGCTTAAATCACTCCCATGGATTAAACCCCAGTTTCAACCTGGGAAAAAAGAAAAGAACTTACAATTTTTACTTTTATTAAATGGAATAGGGAAGAGAATACAAGGATAGTGCAGACCTTGGTGGATGGCAAGATTATGAATAATCTCAAACTAAATATATAAAGCGTTATCCAATTTTATATATGCGCACAATATACATGTATGTATTTGTATTAATTTTTTTTTCATTAATTAAAAAGAGATTGAATACAAGGTTTTACTTACCTCCTCATAAAAAGAAATCAGGTTTGTTTGACAACTTCTGTCTTTCATGAATCCATGCTGTTACTTAGAATATTTTTTTCCAGCAAGAATTCATCTATGTGGTCGTTTAACCGCTTGCCAACTGGCTCAAGCCGATATATGTCAGCAGAAGGGCATGTACAGGCAGATTACCGTACCTGTACATTGCCCTTTAAGAAGCGGTTTGCGGGCGCGCGCCCACCTCAACCTCTTTGAGTGTCATCGAGTGACATCGAGTCCGCGGGGATACCCGCGATCGTCTCACAGAGAGGAAGAACGGGGAAATGCTGATGTAAACAAGCATCTCCGCATTCTGCCTAGTGACAGGACACTGATCACAGCTCCCTGTAATCGGGAGCGGTGATCAGTGTCATGACACACATAGCCCCTCCCCCCCCCACAGTTAGAATCACTCACTAGGACACACTTAACCCCTACAGTGCCACCTAGTGGTTAACCCCTTCACTGCCAGTCACATTTACACAGTAATCAATGCATTTTTAATTGCACTGATCGCTGTATAAACGTGAATGGTCCCAAAATCGTGCCAAAAGTGTTCGATCTGTCCACCATAATGTCGCAGTCACAATGAAAATCGATGATCACTGCCATTACTGGTAAAAACAAAAAATTTATAAAAATGCCATAAAACTATCCCCTATTTTGTAGATGCTATAACTTTTGCGCAAACCAAACGCTTATTGTGATTTTTTTTATCAAAAATATGTAGAATACATATCAGCCTGTTTTTTTACATATTTTTTTGCTTTATTATAGCAAAAAGTAAAAAATAATGTGTTTTTTTCAAAATTGTCGCGATTTTTTTTGTTTATAGCGAAAAAAATAAAAAAACGCAGAGGTGATCAAAAACCACCAAAAGAAAGCTCTATTTGTGGGGAAAAAAAGAATGTCAATTTTGTTTGGGAGTCACGTCGCACGACCGTGCAATTGTCAGTTAAAGCAACGCAGTGCCGAATCGCAAAAAAGGCTCTGGTCTTTGGGCAGCCAAATGGTCCGGGGCTTAAGTGGTTAATAAACTCTCCAGTATCTTGCCGACTAAAGAAGTTAAACTAACAGGTCTATAGTTTCTTGGTAAAGGCTTTGATCCCTTTTTAAATATGGACACCACATTGGCCCTGCGCCAATCCAGTGGTGCCATTACAGTTATTAACAAGTCCCTTAAAATTTGAAACAATGTCCTTGAAATGACAGAGCTCAATTCTTTTAGGATCCGTGAGTGGATGCCATCTGGTCCAGGTGCTTTATCCACCTTTATTCTGTCTAAATATTTCTGGACCATATCCCTTTTGAGCCATTGTGGATCATTTGGGGCTGTGTTACTACCACCCCCATTATGGACATGAGCTCCCCCATGCTCCTTTGTATAAACAGAGCTGAAGAAAGTCCTGGAGAGTGGCCCTCATCCTTGGAAAATTTGCTTTCTTAAAGTTAAGTGTATTTATCTTACCCGTATGCAGTGGCGGCTGGTGCTCAACATTTTTGGGGGGCGCAAACAAACTAAAATACTAAACTCCCCCCATCAATTGCAGCCTCACTGTGCCCATCAAATGCAGCCACTGTGCCCATCAAATGCAGCCATTGTGTCCATCAATTGCAGCCACTGTGACCATCATATGCAGCCACTTGTGCCCGTCTTATGCAGCCATTTGTGCCCATCAAATGCAGCCACTTGTACCCATCATATGCAGCCACTTGTGCCAATCAAATGCAGCCACTTGTGCCCATCATACCATCATATACAGCCATTTGTGCCCATCAAATGCAGCCACTTGTGCCCCTCAAATTCAGACACTTGTGCCCATCATATGCAGGCACTTGTGCCTGTCATATGCAGCCACTTGTGCCCAGTATATGCAGCCACGTGTGCCAAATCAAATGCAGCCACTTGTGCCAATCAAATGCAGCCACTTGTGCCAATCAAATGCAGCCACTTGTGCCAATCAAATGCAACCACTTGTGCCCAGTATATACAGCCACTTGTGCCCAGTATATGCAGCCACTTGTGCCCATCAAATGCAGCCACTTGTGCCCATTATATGCAGCCACTTGTGCCCATCAAATGCAGCCAGGCATGTCCCCCGGTTCAGCTGTCACTTCACTAACACCCCCCCTGCAGCCGGTCCGGCGGCACTTACCGCTCGTGAGGCAGGGCTCTTCTCCTCTCCTGGAGTGACGGGGCTCTCCTCATTGGTGGGAAGCAGCGGCTGCGGCTCCTGTGTCCACTTGTCTCATCTTCCGCCAAAGCGTTAGACATCCAATAAGATCGCCTAACGCTTTGGCCAATCGGGAGACAGGTCTCACTGACCTGCCTGCTGATTGGCAGGGAGGAACATTAGTGTGCATATAGCGAACTTTCATTCGCTATGCCACACAACAGGGTGGGATCAGGACGCAGTGCTCTGCACCCCAAACCAAGCCTATTAGAGCCTCTGGCTCTAATCACATGCTTCAAAATACACACCCCCCGCCTATCCCCGCCATAGTATTTCATGTGTTCGGCATCCTGAAAGGGGCCGGATACATGAATAGGGAGGGCGGCAGAGGTGTCGGGGGGCGGCACCCATAATGCACAGGCTGCCACTGCCCGTATGTTTGTTGCTTACAGCTAACATTAAATTAAATCATGTTATGGTCACTGCTACCCAGATGCTCTTTTATATGAATATTGGTAATAAGCTCTGCATGGTGTGAGTCATTCCTAGTTGGGGCCTTAATAAACTGGACCATAAAATTGTCTTGTAATAGGTTTATACATTTTTGCATTTTAACTGTCCCAGCAGTGCCATTACTCCAGTCAATTTCTGGGTAGTTAAAATCCCCCATTATTATCACTGTCCCAGCCCTTGCAGCCCTTCCCATCTGTGCAAGGAGCTGAGTCTCTACCTCCTGACTAACACTGGGAGGTCTATAACAAACTCCAATGACAACCTTTGGAGTACGCACACCCATGTACAGTTCCACCCATATTGCTTCAGACTCATCACACTGTCCAACACTAGGTCCTCTTTCACACTCACTTTGAGATCACTTCTCACATAGAGACAAACACCACCACCCCTACGTTTTACCCTGTCTTTCCGAAAGAGAGCATATCCAGGAATATTAATAGCCCAGTCATGAGAAGAATGAAGCCAAGATTCAGCAATACCAATTAGATAATAGTTCTCCTCGTGCACCAAAGCTTCAAACTCACCAATTTTGCCCGGGAGACTTCTGCCATTGGTGAACAATTGTCACATTTTGCAAACGTATGTTGCATATTTTTTATTTTAGTACAAATAGTACAATTTCCAATGGTTGATTGTAACATAGGAACCTTCATATCATCTGCCATAGCCCTCCCCCCATCTATCCCCATTCTACCCACCAATAGGGGCTGACCCCTGTCTGACCTGTCTACACCATTATAATCTAATTCACCCTCCCCCCACACTCCTAGTTTAAATACTCCTCCAGCCTTCCCATAAACCTCTCCCCCAGTACAGTGGACCTCCTTCCATTTAGGTGCAAACCATCTTTAGCATATAGGTTGTACCCCAATAAAGAGTTAGCCCAGTGCTCTAAAAACCCAAATCTCTCCTCCTTACACCAGGTCTTTAGCCATGCATTCAGCTCTGTAATCACCCCCTGCCTTTCCTGTATTGCGCATGGCACAGGCAATATTTCAGAGAATATCACCTTGGAGGTCCTTCTCTTTAACCTGCAGCCTAGTTCTTTAAATTGGTTCTTAAGGAGCCTCCACTTTCCATATAATCTGTCATTGGTTCCAAGGATCCTCTAATGTTTCCTCGTAGCTGAGCACCCCTATGCCTTTTATCAGTTGCCCTTCTCTGCACTTTCTCCAGTTCCCGATATACTTTTTGAGAACTGGTGCCCAAAACTGAACTGTATATTCCAGATGAGGTCTTACTAATGATTGTACAGGGGCAACATTATATCTCTCTTTATGGAGTCCATGCCTCCTTTAATACAAGAAAGGACTTTGCTCGCTTTGGAAACCGCAGCTTGGCATTGCATGCTATTATTGAGCTTATGATCTACCAAAACCCCCAGATCTTTCTCCACCATTGTTACCCCAGTACTCCCCCTAGTATGTATGACGCATGTATATTCTTAGCCCCCAAGTGCATAACTTTACATTTATCAACAAAAAGAAAAAGGAAATGTCCCCCGTGGGGTTTTCAAGGCAGCAAGAAATGATGAAAATAGTAAGCTATAACTTGAAAAGGTTTTTATTTTGTAGAACTTTGATATCAACATGGTCACAGGAAATGACCATGATGGTTAAAATAAGAGCTGTGCTACAGGAGATAACACAAATGACGCTGGCATAAAGTTATACAATGTTCAAGTGCTATAATAGGATAATAATCCTGATGTGTTTCGACCCCGTTGGGTCATCTTCAGAGGATTCAGGCGCTGTAACAAGATTTGCATATTGAAATTCATGGATATGACCATAAAAGTTAAAATGTAATGAATATATGTTTTTCACAGTATAATTATCAATCACATTGCATTTGAACAGTTTTTCCTGAGCCTAAAATTCTCCAAAGTCTCCCCCACTGGGTCCCGGCAGGAGTCCCAGGCCGTCCACCACGTCAACAGGGGGAGGGAGGCTAATTGCCCATGCGTGTCTTACAAGGAGTCACACCAAGTGGATATTTCCCAAGACCAGGGAGGGGCGCGGAGGCATGCGAGCGGGATCTGCAGTCAGAGCATCAATCAGACAACAGTACCATCAATGCATTATATTTAGCACAGATGGAAATATATGTATCCTTATCACTTTATTGTTTTTAAAGAAATAACTCTGTTTATCATTTATTTAATGTTGTCTGTACTTGTTGGGGTCAGCAGTGTGTGGATATTCCCATAGTCGTGATGGTAAAAAAGGGGATTAAAGAAAAATTGATATAACTGAATGTAGATGTCGGTATATCAGGGTAAGTAATCGGTGAATGGTGGTGTCTATATAATTGCCGTGAGATAAGTGACAAAGTAGAGTGGGAATGTAGAAATGTAGAGAAAAAGGCGAATGTAAGGAAAACATGTGAGGAAAAGAGGGAACGAACTGACTGGGGGAGAGGGAGGGGGTTGGAAAGAATGAACGGGAAGGAGGGGGAGATGGGTGAAAGGGGAATGGGAAAAAGGAATGAGGAGTGAAATAAAAGAGCCAAGAGGAAAAATTCAGAGGGAAGAAAGGGAAGAGAAGGGGCGTAGTAGGGAGAAAAGGCAGTGAAGTGTAAAGATAGTGCAGGTGGGGTGGTGAATGTGAGTGAAAGGGAAACATATGGGTGAGGAGGTAGGTAAGTGCAGTGCAAGGGGCCAAAATGAAGCAAACAAAATGCAATGGAAGCAAAAACATCAACAGAGAAAACAATCCAACCGTGGCTGAGTGATAAATGGAAGTGTGTGATAGTGTACTAGCAAGGATGTGTGAGTGCTGGAAAGGAGTGATGAGAGGTCAAGAAGGGAAAGAAGTGGGACAGGGGTGAAACAAGGAAAGAACACATGAGTGAGGTGCCACAATGGTAAAACGTGTATTATGGGTGGGTAAAATCAGGTATAAATTGTCCGAAATGATATAACTGTCACAACAAAAAGAAATGACGTGAAAAAGACCCACAATGCAGGGTAGGTCACGTCAGATCGAACTCATCAATATGTTCAAATACTGGTGATTACCTGTCTCCAGACTTTTGGGTCGGTTGGTCAATCTGATGGAACGGTAGGGACTGAATAAAGATCCCCCAGTCTGCTTCATCATTATATATAGAGAGTGCTGGCCACTGATTGGATGCCTAATTGGGCTGCAGGCGCAGGGTCTTTTTCACGTCATTTCTTTTTATTGTGACAGTTATATCATTTCGGACAATTTATACCTGATTTTACCCACCCATAATACACGTTTTACCATTGTGGCACCTCACTCATGTGTTCTTTCCTTGTTTCACCCCTGTCCCACTTCTTTCCCTTCTTGACCTCTCATCACTCCTTTCCAGCACTCACACATCCTTGCTAGTACACTATCACACACTTCCATTTATCACTCAGCCACGGTTGGATTGTTTTCTCTGTTGATGTTTTTGCTTCCATTGCATTTTGTTTGCTTCATTTTGGCCCCTTGCACTGCACTTACCCACCTCCTCACCCATATGTTTCCCTTTCACTCACATTCACCACCCCACCTGCACTATCTTTACACTTCATTGCCTTTTCTCCCTACTACGCCCCTTCTCTCCCCTTTCTTCCCTCTGAATTTTTCCTCTTGGCTCTTTTATTTCATTCCTCATTCCTTTTTCCCATTCCCCTTTCACCCATCTCCCCCTCCTTCCCGTTCATTCTTTCCAACCCCCTCCCTCTCCCCCAGTCAGTTCATTCCCTCTTTTCCTCACATGTTTTCCTTACATTCGCCTTTTCCTCTACATTTCTACATTCCCACTCTACTTTGTCACTTATCTCACGGCAATTATATAGACACCACCATTCACCGATTACTTACCCTGATATACCGACATCTACATACAGTTATATCAATTTTTCTTTAATCCCCTTTTTTATCATCACCACTATGGGAATATCCACACACTGCTGACCCCAACAAGTACAGACAACATTAAATAATTGATAAACAGAGTTATTTCTTTAAAAACAATAAAGTGATAATGATACATATATTTCCATCTGTGCTAAATATAATGCACTGATGGTACTGTTGTCTGATTGATGCTCTGACTGCAGGTCCCGCTCGCATGCCTCCGCGCCCCTCCCTGGTCTTGGGAAATATCCACTTGGTGTGACTCCTTGTAAGACACGCATGGGCAATTAGCCTCCCTCCCCCTGTTGACGTGGTGGACAGCCTGGGACTCCTGCCGGGACCCGGTGGGGGAGACTTCGGGGAATTTTAGGCTCAGGAGAAACTGTTCAAATGCAATGTGATTGGTAATTATACTGTGAAAAACATATATTCATTACATTTTAACTTTTATGGTCATATCCATGAATTTCAATATGCAAATCTTGTTACAGCGCCTGAATCCTCTGAAGATGACCCAACGGGGTCGAAACACATCAGGATTATTATCCTATTATAGCACTTGAACATTGTATAACTTTATGCCAGCGTCATTTGTGTTATCTCCTGTAGCACAGCTCTTATTTTAACCATCATGGTCATTTCCTGTGACCATGTTGATATCAAAGTTCTACAAAATAAAAACCTTTTCAAGTTATAGCTTACTATTTTCATCATTTCTTGTTGCCTTGAAAACCCCACGGGGGACATTTCCTTTTTCTTTTTGACAATAATGGGGGTGTGCAGCACTTCATATTTTCTCAGCATGTGTCCCTCCTCTTTCTTACATTTATCAACATTAAACCTCATTTGCCACTTAGTTGTCCAATTGCATTGAGGTGGGCTTGTAAATTGGAGACATCCTGTAAGGACGTTATTCCACTGCATAGCTTAGTGTCATCTGCAAAGACAGAAATTATACTTTTAATCCCAGACCCTATATCATTTATAAAGGTATTAAAAAGTAAGGGTCCCAACACTGAACCTTGGGGTACACCACTGATAACCTAGACCATTCAGAGTAAGAGTCATTAACCACTACTTTCTGAATTCTGTCTTTTAGCCAGTTTTCTATCCATTTACAAATTGATCTTTCCAAGCCTGTAGACTTTCCCATACACATGAGCCGTGTGTGGGGAACAGTGTCAAAGTCTTTTGCAAAATCCAGGTATATCACGTCCACAGCCACCCCTCTGTCCAAGGTTTTACTTACCTCCTCATAAAAAAGGTTTGACAATTTCTGTCTTTCATGAATCCAGGCTGTCTGTTGCTTAAAATATTTTTTTCCAGCAAGAACTCGTCTATGTGTTCTTTTATTAAACTCTCCAGTATCTTCCCGACTATAGAAGTTAAACTAACAGGTTATAGTAAAAACTTTGATCCCTTCTTAAATATGGGCATCACATTGGCCCTAGGCCAATCCAGTGGTACTATTCCAGTCATTAACAAGTCCCTAAACATTAGAAACAATGACTTTGAAATGACAGAGCTCAATTCTTTTAGGATCCGTGGGTGGATGCCATCTGGTCCAGGAGCTTTATCCACCTTTATTCTGTCTAAATATTTCTGGACCACATCACTTTTGAGCCATTGTGGATCATTTGGGGCTGTGTTACTACCACCCCCATTATGGACATGAGCTCCCCCATGCTCCTTTGTATACACAGAGCTGAAGAAAGTATTTAATAAATTTGCCTTCTCTTTGTCCCGTCACCCACTCTAGATTATTTTGTAAAGGGCCTACATGCTCAGACCTGGCCTTTTTACTATTAATATATTTGAAGAATTCTTTGGGGTTTGTTGTACTATCTTTTGCAATCTGTTGTTCGCTTTGAATTTTTGCATCCTTGATTTCCTTTTTACATTTTCTGTTACATTCTTTGTAATATTAAAATGATGATAGGGTTACTTCATTTTTATCTTTTTTAAAAGCTCTTTTTTTTTATTTAAAGCCATTTTAACTTTGGCCATGAGCCACATAGGTTTTATTTTTAGACTTTTAAACTTATTGTCCATTTGCATACAGTCACTTTGAAGAATTCCCATTTCTGTTCTGTGTCCATTGATGCCAATATTCCCTATCAGTCTGAGCCTTGGAGAGCAGCCCTCATCCTTGGAAAATTTGCTCTCTTAAAGTTAAGTGATTTTATCTTACCCGTATTTGTTCATTGGTTACAGCTAACATTAAATGAAATCAGGTTACGGTCACTGCTACCCAGATGTTTTTTATATGAATATTGGTAATAAGCTCTGCATGCTTTGAGATTACCAGGTCCAGTAGAGCGTCATTCCTAGTAGGGGCCTCAAAAAACTGGACCATAAAATTATCTTGTAATAGGTTTTTAAATTGTTTGCCCTTTAACTGTCTCAGCAGTGTATCAGAAACCATGAATCAGACCGAGATAGAAGTGCAATTAAAATCATACTTGTTTATTAATAATAATAATAATAATAATAATAATAGTAAAAGGTAAACAGAGCAACATAGTCAAATCATAGCCAGAGTTTGGTAACCAGAATGGATAGTCAGACAAGCCAGGACATCAGGGAGCCAGAGATCAGCATACTTCAGGACAGGCCAGGAAATCAGGAAACCAGGGAATCAGCGTAGTCGAACACCAAGCAGGATCAGGAACCAGAAGGGACATCAGCCAAGCGAGTCTTCAAGAGGTACACAGGAGAGTCTCTGGATGTGTTGACCAAGGTGAAGGCAGAGATGATCTGAACTGAACAGCTTAAAGCGGAGTTCCACCCAAAAATTGAACTTCCGCTTTAAGGGAAGGTGACCCCCTGACATGCCACATTTGGCATGTTTTTTTTTTTTGGGGGGGAAGCAGATACCCTCTTTTTAGAGGGTTCCAGCTTCCACTTCTTCCCGGCGCGGCACCGGAAGCAAGTTAACCTCTCCCCCCTCCCTCTTGGCAATCATCTGGGACACGTCAAAGGTCCCAGATGATTGCCCGGCCAGTCACGGCGCGGCTCATGGTTGCGCAGTGCGTGCCCACAGTGACAATGCCGGTGCCACAGAGAGGAGGGAGAGACAAGCGGGGCTTTGTTCCCCGCATTGCTGGACCCTGGGACAGTTAAGTGTCCAATTATCAGAAGTCAGCAGCTGCAGTATTTGTAGCTGCTGACTTTTAATTTTTTTTTAAGCGGATCTCCACTTTAAGTAACCAGCAGGACTGAGAAACAGGATATCATCAATGGGTGAGTCACTGTGGAATGATTTAGAGCAATTAACCGACATCTGAGCAGCCTGCTCTGAGAAGGAAGCGCTGAGCCCAGCCCTGACAGTACCCCCTCCTCAATGACCCCTCCCCCTCGGAGAACCACCAGGTTTGAGGGGAAAACATCTATAGAAAGCATGGAGGAGGACAGGGGCATGTACGTCCGAGGATGAGACCCAAGAGCGTTCCTCCAGATTGTACCCTTTCCAATGCACCAGGTATTGTATGCACCCACGAAACCTGCGGGAGTTAACAAGGAACTTTACTTCATACTCCTCATGGTTCTTAACCTGTAATGGGTAGGAAGGTGCAGGCAGGCGTTAGCATGGAGTCTGTACCCATCATTGGCATGTCGCAAGGCCTCCTGGACTTGTACCTGAGTGGCAGGAAGACCACGGAGATGCTCCTCTAACGCAGGAATGCTCTGCGGAACAAATGAGTCAGGCAGCATGGATGGTTGAAAAACATAGATCGCCCTAAACGGGGACAATCAGGAAGCAGAATTTAAGGCACTATTGTGAGCAAACTCTGCCCAAGGTAAGAGGTCTGACCAGTTATGATGGTCAGAAATATAGCAATGCAGAAACTGGTCCAAGGACTGGTTGGCTCCTTCTGCATCAACATTAGACTATGTGTGATATGAAGAGGAGAAAGAAAGCTGAGTTCCCAACTCTGCACAAAAGGCTTGCCAGAACTGGGACACAAACTGACTACCCCTGTCCGAGACGATCACCTTGGGTAGCCCATGTAAGCGAAAGATCTCCCGAGAAAAAATGGAAGCCAGTTCCTTAGATGTGGGCAACTTAAGTGGAATACAATGAGACATCTTCGAGAACCGATCAACCACCATAAGGATAACTGTGTTACCCTGAGAGTTGGGTAACTCTACAATGAAATCCGTGGACAGGTGGGTCCAAGGCCTCTCTCAATTGGGTATGGGTTGTAGGAGGCCCACTGGAAGGTGTAGTGGTGTCTTACTCTGAGCACACACGGAAAAAGCAACTACAAAGGTGGCTACATCAGCACGTAGACTAGGCCACCAGAACTGTTGGGAAATGGCCCAAAAGAGTACATTCTTCCCAGGGTGGCCAGCAGCCTTGGAAAAATGGTAAGTCTGGAGCACGGCAGTACAGAGACACTCTGGGACAAAGCAGCGGTCACAAGGTTTCTCAGGAGGAGCATGGACCTGAGCAGCAAGAATTTTGTCACCCAAAGGAGAAGTGAATTAAAAAGGAGAACATTGTGGGACTTTGCGTGAAGCATAACTGTAAAGTAAGTATGCAAGGACATGTTTGACGATTCCTTATCTATGTACAAATTTTGGGGTATTGACGTTGGCGGTACACTGCGGCTATATGTTGCCACAGTTAGCACACGTTGGTTGAGCCTTACCTCTCACATTTTTTGAGGTCACATGTACCTTGGTTGATATGCACTTACTTCCAGTTCAGGTATTTACAGAAGTCCTCTGGAACATTTTACACATGTTACCATGGAGATTACAGTTCCATAGATGTGTCACTCCTTATCAACTGTGGTATGGCCGTGGAGATTATTGCTTCAGCTCCCCTGGAGACTTGTTTCTACAGCGCCTCCAGCTGTCAACATAATATTTCAAAGATTTAGCTTCATTGTAGGTAAGAGCGTATGGGGAATCTGTGCTTCCGCCCCCCTGCCTTTTTTCCCCCTATGTTGCCGTTTCAGATCCCCTCTGCATTCATTTATCTCCTTATAGATATTTTTAACTTTGGAATTGCTCCTGATGAGTGGATGAACTCCATGAAATGCGTAGAGCCATTATATGCTACCACTTGCAAGCATGTGTTTGAAATTCTTCTGGATTATGCATTCTATCCTCAATGTTTTATTCTTCAATCAATTTAAGATCATTTATGTTATTTCCAACTATGTACCTCATACCAATATGTCTATTATTATTGTAGATCATGTTGAAATATATGTGTGTGTGTATATATATATATATTTATAAGACATTAAGTTGATACTTTCATTACTAAATGTTATATTATTTACCCTAAAATCTGTACATAGATAAGGAATTGTCAAACATGTCCTTGCATTTACTTTGCAGTTATGCTTCACACAAAGTCCCACTATGTTCTCCTTTATAATACATAACCAGGGATGGAGGCAGATGAATCTAAACACTCATTGCCTCACTCAAAGTCCCAAACTCTCCCTCCTCTTCTTTCAAAGGAGACGTGAGACTGGTGAAAACCATAGACAGAATACGATCAGGAGGAATCACAGGAACAGGAACTGATTCCATCTTGGAAGTGGAGGAAAATTGTTGCGACAAAGCATTCCACAGGTGACAATTTCTTGGAAAAGTAGCCACAAGGATGCATAGTGCTCTCAGAGGTAGGACGTTGAGACAGAAGGGCACCAACTCCAGTGTCAGAAGCATCAACCTCAAGGATAAAGGGTAACGTAGGATCAGGATGTGCCAACACAGGAGCGGAAACCAAGGCAGCCTTGAGACTCTCAAAGGCCTTAATGGACTCCGGAGACCAACTCTGTGGGTTGCCGTCCTTTCTGGTCATATCAGTCATGGGCTTGACCAGATATGAGAAGTTATGAATAAACTTTCGATAATAATTGGCAAAGCCAAGAAAATGTTGCAGAGGATGTATACCCACAGGTCGGGGCCACTGTAAGACTGCTGAAAGTTTCTCTGGGTCCATCGAAAACCAGCAGTGGAAATGACATAACCCAGGAATTTAACCTGTTCACGATGGAACACGCACTTCTCCAATTTACAATAGAGATTGTTCTTTCTCATCTTCTGAAGCACATGACAGACATCTGTGTGGTGGCTCTCTAGGGACTTGGAAAAAATGAGGATATCGTCGAGATAAACCACCACACATAGCTGCAACAAATCTTGGAGGACATAGTTGATAAGTTCCTGGAAAACTGCCGGAGCGTTGCAATGGCCAAATGACATTAAAAGGTACTCGTAATGGCTTGTTCTGGTATTAAACGCAGTTTTCCATTCTTCGCCCTCCTTGATCCTCACGAGATTGTATGCTCCTCTCAAATCAAGCTTTGTGAAAAACTTTGCTCCCTTGAAGCAGTCAAATAACCTCATAGTCAACGTAATTGGATAAGCATTCTTAATCGTGAAATGATTAAGACCCCTATAATCATTACAAGGTCTCAGTTCACCACTCTTCTTCACAAAGAAGAAACCAGAACCAGCAGGTAAACCCGGCCACGAGGGGGTATGGCACCAGGTTGAAGGTCAATTGAGCAATCATACAACCAGTGTGGAGGCAAACTACCGGCTTGACCTTTGTCAAAGACATCGCTAAAATTGTGGTACTCCTCCAGCAGGACGGAGAGTGAAGAGGTGCATAGGACCTTAGCCACATTCTGGAAACATGTCTTGCTGCATTGTGGCGACCAGGAGAGAAACTCAGCACGAAGCCAATCAAAAGAGGGGTTGTGCCTCTGTAACCAAGGATAACCAATAACCAGCGGAAACTTAGGTGAGGAAATAACTTGGAATTGGATTATCTCATGGTGAAGAGCCCCTACAGCTATGGACAATGGAGCAGTCTTATGAGTCACATGGGCAGGCTGTAGAGGTCTCCCGTCAAGAGCCTCAATGGAAAGTGGAGTGGCACGCAGCTGCAGTGGAATTGAGTGCTTAGATACAAAGGCAGCATCAATGAATAGGCCTGAAGCTCCAGAGTCGAATAGAGCCTGTATCTCGACAGACGACTCAGACCAAGGAAGGGTAACCGGAACCAGGGGCTTAACCTTCTGGATAACTGGGGATGAAACAACGCCACCTAAGGTCTGTCCATTACAGGACCTCAAGGTTGGACGTTCCTAGGACGGGTGGGACAAGACTTCAAAAAGTGACCAGCCTGGCCACAGTAAAGGCACAATCTCTCCCTCCTTCTAAGGGCTCTCTCATCCACAGAGAGATGTGTTAAGCCCAAGTGCATGGATTCACCTTCACTTACTGACTTGGTACCAGGAGGAGTGGGGGGTGAGGGAGGCAAGGATGGGACTGCAAAGTTCAGAGACAAATGTTCAGGAGGCTTCCGCAAGTGCTACTTAACTTGTTCGGATCCACACTATAGCCGAATGACGGCTACAGAGCGGACCTACTTTGCCGGGAGTACGTCTATTGATGTCCTCGTATGCCCGAGCGGCCTGCGTGACTATGAGACTCGGGCTGATCACAGATCAGAGTAAGGGGTCGATCCTGACCCCTTACCATGTGATCAGCTGTCAGCCAATGACAGCTGATCATGTGATGTAAACAGAGTTGGTGATCGGCTATTTTTTCTCCTCGCACTGACAACATGAGGAGAAAAAAAAAAAACGATTAACCGGTGGCTGTGAGAGACATCAGTCCTTATCCAGGAGAGCTGCCACCAGCTCATCTGTGCCCACTTGTGCCACCTGCCAGTGCCACCTAGCAATACACAACAGTGCCGTCTACCAGTGCCCACCAGCGCCACCCACCAGTGCCCACAGTGCCACCCACCAGTGCCCACAATTTGTGCCTCATCAACAGTGCTGCCCAGTGTTACCTACCAGTGCCCATCAGTGCCACTTATCAGTGCCACCTATCAGTGCCCGTCAGTGCCATCTATCACTGGCCATCAGTGCTGCCTTATCTGTGCTCATCAGTACCGCCTTATTTGTCCCCATCAGTGCCGCCTTATCTGTGCTGCCTTAACTGTGCCTATCAGTGCCCATCAGTGCAGTCTATCAGTGCCCACCAGTGCAGCCTCATTAGCGTATATCAATGAAGAAGAAAAATTACCTGTTTGCAAAATTTTATAACGAACTATGAAACTAGATTTTTTTTTCAAAATTTTCCATTTTTTTGTTTGTTTAGAAAAAAATAAAAACTCCAGCTGTGATTAAATACCACCAAAAGAAAGCTCTATTTGTGTGAAAAAAATTATAAAAATGTCATTTGGGTACAGTGTTGCATGACTGCGCAATTGTAATTCAAAGTGCGTCAGCGCTGAAAGCTGAAAATTGGTCTGGGCAGGAGGGGGGGTTTAAATGCCCAGTAAGCAAGTGGTTAAAAGTAGGGGTGCTGAAATAAATCGCAGCATTGATGCATCGCAATTTGGGTGTCCCCGATGCGGCATTGATGCATGCAACCGGGAAAGTCGATTGCCCTGCCCCTCCTGGGAGAGTGCTCCATGCGTTACCTCATTTCTCAGCTTGTGTATATGCCGCTCATGTGACTGCCTGGACCATCTCTCTCCTCTCACGTCTCGTCTCTCCTGACGTCAACCCCGCCCACCTCTCTTTTGAATCTCTGATAGCTACAGTCATTGGGCGGGAATGAGAATTCCATGCTGACATCAGGTGAGATGTGAGACGTGAGAACTAGGGTTGTCCCAATACCGATACTAGTATCGGTATCGGGACCGATACTGAGCATTTGTGCGAGTAGTTGTACTCGCACAAATGCTCCCGATGCCAGATCCGATACCTGGGAGATGAATAAAGTGACTCGGCGCAACCGGAAGTCAGCGGGCGGAACACCAGAAGTGACGCTCTGTGTTAACGTCAGCGCTTGGACATCCCGACGCCCATCTTGGTACACCCTGCACTTGGCTGCAGTAAGCCAGCAGCAGACCTCTTATTACACCCAGCCCATATAGTTCGGGCTGGGTGTAACAAGATGGCCGCTGCTGCTTTTAATGCGGCTGAGTGCAAGGAGTACAGAGATGGGCGTTGCAGCAGCCTTTCCTCATTACATGACAGTGTCACTACACCTGCCCATCAGTGCCCATAAATGCCACCTATCAGTGCCCAATGCCCATAAGTGCCGCCTATCAGTGCCAGCCACCTGTCAGTGCCATCTATCAGTGCCAGCCACCTGTCAGTGCCATCTATCAGTGCCAGCGTCACCTGTCAGTGCCAGCATCATCTGTCAATGCCATCTATTAGTGCCACCTGTCAGTGCCATCTATCAGTGCCATCGCCACCTGTCAGTGCCATCGCCACCTGTCAGTGCCATCTATCAGTGCCATCGTCACCTGTCAATGCCATCTATCAATCAGTGCCAGCCACTTGTCAGTGCCAGGCATCAGTGCCATCTGTCAGTGCCATCTGACAGTGCCTGCCATCAGTGTCATTTTTCAGTGCCCCCCATCAGTGCCATCTGTCAGTGCTGCCTTCAGTGCCACCTAATCCTATCAGTGTTCATCAGTGCTGCATATCAGTGCCACCTAATCTGTATTGTGCTTTGAAAACTGTCACATAACATTAAAAAAAAAGTATCGGTAATCGGTATCGGCGCGTACTTGAAAAAAGTATCGGTACTTGTACTCTGTCTTAAGAAAAGTGATATCGGGGAAAACCCTAGTGAGAACACCGGTGTTCTGTCAACTTCTCCAACAATGGCGGCTCGAATGGAGATTGGTGGGATGGTGAACAGACAGATCAGTGCCAGTGATCCCTCCACCGCAAACAGATGGCCTCTCATCTCAATGTCTCGACCTGAGACAGGTCACAGAGCGGGAGTCAGTAAACAGCTGACACTGCGATCCAAGCAAAATCACCAGAGAAAGCCGCTCCAGGGTCTGTCCCAGTCAGTACACAAAAGTAGGTAACGAGAAAGAAGCGATCTAATGCTCCCACTTGGACAGAGTTCCAGCAGACTCAAAAATGAGCACCTCTGGTGTGGCTTTCTCTGGTGATTTTGCTTGGATCGCAGTGTCAGCTGTTTACTGACTCCTGCTCTGTGACCTGTCTCAGGTCGAGACATTGAGGTGAGAGGCCATCTCTTTGCGGTGGAGGGATCACTGGCACCTATCTGAAATCCATCATATGTGTGTCACCTGCACTGCAATTTTTCATCTACACTGGCACCTACTGGGAATTTATGTTATATGGACTTTTAAATTGCGCAGCACTCTTTTTATACATGTCTTTCTGAGGTCTTGTTTTGAATTAGCCTTTTTTTGCTTGCTAGCAGTTTAGTATTGTTTTGGGTCCTTTTGGGTCAGCGCTGGATATCCTTTTTTAATATTGAGCAGGCAGATCGCCCTTCTCATTACAGCCCCCTCCTTATCACTCAGTGTTTACAGCGTTACCGGGGAGACCGGCAGCCGGGGCCTGCAGAATGGCAACCGGCAGAGCTGCCTGTGAGTACAGAGGGGGAAGCTGTGATCCGCTGACACAGGGGGGGAGTCTGGGCATGTAGTGGAATCTGATGAGTAATGTCATTGCCACTCCAGGAGACGGGGGCTATATGGAGGAGAAATATAGACAGGAGGAATGGTGTGATATCTTCCTGAATCTGATGACAGCTCGGGTGGGGACATAGGACACCATTAGATTGCCAGAAATAAAAACACAAATGTGTGCTCTTATTAATCCCAGTATGATGCTGGGGGTGACACATACTGTGTATTGCTTTCTCTTACCAGTTTGACCATCGGTCAGGTTGTGTCACAATCACCATTCAGCTGATCTACATAACCCAACACAAGTCCATATGATAGAATTGTCTTATATGTCCCTTCATCACACTACAACACTGCATTATTGTCCGCAGTCTCTTATCTCCTGTATCATGTCCGCAGTCTCTGACCATTTCCTGTATAATGTATGCAGTCTTTGATGATCTCTTGTATCACGTACGCAGTCTTTGATCATCTCTTGTATCATGTCTGAAGTCTCTGACCATCTCCTGTACTAGGTCTGCAGTCTCTGAGCATCTCCTGTATCATGTCCGTAGTCTGTGATCATCTCCTGTATCATGTCTGCAGTCTCTGATCATCTCCTGTATCATGTCCGCAGTCTCTGGTTATCTCCTGTAGTATGTCTGCAGTCTCTGATCCTCTCCTGTAGTATGTCTGCAGTCCCTGATCATCTCCTGTAATAGGTCTGCTGTCTCTGACCATCTCCTTTAGTATTTTGGGGGAGAGCCTGGAGCTCCTTTAAGTTGTTGTCTGCTGTGTTTAGACTTTGCTACATGCAGCAAGTGTTTTTTTTTTTTTTTTTAATAACAGATAGAATTTAAAAAAATGGAGTTCTCCTGACTACTTGAATTTTTTCTTTGATGAAAGCCATGCGCACTTGCGCTGTAATCGTGATGCATCGTGGAATCGAATCGAATCGTTGACATCGTAATCAAATCGAATCATGAGGCCAGTGAAGATGCGCACCTCTAGTTAAAAAAGAGACTCTTTCTCTGAGTCTGGAGTCAATGAGGATGGCAAATGTGATCAACTTCTCCAGCTCAATGGGTATATCTCGGTCTGCTATCTCATCTTTGATGGTATCCGAGAGACCATAATAAAAAGCAGCCATGAGGGACTCATTGTTCCACGCAACCTCTGCTGCCAGAGTACGTAATTCAATGGCGTAACTGGCAACAGTTCTCGTACTCTGTTTGATGGACTTGAGGCACTTGACAGCAGAAGTGGAGCATGCAGGAATGTCAAATACCCTTTAAAAGGAAGCCACAAACTCTGGGTAACTCAGGACAACGTGTTTTTGTGTCTCCCATAGAGGGTTTGCCCAGGCCAAGGCTCTCTCATAAAGCAAAGATATCATGAAACCTACTTTGCTTCTGTCCGTGGGAAACACCTGGGGCAGCATCTCGCAGTATATCTCAGCCTAAATGAGAAACCCTCTGCATTGAACTGGATCGCCCCAAAATCGCTGGGGAAGTGGAGAGGAACCAGACATACCTCTTACAGAGGTAATACTTGAGGCAGGTGCCTGCACAGAGACTGAAGGAGCAGCAGGAATGGCCTGCAACACAGGTTGTACAGAAGCAGCCACAGTCGGAGATTCCAGGTGAGCTGTGCGATTCAGGAGCGTCTGTAACGCTATGGCAAACTGATCCATACGGTGATCCTGCACATCCAACCTTGAAAAAATATTACCAACAAGTGGATTGACTGCATCTTCTGAATTCATGGCCTTCGCCTACTGTCAGGAACCATGAATCAGACTGAGAAAGAAGTGCAGTTAAACTCACACTTGTTTAATAATAATAATAATAATAGTAATAGGTAAACAGAGCAACGTAGTCAAATCATAGCCAGAGTTCAGTAACCGAAACGGATAGTCAGACAAGCCAGGACGTCAGGGAGCCAGAGATCAGTGTACTTCAGGAAAGGCCAGGAAATCAGGAAACCAGAGAATCAGCGTAGTGGAACAGCAAGCAGGATCAGGAACCAGAAGGGACGTCAGCCAAGCGAGTCTTCAACAGGTACACAGGAGAGAGAGTCTCTGAATGTGTTGACCAAAGCGAAGGCAGAGATGATCTGAACTGAACAGCTTAAGTAACCAGTAGGACTGATGAATAGGATATCATCAACAGGTGAGTCACTGTGAAAAGATTTAGAGCTGGCAATTAATGGACAGCTGATTGGCCTGCTCTAAAAAGGAAGGGCTGAGCCAAGCCCTGACACAGTGCCATTACTCCAGTCAGTTTCCAGGTAGTTAAAATCCCCCATTATTATTACTGTCCCAGCCCTTGAAGTCCTTTCCATCTGTGCAAGGAGCTGAGTCTCCACCTCCTCACTAACACTGGGAGGTCTATAACAAACTCCAATGACAACCTTTGTAGTATGTACACCCATGTACAGTTCCACCCATATTGCTTCAGACTCATCACACCCACCATCAACTAAGTCTTCTTTCACACTCGCTTTGAGATCACTTCTCACATAGAGACAGACACCACCACCCCTCTGTTTTACCCTGTCTTTCCGAAAGAGAGCATAGCCAGAATTATTAATAGCCCAGTCATGAGAAGAATAAAGCCAAGATTCAGCAATACCAATTAGATCATAGTTTTCCTTGTGCACCAGAGCTTCCAACTCACCTATTTTGCTTGGCAGACTTCAAGCATTGGTGAACACACACTTTAATTCATTGTCACATTTTGCAAACGTATGTTGCATATTTTTAATTTTAGTACAATTACAATTTAGTAAAATTTCCAATGGTTGATTGTAACATAGGAACCTACATATCATCTGCCATAGCCCTCCCCCCATCCCATCCACCAAAAGGCGCTGACCCCTGTCTGACCTGTCTGCCCTTTTATAATCTAATTCATCCTCCCCCCACAATCCTAGTTTAAATACTCCTCCAGCCTTCCCACAAACCTCTCCCCCCAGCACAGTAGATACCCTTCCATTTAGGTGCAAACCATCTTTAGCATATATGCACCCCAATGAAAAGTCAGCCCAGTGCTTTAAAAACCCAAGTCCCTCCTCCTTGCACCAGGTCTTTAGCCATGCATTCAGCTCTCTAATCACCGCCTGCCTTTCCTGTGTTGTGCATGGCACAGGCAATATTTCAGAGACCATCACCTTGGAGGTCCTTCCCTTCAACTTGTAGCCTAGTTTTATTTTTAAATTGATTCTTAAGGAGCCTACACCTTCCATATATTCTGTCATTGGTTCCAACATGGACCAAGACAGCTGGGTCATGCCCTGCCCCTCCCAGTAATTTATCAACCCGGTCCACCACATGCCAAACCCTGGCACCAGGGTAACAGCAAACCATTTGGCTGAGGCGATCCTGGTGACGATTTATTCTATCAGTCCTTCTGACTAGGGATGAGCCGAACACCCCCCGGTCGGTTTGCAGCAGAACATGTGAACAGACCAAAAATTTGTGCGAACATGCAAACCCCATTAAAGTCTATGGGACTCAAACACAGAAAATTTAAAAGTGCTATATGCAAGTTATTGTGATTAAAGTGTTCGTGGACTCAGATCCTGCCCCAGGGAACATGTATCAATGCAAAAAAAAAGTTTTAAAAACGGCCGTTTTTTCAGAAGCAGTGATTTTAATAAAGCTTAAAGTGAAACAATAAAAGTGTAATATTCCTTTAAATATCATGCCTGGGGGGTGTCTTTAGTACGCCTGTAAAGTGGAGCATTTTTCCCGTGTTTAGAACAGTCACTGCACAAAATGACAAAAAAGTAATTTAAAACTGCTTGCGGCTGTAATGTAATGTTGCCCCCCCAGCCCATTACCAGGCCCTTTGTCTGGTATGGATGTTAAGGGGAACCCCGCACCCAAATAAAAAAAAAAAGGCGTGGGGCCCCCAGGCTCTATATACTCTGAACAGCAGTATACAAGCGGTCCCTGAGTTACAAACAAGATAGGGACTGTAGGTTTGTTCTTAAGTTGAATCTGTTTGTAATTTGGAACAGGTACATTTTTTTAGTGTAGCTCAAGCCAAAAAATCTATTTTTAAGCTTTTTGTATAATATAGGGAAGGGTTATCACCCCTGTAACATTTTTTTTTGCTGTCTGTGCCCCTGTTCAGAGGATTTCACCTCACTTTCTGTCCCAATGACAATTGGATTTTGAAAATTTTGGGTTATTAGGGAAACAAGGATTGGTGATAAAGCATCAGTGGAGACACCTTTTTCCCATATTAAAGAGGGAGTCCGGCGGCCAATCTTTTTTTTTTTTTTTTTTTTTAGATCATTGAGACACTTTGCTAATCCCAAAATAATACTCACAGTTTGGGTGTAATATTTCCGCCTCTGTCTGTTTTCGTACTGAAGAATAACTTAAAAAATGTGATGCTGGCTGTTTCCATCTTACTTTTGGGCATGTGAAGCCCACAAGCATTGATTTCCTGGATGGTGTATGCTGTTTATTCACAGCTTGTTCACGCACTGAATCTTGGGAAGCCTGACACTAAGCTCCCAGGAGACAGTGCGGCGCCGTGGAAAGGCAATAAACACGCCTACTCCCATGGGAGGAGAGACAGGAAGTGCCACAATAAAGTACAATATAAAGGTAATTACAGCGATTAAAAAAAAATTTGTGCGGCATTTGAACATCTATGCAATTAACTGAAGGGGGTAAGATTAAGTTAAAAATTTGAGTGGAACCCCGCTTTAAATCTTATGCCGGACATTGATCGGACATTCCGACAACAAAATCCTAGGATTTTTTCAGACGAATGTTGGCTCAAACTTGTCTTGCATACACGCGGTCACACAAAGTTGTCGGAAAATCTGATCGTTCTTTACGCGGTGACGTAAAACACGTACGTCGGGACTATAAACGGGGCAATAGCCAATAGCTTTCATCTCTTCATTTATTCTGAGCATGCGTGGCACTTTGTGCGTCGGATTTGTGTACACACGATCGGAAATTCCGACAACGGATTTTGTTGTCGGAAAATTTTATAGCCTGCTCTCAAACTTTGTGTGTCGGAAAATCCGATGGAAAATGTGTGATGGAGCCTACACACGGTCGGAATTTCTGACAACAAGGTCCTGTCACACATTTTCCGTCGGAAAATCCGACCGTGTGTACGGGGCATAACAGGAGAGAATTTCCTTTCCTAGGGGTAGATTTCCTCTCACTTCCTGTTGTCTTACTCCGTTTGTAAATAGGAGTCGATTGTAAGTTGGATGTTTGAAAATAGGGGACCGCCTGTATATACTATACGGCCTGCCCCATACACTCTGCGGAAAATTGGGCCTTAGGTGTTGGTGGTACCAGAACACTGTAATCCCTCACAGTTACTCTTGGTGGGCGCTGGAACGGGCCCTGCTGTGAAATATTATATCAAGACTTGTAGTTACATGCCCTTGTTAAACAGGGGCAGAAAAATTGGGCTTTAGGCGGTGGTGGTGACACAACACTGTAAAGCCTCACAGATACTTTTGCTGAGCGTAGGAACAGGCCCTGCTATGAAATATTAGATCAAAAATTGTAATTACGCACCCCCTGTTAAACAGGGGCAGAAAAGTTGGGCCTTAGGCGGTGGTGGTGGTGGTGGCACAACACTGCAACCCCTTACAGATACTTTTGTTGAGCACAGGAACAGGCCCTGCTGTTAAATATTTGATCAAAAATTGTAATTATACGCCCCTGTTAAACAGGGGCAGAAAAATTGGGCCTTAGGTAGTGGTGGTGGTGCCCTGAACCGAAAATATTCTTAGACTCTATCATCATGAAAATTGAGGAGGAATAGGATAGTCACTCAGCATAATAGGATAGTCACTCAGCATATGCAGTCTTCAAGGGATCCCACATCCATGAAAAAATCAATCGGTTACATCAGCATCAGGTGCTTGGTAGCTAGTGATCCAAGACTGATTCATTTTTATGAATGTGAGCCGATCAACAGAGTCTGTGGACAGGCGCACTCTGTGATCGGTTACAAAGCCTCCAGCAGCATTGAATGTGCGTTCAGAAAGAACGCTGGATGCAGGACAGGCCAGTAGCTTAATTGCATATTGAGCAAGCTCTGGCCAGTGGTCCATCCTCAAGACCCAGTAACCCAGTGGATGTTCTGGTGGAAAGGTCTCTAAGTCTGATCTTGCCCCTAGATATTCCTGCAAAATGCAATTCAGACGCTGGCAATGGTTGCTGGAACCGATCAAACCTGGGCGCTGAGGACTGAAGAATTGCCTGAAGGCATCGGTCAGTCGGCCACCTTCTCTACCGCTCTTTCTGTGACTGAACGAAGCCTCAGCAACACGTTGTCCAGCACCAGGAAATTGTAACCTCCCAGGGTCTGGAAACGCATTGCACAAACCTTTCTGCAAGGCCTCCCGAAGATGTTTCATCCTCTGCTCCCTCTGCGAAGGCTGGATAAGTTTTGCAACCTTACC
Source organism: Aquarana catesbeiana (assembly GCF_042186555.1). Lineage (NCBI taxonomy): Eukaryota > Metazoa > Chordata > Amphibia > Anura > Ranidae > Aquarana > Aquarana catesbeiana. Next base: position 169,718,318 of record NC_133334.1, on the reverse strand, counting down.
CTTGTAACGTGGATCAAGAAGGGTTGCCAGCCAGTAATGATCCCTCTCCTTGATACCACGAATCCTAGGGTCCTTTCGCAGGCTTTGCAGGATCAGGGAGGCCATGCAGTGTAGGTTTTCAGAGGCATTCAATCCTGAGTCCTCTGGGTCACTAAGGATCACATGATCCTCAACCACCTCCTCCCAGCCACGTGCAACTCCATGGGTTTCTGGGGACTGAAAACGATCCCTTGAAGACTGCTGCTGATGCTGAGTGTTATCCTCCACCTCCATGCTGACACAATCCTCCTCCTCTTTTTCTTCATGTGTGATTGGCGGACTGCAGGAATACTAGTATCTGGATAAAGGGGGCCTTGAGAGGTAAGGAAGTCCTCCTCTTCCTCCCGCTGTTCTGCCTAAAGTGCCCTGTCCATTATTCCACGAAGCGTGCGCTCCAACAGGAAGACAAGAGGGACAGTATCACCGATGCATGCACTGTCACTGCTCACCATCTTCGTGGCCTCCTCAAATGGTGACAGGACAGTGTATGCATCCTTGATCAGTAAGAAAGATAGGGGGCGCTAGATACCATAATATACAAGTGCTCCAAAAAAATAATATATATCTCCTGCATTACCAAAAAAATGGAAATGTAAGAAAGCTAGGGGGCGCTAGATACCATACTAATCAAGTGCTCTAAATACATATATCTCCTGTGTTACAAAAAAAATGAAAATCATAATATTGACAAATAATAATTAGATTACACATTGAAGTGCCCACATTAGTGAAAACATATATAATGATTGATTGTCCACATAAAAAAGTGATTGAAGTAGTTGAAGTGATATCTTTCAATATTATCCCAATCGTGTTGCTGTAAACAAAAGGTTTTCCATCACCAAAGAAACAAAAGAAAAGGAAAACACCTCGAAGTAGTAGATATCTGCTTACCAGATACCAATGACTCCTTTAGTTAAAAAGAGAGTCACTAGCGCTTGTGCAGGGTTGTGCCTGCTCACATGGATGGCCGGGCTGTGGTTGGTATTATAGGCATGGATCATTCCCGTCAGGCTCATTCAAGATAGGATAAGGATACATAGGAAACAAAAACAGTCTCCATAGCGTAAAACCATTTATTAAAAAAGTAAACAAATTAAAAAGCCAAATGGCCGCTTACATTGGTGGGTGCCTACCCGGCACTGGGGCTGCTTGCATGTCAGGGTGACTTTGCAGTCAAAAAAAGCCTTTCATGTCTCCTCCACGCTGGCGTGCGTTCCAGCTTACACAGGGGGGCAGCCAAAGGATCCGGATGTTGTTGGATGATAGGACATGTGACCACGTACCGCTCCGACGTACGTTTCATAGTGAAAGACGTTCACTACGAAACGTACGTCGGAGCGGAACGTGGTCACATGTCCTATCATCCAACAACATCCGGATCCTTTGGCTGCCCCCTGTGTAAGCTGGAACGCACGCCAGCGTGGAGGAAACATGAAAGGCTTTTTTTGACTGCAAAGTCACCCTGACATGCAAGCAGCCCCAGTGCCGGGTAGGCACCCACCAATGTAAGCGGCCATTTGGCTTTTTAATTTGTTTACTTTTTTAATAAATGGTTTTACGCTATGGAGACTGTTTTTGTTTCCTATGTATCCTTATCCTATCTTGAATGAGCCTGACGGGAATGATCCATGCCTATAATACCAACCACAGCCCGGCCATCCATGTGAGCAGGCACAACCCTGCACAAGCGCTAGTGACTCTCTTTTTAACTAAAGGAGTCATTGGTATCTGGTAAGCAGATATCTACTACTTCGAGGTGTTTTCCTTTTCTTTTGTTTCTTTGGTGATGGAAAACCTTTTGTTTACAGCAACAAGATTGGGATAATATTGAAAGATATCACTTCAACTACTTCAATCACTTTTTTATGTGGACAATCAATCATTATATATGTTTTCACTAATGTGGGCACTTCAATGTGTAATCTAATTATTATTTGTCAATATTATGATTTTCATTTTTTTTGGTAACACAGGAGATATATGTATTTAGAGCACTTGATTAGTATGGTATCTACCGCCCCCTAGCTTTCTTACATTTCCATTTTTTTGGTAATGCAGGAGATATATATTTTTTTTTTGGAGCACTTGAATATTATGGTATCTAGTGCCCCCTATCTTTCTTACATTTCTTTTTTTGATTATCTATTTTTTTGATTATTCAAAAATTGGGGAGCAGCTTACACTGATTGTTTATATATTTCCACAATTTTTTTATTGTTGGGAATGTTTTCTTACTAGATGTACCACCAGTATATGTAATTCATATATATTATCTGCTATCGACACCACTGGCGCGAAGGTTTCTATTATTTTCTAATCCTTGATCAGTAGCCACTGGCGTGGCAAAAAAAAGCCAAGCTCCCCTGACCCTGTCCTGGTGCCATACTCACACAGGTCCTCATTGATGGCCCTCTGCTGCATGTGCAGCTGCTGCAGCATTGCCAACGCTGAGTTCCACCTGGTGGGCATGTCACAAATGAGGTGGTTCTTGGGCAGGTTGCATTCTCTTTGAATGTCAGCCAGCTGAGCACTGGCATTATATGACCGGTGGAAATGACCACAGACTTTCCTAGCCCGCCTCAGGAGATCCTGTATGCCCAGGTACCTGCTCAAGAACCTCTGCACCACCAAATTCAGGACGCGAGCCAAACAGGGAACAGGGGTCAAGTGTCCCTATCGGAGGGCAGAGAGGAGGTTGGTGCCCATGTAGCATACAACCATTCCTGGCTGAAGCTGGTGTGGCGTCAACCATCTCTGAGCCTGCCCCTGCAGAGCTGACAGAATATCTGCCCCAGTGTGGCTTCTGTCCCCTAAGCAGACCAACTCAAGCACGGCATGGCATCTTTTTGCCTGAATGCTTGCGTAGCCCCTTAAACGCCTAGCATTTTGGAGGAGTGGTGGCGGAACAAGCTCCAACAATACTGAACCCTGTCCTGCATCCTTCCCAGCTGCCAGCACAGTTACCAAGTGCGTCGTGAAAGAAAGAATGGCCTTCCCTGAAAAGAAATGGCATTTGGGAACCTGCTACTGAGGTACCACACATTCCACAAATTCACGTAAGGGGGCAGAGTCTACCAGCTGAAAAGGCAGCAGTTGCAGTGCTAGCAATTTGGCCAAGCTAGCATTCAGACGCTGAGCATGTAGATGGCTGGGACCAAATTTCTTTCACCGGTTTAGCAACTGGGGTAGGGAAATTTGCCTGCTAAAATCAGATGGAGGTGTACTGATGGCAGATTGGCTGCAAGTACTTGGGACACCTATTGCTATACCTTCATTCCTCTCAGTGCAGGTTTCTGAGAGGACTGGAGGTATAGTGTGGTTGGAGAACCCAGCTGATAAGGAGCAAGGAGAGGTCCACCTTGTTCTTTGATGTGGGTCTTTTAAGTGCTGTTGCCAATGGACTGCCTGGGAGGTCGTCATATGTCTGGTCAAGCATGTGGTGCCCAAGCGGCTGCTGTTTTGGCCACGCTTGATACGATTCAGACATATGTTGCAAACAGCAATGGTGCGATCTGCTGCACACGTGTCAAAAAAGGCCCACACCAAAGAACTTTTCAAAATATCTGGGGAGTCAGCAGCGCCCTGCACCTGCTTAGCTCTGCGGTGTGATGCAATATTGTGGCTGCCCTTAAGCTGCCCCCTGGAGAGCATCCTACCTCGTTGGAGATGTGCCTCCTCCTCATCCTCCTCTCTTCTATCAGGCACCCAAGTTGAGTCAGTGACCTCATCATCCCCTCCCTCCTCGTCACTGGAGCAAACTTGGCAGTATGCTGCAGCTGGGGGAATATGGCTGCCAGTTTATTGACCTTCTTGAGCACCCCCTCTCTCTAGGCTGACGTTACTCCCTTCCTCAACCTGGGTACCATCATCGGAGCAAATCGTTGCGCATCCTCCTGCAGCATGTACCCGACACTGTGGTCGAATAGTTCGGGGGACTCCTCCGTGCATGATGTTGGGGCTAGGGAAGGAGTGACTGTTGACATGGAGCCGATGGAATAGGCTGCTTTTGGCAGCCGCATTGGCAGGCAAACTACTCTGAGCCTGGGTGACAGAGGATGAGGAGGATGAGGACGGCTTTGTTATCCATTCCACCAACTCTTCTGCATGTTGTGGCTCAATAAGATGGCCAGCTGCAGGAAAAAAGGACAAGTGTGCCCCACGGCCACGTGCTGAGGATGCACCGTGTCCATGACCAGCACTGTCGACTGTAGACACAGAGCCTGCTTGCCCTCTTTTAGTGGCCTATGAGCATCTGTCGCTCCTTGGTGGCCTTCCGGACATGCTGTAAATTTTGTTTAGCAAGAAAACACTACACTGTATTGTGTTCTGTGTACACCACCAGGAAAGTGGTAGCAACTGCACTAGGGGTGCACGATACTGTGTACACCAACAGAAGTACAATAACTATGGGTACACTGTATGTATTGTGTACACCACCAATAAAGTAGTAGCAACTGCACTGGGGGGTGCACGGTACTGTGTACACCAACAGAAGTGTAATAACAACTATGGGTGCACTTGTATGTATTGTGTACACCACCAGGAAAGTAGTAGCAACTGCACTAGGGGTGCACAGTACTGTGTACACCAACAGAAGTTTAACCGCTTCAATACCGGGCTAATTCTGACACTTTGCTCCTACATGTAAAAATCATCATTTTTTTGCTAGAAAATTACATAGAACCCCCAAACATTATATATGTTTTTTTAGAAAAGACCCTAGAGAATACAATGGCGGTTGTTGCAACTTTTTATCTCACACAGTATTTGCGCAGGAATTTTTCGAACGCGTTTTTTTGGGGAAAAAAACAGTAAAGTTAGAGCAATGTTAGCACAATGCATTTTGTGAAAGATGAAGTTACGCCGAGTAAATAGATACCTAACATGTCACGCTTCATAATTGCACACGCTCCTGGAATGGCGCCAATGTTCGGTACTTAAAAATCCCCATAGGCGATGCTTGAAATTTTTTTACTGGTTACATGTTTTGAGTTACAGAGGAGGTCTAGGGCCAAAATTATTGCTCTCGCTCCAACGTTCGCGGCGATACCTCACATGTATGGTTTGAACACAGTTTTCATATGTGGGCGGGACTTACGTATGCGTTCGCTTCTGCGTGCGAGCACACGGGGACAGCCGCGCTTTAAAAAAAAAATTTTTTTTTTTATTGTTAATTATATTTTATTTTTTTTATTTTGACACTTTTTTGAAAAAAAAAAAAATTGATCACTTTTATTTCTATTACAAGGAATGTAAACATCCCTTGTAATAGCAATATGACATGTCAGGTGCTCTTAATAGTGAGATATGGGGTCAATAAGACCCCATATCTCACCACTAGGCTGGGAAGCCTGAAATAATAAAACGATCGCCGCTTCCCAGCCGAAGCGGCTCAGTTTTTTTGAGTGGAGAGGCCGGGCGTGACGTCATAACATCGCGCCCGGCCTCCGACGATCATAGAGACTCCGGGGACCATCTGGTCCACTGGAAATCTCTATGATCTACATCCGGCGCCGGCGGATCCACTCTCCGCCTCACCGATCGTAACGGTGAATCGGAGCAAGCACCGGAGGGCGGCGGGACGTCCCCTCTCGCCTCCCATAGGAACGATCAAGCGGTGGAACGGCCGCTATGATCGTTCCTATGGTGTAGAGATTCGCCGGCTGAAACCGGCAATATCTGAATGATGTCTGTAACTACAGGCATCATTCAGATATACCCGCTCAAAGCCCAGGACGTCATATGACGCCCTTGGTATTGAAGTGGTTAATAACAACTATGGGTGCACTGTATGTATTGTGTACACCACCAGGAAAGTAGTAGCAACTGCACTAGGGGTGCACGGTACTGTGTACACCAACAGAAGTGTAATAACAACTATGGGTGCACTGTATGTATTGTGTACACCACCAGGAAAGTAGTAGCAACTGCACTAGGGGTGCACGGTACTGTGTACACCAACAGAAGTACAATAACAACTATGGGTACACTGTATGTATTGGGTACACCACCAATAAAGTAGTAGCAACTGCACTGGGGTTGCACGGTACTGTGTACACCAACAGAAGTGTAATAACAACTATGGGTGTACTGTATTGACCACCAGAAAAGTATGAACAACTGCACTATGGGTACACAGCACTGTATACTGTGTACACCGCCTGAAGTATATTAGAAATAGTACACGAGGAACAGCCTGCAGTCAGATATAGCTAAACTGGATACAGTGGATATACTGTATATACATACACATATATACACATGGTGCATGCTCTGGCCAATCATCATACAGCAATGCACTGCACTTCCGCAGTGCATTATGGGCCATTACGCGCCGCTCAAATTTGGCGTGAACGGCCCATAATGTTCGGTTTTCGACGAACGGGCGAACAGCCAATGTTCGAGTCGAACTCATGTTCGACCTGAACAGAAAGCTCATCCCTACTTCTGACTATAGAATCTCCTATTACCAACAACTGTCTAGGCTTACCTGGACTCCCCTGACCACCCCTATTAGATGGGCTGCTCTTCCGGCTGTTAGGGGTAGCAGTGACATCTAGGGCTGCCACCTTTTAAGCTTGATACCCCCACATCTTCACCCAACTTGGCAAATCTGTTAGAGTGCTCAAATCCAGGGATGGCCTTCCTTTTCTGTGAGCCTCTACCACCCCCTCTAACTGTATTAAATCCTCTTCCTACCTGATAATCCTGACTTACCCCTCCACCCTCCCCATTAAACCCACTAGAGGACTCCTTTCAAGGTTGTCAGTTCTGGCCAGTGTTTGAATTTGCTCCTCCAGATCTCTAATGCGAGCTTCCAGAAGGGCAACCTGCTCACATCTGTCGCAGCAATATCCATCCTGGAGCTGTTGCTCCATTGTTGTATACATGTGGCACACTGTGCACTGCACAAAACCTTCAATCTTGCTAACCCCCATTTTCTCAGTTACAATAATAATATTACTAACAGGAAATTTCAGATGTTACTTACAGGTTAGGAGACTACTGTTATAATCTCCTATGTTGAACTCTGGTTTTTAACACCACTTAGTCCAGTTCCACTTAGTCTAAGTTCCAGCAAGCAAAAAGGTGGCAAGCTCAAGGATGAGCAGGCTCAGAAATTAGTTTGACAGAAAGTTATATAGGACCTCAAGCACCTGTGACCAATTAACCACTCCCCTTAATTAATAGTCTAAAGGAAGGGAGATAAAAAAAATAAACAAGAAACAACGACTCCTGCGCACAGGTGGATCACCATATAAAAGATGCATCAACACAGGCCTTGCTGCCCTCAAGGATGGGGAATCCTAGTGCAAACCGAAATAAAAGAAAAACAAGGGCGCACCAGCCTTGTGCATTAACTTTTTAAAAAATATTTAATATAAAAAGGTAAAATGAAACAACTCACAAGCAATAGATGGAGGAGGCACAGCATAAAGTGTACCGACAGCCAGCATGCAACTAAGGATGAGCGATGCCTTCCAAAAGTCGTGGAGAGACGCACAAACATCACAATCAGCTAACGCGTTTCGAAGGGAACGTCCCTTCTTCGTCAGAGCTGTGCCACAGCTTGTGAGTTGTTTCATTTTACCTTTTTATATTAAATATTTTTTAAAAAGTTAATGCACAAGGCTGGTGCGCCCTTGTTTTTCTTTTATTTCGGAAAAAAAAAATAAGGCTGTTTAAAAAGTGACAGAAAAGCTGCAAGGAAAGACCCCAAAAAGAACCTAAAAATGCAAACACAGCAATCACCAGCAGTCAAAAGCAAAACTGGTTTTCACTCTCCATTCAAAGTTCCCACTCTTCAACCAGCAAATCTGGCCATATTATATCAGGTACATTATTTGGTCAACTTCTGGATCTTGGTTGATTCTGGATTATTTGTTTATTTGTACTTGAATTAAGGGTTTCCTTATAAACTGGTCAGACTTAGCCCTCGCTCTTCCTCTACCCTTATGTTTGGTATAGGCTATTTAAAAGGCTGTGTCTTGAGTCCATTATGTTATGCCTTGTACACCTATGATTGTATCCCAATTCAAGATGCTTATAGATAAGAGGGTTCATAAATTGGATCAGTGGTGCTAAGAAAATAATCTGACATTAAATATTGCAAAAATTAAAAAAGTTATAATTAATTTCAGGAAGCATTGGGTAGGTTTGGTCCCACTCTACAATTCTAACTAAGACTGTTGTGTGTGGAATTTATATTTCTGATGACTTATCATTGTCTGCTAATGCTATTGCAGTTATTAATAAATTACTATATTTCAGGTGAGTGGATAAGAAAGGAGATCTAGAAGGAAAACTTCTGGTGTATTTTTAATACTTAATTATTGAGAGTGTACTAATGTACTTTTTTTTTTGGTGTGCTATGCATGTTGCTTGGTAGCATAGCCACTTATAGAGGGGGACCACTTGTCTCTTGTAGGGGGCCTATGCACACAGGGGGGCCCACACAGGGAGGGGGATTAGTGATGGACAACAATTGTGTCTCTCTTCCTCCAGCAGCAGCTCTCCCCCTCTCCCTGCTGCCAGCTTTTATCTGCTGAGAAAGAGACAGTCGTCCCTCACTAATCCCCCTCCCTGTGTGAGCTCCCCCCCCCCCCCCATGTGCTGGCTCTAATGTTAGCTGTGCTCCTGAGTTTGTTATCTCTGTAACTTTGTTTCTCTCCCTCTGTCTCTCTGTCAGAGGGATTGCCCAGCTTGTATATATTTTTTCATCTCATCTTTAATTTTATTTATTAACTCAGTTTTATCATTTAGATTTAGCAGGGTCTTTGTGATTTATGTTGTATTTGTGTCTGTATTTTATTGTATTTTTTAGCAAAATATAGATTTAATATTTTCTTGGGGGAAGCCCTGTCAAGTAGTCTGTAGGGGGGTGCGTGGCCGACCGGAGAGGAAGATGGACGCCTAAGCTTACAGCTCGCCAGCCAGGGGACACAATCCACCGCAATAGGCCGCATATACAACACCATCCACATCCATCCTCACTCCACGCACCCAGAAGACGACGATGCAGGCATCTAGGAAACGATTTACCGACCACAGGCCCCAGAAACTGACAGAATTTGCCTACAAGCCGGCGGGATGGGATATCCAAGATGGCGCCGACCAGGCCGCGCCGCGCGAGCCCTACACGGACCTCCCGGATGCCGCCACGGATGAATGCACAGACCCAGGTACTGTAGCTGACCCATCCCAGGCACTGGAGGGTGACCCACTCCCTAGCAGCCCAGCCAAAGCTAAGATGCGGCTTGACACGCCGCCGCACCACTCACAGCGCCAGAAAATTGAGGCCCAGGCTCCTATTCCCTTCTCCCTAGACCAGGCCCTGCACTCCTCTATGGCCTCCTTCCCTACCTCAGGCCAACCAGTCATGGACACCACACTGAAGGACATGCTGCTCTCCCTCCAGACCTCCCTCATGACGGACCTCTCATCCATGTTTTACAGAATCACCTCTGATATTCATCTACTGGATGACAGGGTGACTAACACTGAGAGAGGGATACATGCATGCACATCCACAGTTAATGAAGTCATTGATGCCTATGACACAGTTAAAGGAGAACAGGCATGGATGCGGGCCAAGCTGGCCGACTTAGAAGACAGGTCCCGCAAGAACAACATAAAGTTGAGAGGCGTCCCTGAAACCATACTCCCCGCGGACCTGCCGCGATACGCAAAAGAACTGATGCACATAGTGATTCCTGAAGTGTCCCCGCGCGATGTAATCATAGACAGGATTCACAGAATCGCCAAGCCAGCCCACCTAGCAACCTCGGTCCCCAGAGATGTCCTAATGAGGGTCCACTTCTACCACATCAAAGAGAAACTCCTCATGGGACTCAGAGCTAAATCACCCCTACCTGCTCCCTACACTGGCATCCAACTCTTTCCCGACCTGTCCAAGTACACCCTCCAAATGCGAAGACAACTTAACCCGATAACCAAAGGCCTGCAAAATCATAAGCTGCAATACAAATGGCGCTACCCCGCAACCATCCTTATTGTACACAACGGCCAAACGCACGCCATTGGGGATCTAGAAAAAGGCCTAAAGCTCCTCCACTCCTGGCGGATAACTTACCCAAACCACCTCCCTCAGACAGAGGACCCAATACGTCCCGCAACTTACAAAATCGCAATCTCAACTGAAAGATGCATACCTCATTACTTCACTTGGCCGCTAACAGTTAACATGGCTCCCCTGAGCTCTGGCAACCTGCTACTCCTGCCTTCTCCTTCTGGTATTATTGACTCTCTGTACCCCCATATAGAGGTCTATAAGGTGTTCAACACCCCCTCTAGCTTTCCTCTCTACTAATAGAAGAACCACCTCCAACTACTACACCGAACTTCCCACTACTGGATCACTTCGCCAAGCTCCACCAGCTGTATTATATTCTCCACGCTCTGTTACCGCGTTGACCTTTTTCTTTTTTTTGTTTTTTGTTTTTTATTACCTGTAATCTAACACATTGCTCTATTCGCAGCATTCTAGTCCAAATCTTTTTTCAGAAGCTCGGACTGCCACGAAGCTACCACTAATTCCTTGACCCAGGATCCTCCAGCACCAACCTCCAAGACCAGCCTACTACCACTTCAACCTACACTCAAGTCTCGGACTTCCGCTTCCCAACGGCTGAATCCCACCACCAGGTACCCCCGGACCAAATCTCCAACGCCTAACTGTAAGTGTTGTGCACAACACACACCACAAGATGCCAATCACCATTCTCTCTTTAAATGCCAATGGGCTAAATCATCCCGCCAAACGTCACTCACTGTGGAGAACCGCTGCGGCTCTCCACAGCGACGTGCTATGTATCCAGGAAACCCACCTACTGCATTCCAATACACCCTTATGCAACAACCACCAATATCCACATATCTTCCATGCCACGCACCCCACTAAAACAAGAGGGGTCATGATAGCGATCCGGAACACTTTAGATTTCCAACTCCTTGATGTAATATCAGACCCAGAAGGTCGTTTTCTTATCCTAATCTGCACAATCAACAAAGCGACCTATACCTTAATCAATATCTACGCCCCGAACTCTCACCAACTGAGATTCCTCCACAAAGTCCTTCACTCTGCCAACACCATTCAAAAGGGCCACAAAATACTATGTGGCGACTTCAACCTGGTCCCAGACGTTTTGATGGACTCTACCTCACCGATGAAACGCCGTGAATCTCCTCTAAAAAAAATTAATCGCCTCCCAGGATCTATAGGATGTATGGAGATGCCATCACGGCTCTGAACGTGACTTTACTTTTTTTTCATCCAGAAACCACTCGTATTCAATAATAGACCTGTTCCTTTCTGACAAATGTATTTTGCAAAAAATATCTGAGTCAAAGATCCACACCACGACATGGTCGGACCATGCCCCCATCTCAATTACAATACAGGATACCAATTTACAGCAAAACACGTTTCTCTGGCGTGCTAACAACTATATTTTACAAAGCGACACATACACCCCAGAAATATAAAAACACATTACTGAATTCTTCTCCTTGAACAAAGGCTCGGTACCCGACCCTGCCGTGGTGTGGAGCACGCACAAAGCATATATGCGGGGAATGTTAATTAAATTTAGTTCTCAGCACAAGAGGAAGAGGACGCAGCAGATAGACGAATTAACAACTCAGATAGCAACCCTAGAACACAGGCTCAAAAATGACCCCCAAGACCCACAGGCCAACCAATTACTAAACCTCAGACAGGAGCTTAGAACCCTACTTCTCCACTCCTACGAGTTCCTTCACAGGAAATTTAAAGCGTCTACATACTCTACCTCTAACAAAGCTGGCAAGAAACTCTCCCAATGACTAAAAGGTAGACGTATCAAAACTAAAATATCCCAACTCATTCACCCCCATACTAACACCCCCTTAAGTAACCCCCAAGACATAGCCGATGCCTTCAGCGCTTATTATAAAGACCTTTACAACCTGAAACAGGACCCCCAGACCCCACAACCCACCCAAGATGAAATAGACCACTTCCTCCACAAGCTAAATCTACCCAAATTGACTGAGAAACAACTGACCTCCTTAAATGCCCCGTTCACTGATCAAGAAATCAAAAAAACTATAGGCTCCCTCCCTAGCGGTAAAGCACCAGGCCCCGATGGATTAACAGGGGAATACTATAAACAATTTTACCCACAGTTGATCCCACATCTTAATGACCTATTCAATCATGCTGCCTCCTCTTCTACCTTTTTGCCAGAATATTTAAAAGCGTTGGTTATTACGTTGCCGAAACCAGGGAAACAGTCGAATGTCCCCCAAAACTTCCGCCCCATCTCCTTACTTAATCTTGACCTCAAATTATACGCCAAAACTTTAGCGACAAGACTACTCAAAATTATGCCCACTATTATAAACCAAGACCAAACAGGTTTCACAAAAGGCAGACAAGCCTCAGATGCCACCAGAAGAATGATTAACCTTATTCATCATGCTGAATCCACCGGAACGCCTTCTCTGCTCCTATCCCTGGATGCAGAGAAGGCGTTCGACAGAGTTCATTGGTCCTACCTAGAATCGGTCCTCCGGAAGTTTGGGTTCCAAGGCCAAATTCTCAGAGCCATCATGGCATTATATTCCAACCCCGAAGCTCAGGTTTACACAGAAGGCATGCTATCTCGGCCATTCCCAATCACAAACGGCACCCGCCAAGGATGCCCCCTATCCCCCCTCATATTCAACATGATTATGGAACCCCTAGCAGAACATATCCGCTCTAATGCCAACATCTCGGGCCTACGGATCGGTCCTTATCACCACAAAATTAGCCTGTTTGCGGATGATGTTATCCTCATCCTCACCAACCTGACTGTTTCCCTGGCAGAAGTACAAAAGATGCTAAATTGGTTTAGCTCGGTCTCATACTACAAAATCAACACGACTAAATCCTTCCTACTAGACATCAATGTAGACGCTACTACGAGGAACCTCCTCCAAGTACAATATCCTTTTGCCTGGGCAGATTCTGACATATCATATCTCGGCATCCAATTACCGAGGACGACTAAAAAACTCTATTCATGCAACTACCTTCCACTCCTCCAAAACATTCAAGAGACCGCACAAAAAATAGCGAAACACGAACTCTCCTGGACAGGTAGGCTTGCAGCCTTTAAAATGATCTGCCTTCCCCAAATACTCTACTACTTTAGAACCCTACCCATTCCCCTGCCCGCCACATTCTTCAGATCCCTCCAGACATTATTTAATAAATTCCTCTGGAAAGACAAACGACCCAGATGCGCTCACACAAAACTGATCAAACACAGACTGGTAGGTGGCTCGAGCTCAATAGACTTCGAAGACTACCACCTGGCTGCTATCCTAGCCCAACTACCCTGCTGGTTTCAACCATCCCCGTCCACTCGGTGGGGTTACATCGAACAATCTTCACTCACAAGACCCAACCTGAAAACATGGTTACTAAGCATTCCGCTAGGCGCTCCAATCCCAAGATCCCTCTCTCCCACCGTGAAAGCTTCAGCACAGGCTTGGAAAAAAGCGACATCCCTAATGAACTACACTTCTAACACGCCACAATCCCACATCCCCATACAATCCTTACTCCATCTAATGCCAGAAATCTCACTTTCACCATGGATCCTTAAAGGCATACGCTACATACAAGACATAGTACAAGACAACCACATCACAACATTCCCTCAACTACAAGCCACACATGCCATACCTACATCCGAATACTTCACCTATCTCCGTATACGTCACTGACTGAAAACTATACCACTCCCCATCTACAATATCCACCCCAAGACTTGGGAATACTTCACCAACCCCGACACAAAAATTAAAGGGATTTCATACTTTTATAATAACCTCCACCACAAACGTACCTTTACCAAATTGCCACCTCACCACACCTGGGAAAAAGACCTTGCCACAAATTTTACGGACACACAATGGCAACAAGCCCTCAAGTCTACTTACAAATCCACCAAATGCGCGGCCTTATGGGAACTCGCACAGAAGATTACACTAAGATGGTATCTGACCCCAGCCCGCATAACATCCTTTAACCCTCAAATCCCTAATACTTGCTGGAGATGTAAATCTTCCACAAGCGACTTACTACACGTCTTTTGGTCATGCGCCAAATTACAAAAATACTGGGAAGACACCTTCAACTTAATCTCGACCATCACCCAAATCACGACCCCTCCAACACCAGCTCTAGCGATCCTCAACCTCACCATTGAGGACATTCCCCACCCCTTCAGATTCATAACCACCCATATCCTCATGGCAGCCAGACTAAATATAACCAGACATTGGAAGTCTGACACCCATCTGACGCTTACCCAAGTCACTGACTTGGTATCACTACATTACAGCTATGAGACTATTACAGCCTCACTCTCTGGGCAAGCCACAAAACTATATAAAGCATGGCAACCGTGGACCGACTGGACTAGAGACTGCGCACCCCACGTACATACGAACTGATATACTGATCCCCCTTCTTGACCGAGCAATACCTATAACTCATTGAGATCTTTATGTTACCTATATAACTGGTAATTTTATGCTAAATGCAACTTCGTGTCTTTCACAAAAGGGTCCCCTTCGCTCCTGTGCCACTAAAGATCCCACATGGGGTGACACACTAGTGAAGTGGACCATTTACATTCTTTCAGTTTTTACCGTTCTTTTAGTACGATATAAAAAGACAAGATTAATACTTGAATATATCAGATCCCTGTTTGTGGATAGAAGTTCATACCTTTGATTGTTATACAGACGTCGTTGCACGACGTACAACGTTTAATTGTACAATGTATTTCATTTGAAATCTAATAAAAATATGGAATTAAAAAAAAAGTAGTCTGTAGGGGGCCCTGCGATTTCTATCAACAGCCCTGCTTCGTAGCATGTGCTATGCTTGTTGCTTGGCAGCAGACAAACGTGTTCTTCTGAACGTTATTAGTATTGCATAGATCATTATTGGTTGTTCTTTGAATGATATTTCCAATATCTGTTGGCTCTATAGAGCAGAGACCATTTTTAAGGATTCCATGTATTATATTCATTAGCTATTTCACCTGTTGCCCTCAGGGAAGTGCTACAGAAACATCAAAATAGATTTAAATCTTGCTTTTTTTTCTGAGGGCTATAAATGTATTGAATGGTAGTAAAAATGTGGATGATCTTCCCCTGTAAAAATTGTAATCAGTTATAAATAGAACATGGTGATTAGGGATGAGCTTCGAGTTCGAGTCGAACTCATGTTCGACTCGAACATCAGCTGTTCGCCAGTTCGCGGAACACCCTTTAAAAGAAAAAAGATAGAAGAAAGAAGAAGCATTTAAATAAAGGAATTGTCAAAAACTGTCTCTTGTCATTTTTAAGATTTTTGACAGTTTTTTTGTGAAATGGTAGGGGTACTTTTGTACCCCCTTACCATTTCACACAGGGGGGAGGGCCGGGATCTGGGGGTCCCCTTGTTAAAGGGGGCTTCTAGATTTTGATAAGCCCCCCTGCCCGCAGACCCCCACAACCACCGGGCAAGGGTTGTGGGGATGAGGCTCTTGTCCCCATCCACATGGGGACAAGGTGTTTTGGGGGGCTACCCCAAAGCACCCTCCCAATGTTGAGGGCATGTGGCCTGGTACGGTTCAGGAGGGGGGGCGCTCTCTCGTCCCCCCTCTTTTCCTGTGGCCTGCCAGGTTGCGTGCTCGGATAAGGGTCTGGTATGGATTTTTGGGGGGACCCCACACCATTTTTTTTTTTTTTATTTTGGCGCGGGGTTCCCCTTAAAATCCATACCAGACCTGAAGTGCCTGGTATGAAATTTAGGGGGACCCCCCACGTCATTTTTTTTTTTTAATTTTGGTTCGGGGTTCCCCTGTGGGGAATTCTCATGCTGTTTTTATCAATGAACTTTTATGTGTATTGTCGGACCGGCAATTCATTAAAGGCCTTGAGTAGTTTTACATTACTTTTTTCCTTTGAAATGTCATTTTGCTGTCAGACTGTTCTAAACACGGAAAACATGCACCCCTTTACAGGCATACTATAGACACCCCCCAGGTATGAAATTTAAAGGGATATCACACTTTTATTGTTTAATTTTAAGCATTATTAAAATCACTGCTCCCGAAAAAACGGACGTTTTTAAAACTTTTTTTTGCATTGATCCATGTCCCCTGGGGCAGGACCCAGGTCCCCAAACACTTTTTAAGACTTTAACGGTGTTCGCGTGTTCGCACAAATTTTTTGCCTGTTCGCAAGTTCTGGTGCGAACCAAACAGGGGGGTGTTCAGCTCATCCCTAATGGTGATCAATTTTAAAAAGAAATAGGATTACTGCAATAGTAATGTTTTTTAGAGACATAAAGTTTAGTGAAAAAAATGTATATGATTGGTTGTTGTAATATAGGTACTGTGCAAAAGTCTTTGGCAGGTGTGGAAATAAAATGCTGTAAATTAAGAATGCTTTCAAAAATATCTATTTTAATTGTTTATTTTTGTCAATTTACAAAATGCAAAATGAGCAAAAAGAAGAAAAATCTAAATCAAATCAACATTAGGTGTGGCTACCCTTTGGCTTCAAACCAGCATCAATTCTTACACTTGCACACCTTGTAAACTTGCACAAAAGTCATGGATTTTGTAGGATCAAAGTCAAGTGTATGATTAACCAATTGTATTAAGCAGGTGCTAATGATCATCAATTTCATATGCAGGTCATTAACCAAAACAGAAGCAGTTGTGTAGGAGGCTTAAAACTGGATGAGGATGAGGATGATAAAACTCTGCTACTAAGGTGAGGTTGTGGAAGACAATTTCATGTCACAGGTCATACACCATGGCAATACTGAACACAGAAACAAGATACAAGGTAGTTATAGTGCATCAGCAAGTCTCTCACAGGCAAATATTTCAAAGAAGGCTAGGGTTTCAAGATGTTCTGTTCAAGCTCTTTTGAAGAAGCACAAAGAAAGGTGCAACATTGAGGACCGTAAACGCAGTGGTTGGCCAAGGAAACTTCATGCAGCAGATGAAATACATTTTATGCTTATTTCTCATTAACATCGGAAGATGTCCAGCAGTGCCATCAGCACACAACTGGCAGAAACCAGTGGGACCCAGGTACACTCATCTATTGTCGAGAGAAGTCTGACCAGAGGTGGAAGAACTGCAGCCAAAAAGCCATACCTCCAATGTGGAAACAAGGCTAAGCGACCTCAGCTATGCACAAAAACATTGGAACTGGGGTGCAGAAAAATGGCAGCAGGTGCTTTGGACTGATGAGTGAAAATTTGAAATAATTGGCTGTAGCTGGAGGCCGTTTGTTTGCCAAAGGGCTGGAGAGTGGTACCATAATAAGTGTCTGCAGGCAACATTGAAGCATGGTGGCGATTACTTGCAAGTTTGGGGCTGCATTTCTGCAGCTGGATATTTTTTTTAAATCAGAAAAAGTTTTATTGTGTCAGCCAAGGTGAATTATATGTTGCATAACAAAAGCAAAACAGAAATAAAAAAACGTAAGCAATTCACATATCCGAAAGACTATGCGTAATATAAATCAGTAATGTGAATCCTTGACACAACATAAAGTACAATGACATATCTTGAGAAGAGAAGAAAATGAAACTGTGCCAAGTAGGCAAGATTACCCCCCCCCCCAGCAACAAAACTGAGGGCCAACGGGCTAAACAGAGAACATGAGCGCTCATAATCTACCTGCTCTCCTGGGAATTCCCCTTTTATTATCCTACAGGGGTTGAATGTACCTGATAAGGGAGAGTCGCTGTCAGGGAAATAGGCGCATCCCCATGCACAGTTCCACAAGGTCAGCTAACCAGCACAGGCAAGGTCGCACTGACGCGCATCAGCGCACACGGATGTGCTACTAGACGGACGCCTGGCGCCGCAATCGGGTGAATGCGCGTGCGCGACAACACTGCAATCATGCGTACGCAACGGTGCGCGCATGACGTGACACAGGCGCCTTGTTTATTTAAACGCTCCACTGACAGTGCCACATCGCTGGATTATCATCAGCTCTTCCTGTGTTCCTGTGATTGTGATTCCTGTTCTCCTGACCTCCTGTGTACCGACCCGGCTTGTACCGACCTCCTGACTCTACCTACCAGCTTGCTTTTGACTCCTCCTGCCTGCTTCCTGCATCTGACCCCAGCTTGGCTAACGGACGCCGCATACCTCTGTCTCCTGTACCTGGATTTGTTGATTCGGTTCTTGGACTGTCTTACTGTGTTTGACCCCCTGGCATGGCTTCTTATTTCCTATTGGACTTCCATTGGTCCCCTTCTCTGGACCTTAAGAACGTTGCCTCCAGTGACTTTGTTCTATCAAGCTCCCAACACCAGGCTTCTACTTCCAGGCAACCCGTGCTTCTGTGAGCACCGCATCCCTGTGTCATGTTCAGGGTTGTGCTGCACTCGGCCGCAAGGGGAGCCCTCTCAGCATCTCAGCCTCCTACCAAGACCCTGACAGCCGCATCGACTCTGTACTTATGCTCTTCCAACGGTTTCGCATCAGCTTTCGTTTGACCATTATTTTTCATACCTGTAACAGCCGATGCAGAACCAGTTGTGGAGGTGCTAGTCCTGGAGTTTCCAATCAGGCTTGCCATATAGAATAAAACGTGCGAGATGCATTTCTATGCTGATATGTTAGGTGCTCCCTGATAAGGATGTAATTAACCTGCTCCACCCATTGTTTTTTCGTGGGGGCGTGAGAGGAGAGCCAAAATCTGGCCACCAACTTTCTGGCAAGATATAATAATCTGATTACTGCTATATAGGAAGGTGAGGGATATATTTCTTCATCAATAGCTCCTAATACACAAACCATGGGGTCCAAAGAGACCCTACCCTGGTAAACTGTGGAGATGGCTTTGGTTATTTCAACCCAGTATCGGTGCAGTTTGGGGCAGCGCAGATTAGATGGATTAGAGATCCCTCCTTTCTATTGCACTTAGGGCAAAGAGGAGAATCCCTCCTGCCCCAACGATGCAACTGAATGGAGATACTGTAAGCCCTATATAGCAGTTGGAGATTTGGTCAGGATCAAGGGTGTCCTCATTGTTGAGATATACAGGCAGATGCTTACCCATCATGCAATACCATCAGGAAGGTGTGTGATTGGACCCAAATTTAGTCTGAAGCAAGAGAACCACCCCAAACATACAGCCAATGCCATTACTATCTTCAGCATTAAGAAGAACAAGGAGTCATGGAAGTAATGGTTTGACCCCTACAGAGCCCTGGTCTCAACATCATCGAGTCTGTCTGGCTACATGAAGAGACAGAAGAAATTGAGGCAGCCAAATCCACAGAAGATCTGTGGTTAGTTCTTCAAGATATATGGAACCTCAATGCACTGTTTAATTGGGCGATTAAGTGGCAAATGAGGTTTAATGTTGATAAATGTAAAGTTATGCACTTGGGGGCTAAGAATATGCATGCATCATACATACTAGGGGTAGTACAACTGGGGGAATCCATAGTGGAGAAGGATCTGGCAGTTTCTGGGTAGATCATAAGCTTAATAATAGCATGCAATGCCAAGCTGTGGTTTCTAAAGCAAGCAAAGTCCTTTCTTGTATTAAGAGAGGTATGGACTCCAGAGAGAAGATATAATTTTGCCCCTGTACAAATCATTAGTTAAACCTCATCTGGAATATGTAATTCAGTTTTGGGCACCAGTTCTCAAAAAGGATATCAGGGAACTGGAGAAAGTGCAGAGAAGGGCAACCAAACTGATGATAGGCATGAAGGAGCTCAGCTATGAGGAAAGATTAGAGGAACTGAATGTATTATCTCTTGAGAAGAGGAGATTAAGGGTGGGATATGATCAACATGTACAAATACCTGAGGAGTCCATATGGTGTTGAGTTATTTACTTTAAGGTCATCACAGAGGACAAGGGGGCACTCTTTACTCTTTCCTTTTTAGAGGAAAAGAGATTTCATCACCAAGTATGGAAAGGTTTCAAGAGCTGTGAAAATGTGGAATAGACTCTCTCCAGAGGTGGTTCTGGCCAGCTCAGTAGATTGCTTTAAAAAAAGGCCTGGATTTTTTCCTCTCCCAATCACTATGTCTTGGAAAAACTAGCCTGGCTAGGTACTTTTCCAACAAAGCCCCGATTTCCAGCAGTAGATTCCAAAGAAGTAATTAACAACATATTTTGAAGGGTAAGGTTAGTTTTCTGTACATGGGCTGGTAAGGCGTGCCTTAGCTGGAGATATTGATAGAATCTAAATGTGGGTAACTGATATGTCTCTTGTAGATCACGATAGGATCTTAGAGTTTGTTGAGTGTACATTTGAGCTACGTACCTAATGCCATGAGTGTACCAGCAATGAAACCCCTCTAGCTTCTGCACTTCTTCTAGTCTAGAGTTCTCCCACAATGGCGTGATCACTGATATACCGTCATAATGCATAATATCTTTCATTTCTCTCCACACCTTATGCATAAGTTTAAATGTAGGGACCAATGTAATCTCAGCAAAGGTGTGCGATTCCAGTTGAGATAATAGATTATTCCTAGAGGGACGTGCTAACAAAAGGGCTTGAATAGGCTCAGTTAAGTTCACCCTGTCCCAAGCAGCAAAATGTTGCAGTTGAGAGGCTATAAAGTAGATTTTTGAATTGGAAACTGCTAAACCTCTTCCGTTTTAGGGAGCTATAGTATAGGTTAATTTAATTCTAGGACTCCAACCTTTCCAGACTAGGGTGCGATAGCTAGAGTCTATTTTTCTAAACCATGTATACAGCATCCAAACACACTGAATTGTGTTTTGAATTGTGTAGTATATATAATAATTGGGGAAGTATTCTTTCCTAAATGTACATAATATAACTGGATACTAACATTTATAGGTAAAGTTGATCCAGGGAATATCCAATTGCCTCTCGGGGACCAGGAAGGAATTTTCTCCCCTGCTATAGCAAATTGGATCATGCTTTGTTGGGGTTTTTTGTCTTCCTCTGGATCAACTGTGGGTATAGGATTGTGTATATGTGATTGCATGGTTGTGGTTTTTTTTTTTTATATTGGTTGAACTAGATGGACTTGTGCCTTTTTTCAGCCTGACTAACTATGTAACTATGGAACAACCTGCCTACCGAGTTCCTTCAAAAACTGTGTGCAAATGTACCTAGAATTATTTTTGCTGTTTTGAAGGCAAAGTTTGGTCACACCAAATATTAATTTTATTTGGATTCCTCTTCTGTTAATTTACTTTCCATTTTAATTGATAAAAATAAACTGTTAACACTTTTCTTTCTGAAAGCATTCTTAATTTACAGCATATTGTTTTATTGTGTTGTAAAGTGTGTTATCATTAAGGCATTGCTTAGGGATATCAATGACATTTAATTCTATTTTTGTATAATTATAATAAAGGCTTTCTATTCCAATTTTAACAAATTTTAATGGAGGTGAAAATTTCTAATTTACAAAGCCAATCCACTGTGGGACTGATAGTGTCTCCTGTTACAGAGCAGGACTAGCAGCCAAAGTGACATTACATCCCCATAGGCTGCATAAACAAAAAATGCAAACACAAGCTTCTAATATATATAGGAAATGGGTAACCTATACTTCAAAGCAGCTAATGCCAGGTTCTTTATAGACGATGAAAAGACTCCGTCGGACTTTTTCTGCCGGACATTCCACTCGTGTCTACGCGGCTTAAGTGTTGCACAGCCATTCACAGGAAGATTTGTACTTTAAAGCGGGGGTCCACCTATCTATCGTTTTTTTTTTTTTTGAGTTCATTCACAAACTTTTCTTCTTAGCATTACATACTCACATATTGTGTGTAATATGTCTGCCTGTGTCAGATTTCGTCGGAAAGAATAACTTATATTATTCACTGCAGGCGGTTTCCATCTTCATTGTGGGCATTTGAAGCCCACAAGCATTTATTTCCTGGATGTGGTGAATGCTGTGCTCCCAGCATTCACCGCTCATTCCCACACATGCTCAGTGGCATCCTGGGAAGCCTGAGACTAGCTCCCAGGAGTCTGGGAGAGGCTAGAAACACGCCTACTCCCATGGGAGGAGAACCAGGAAGTGCAAAGAAGAATAGAAAAATAAAAGGTAATTACGGCGATTTAAATTTTTTTAAAAGGCATGTCAGCATCTAGGCAAGGAAGAGAATACATACAGATATTGTTCAAAATTTGGGTGGAACCCCGCTTTAAGAATGAAGACGTCCTCTGCTTATCTGAGGTGGAGAAGTGGGCAGATGACATCACAATCTTCACTTCAACCAATCAGAAAAAGCCTTGTATTTATTCATAAAAATACAAAGCTTCCTGTGAATGACTAAGCAGCACTCAATCTAACTCAATTATGATGTAGGAACAGGATAGGAAGTCCCTGTACAGCTGCCAGAATACAGCACTGTATATTGTACTTAGCTGATACTACAGTCTATACAGTATTGACAGTGTGTATTAGGCTACCTTCACACCAGGTGGTGAGGGCGTTGGCTAGTTTTAGCGGCACTTTACCGTCATTTTAGTGGCACTTTTTGGCCTCTAGCAGGGTGCTTTTAACCCCTGCTAGTGGCCGAAGAAGGGGTTATTAGTGTCCATGTAGCGCAGCTGCCAAATTGTTTTGCAGGCGCTTCGGCAGCGCTGCCCATGCATTCCAATGGTCATGGGCAGTCGAGGAGCGGTGTATACAGATGCTGCTTGAAGGACTTTTTTTAACTTCCCACAAGCGCACAGCTCCAGTTTGAAAGCACTCGGGCTTTCTCACTGGAGTGACAGGAGAGGCGCTTTAAAGGGGCTTTGCAGGCGATATTATTAGCGCTAAAACACCTGTAAAGCGCCTCAGTGTGAAAGTGGCTTTAGTTATGAGAATACTGAATGCCGCACTCAAAAGTGTATAGCCCAATATCAAATTAATACATCAAATCACTGTATGTTAGTGAGTAACAAAGTAACATAAAATATTCAAATAATAAATAAATGTTTAAAATGTGATCCAATAAACCACTACAGTGAAACAGAAAAACAAAGTCCACTGTGTAGTATTTTAAATGTATGGAACAATAAAATAATTTTAATATGATCTTCTTAGTATGCAAAGCAATGAAGTTCTTTATGTGTTAAAGACGATGGTCCAATAGTAGACGCTATGTGGAGAGTAGGGATGAGCTCAATGTTCGAGTTGAACTTACGTACAGTAAACATTATGGGGCGTTCACGGGACATTTGAGCGTCGCGGATCGCCCCATAATACACTGCGAGATCACAGTGCATTAGCATCTGATGATTGGCCAAAGCATGCACCTGACCTGCATGCTTTGGCGAATCACAGCACTCTGTGCTGCGAGAGCCATAATTGGCCAGAGGCAGGGAGCCTTTGGCCAATTATGGCTCAGGGGGACTAAGTCCACTCCCCACACTATATAAGGCTGCTTACATAGTGGCCGTGTGTAGTGTTTTTGGCGTGGACAGAGAGATAGCTTGAGCTAGATTAGGCAGGCTGGTTATTTAGTTACAAAAAAAGAGGGGGAGGAAAAAGGATTCCCAAAAGGCAGTTCAAGTCAAGGACAATTCGATGTATAACTAAATATCTTTATTGATTATCCCAATTTAACAAAAATTGCCTATCTCCAAAACATGAATTAAAAATAGGACAATAGTCCTATGAAACACTGGTGGCCACCAATTCACTCCACACACCTCACTCACTCGTCTCCTCACACACATATGTTGCCAGATAACAGAGACCCGGGTCTAGCATTGTATTGTAGATCAAATCAAATTAAAAAATTAAATTAATTAATTAAAAAATTATTAAGCTACAGTCCCGCGGGCATATATCAATGAAAAAAGGTGCGAGTGCTTGTGATTTGAGAAAAGTTCCATAGGTGTATCACCTGGGAAGGAAGTTAGCTCAAGAACGACCAGTATATTGGACAGGACAGCATTAGAGTTGATACTGCATATTGACGGCAGGAATCAACCAGCGGGCTTGCATCTTGTCAAGGAAACAAACAGTAAAGAGTAGTGGTAAGTGTATCAGTGTATCTCCTATATATTGGAGTACTAGGCAGCTCACCGTTTGATGTCTTACACGGATGAATACCAAAGCCCACAAACAGTCCTGGCTACCGCACTAGCTCCGTTGTGGGAAGTAATCATTCAGCGTAGTCATATGTTGCTGACAGCAGATTTAACCTTCCGGTCAGGTTGTACGGTATACCTCGAGGTCCAAATCCTCCGGATTTAACGTGTCTGGTAACTGAAGGGAGAGCCAATCCAATCTAAATAGGATGATAATAGGTGTCCCCTCCTTGGTGTTCTCTATTATGCATAATTATCGGATTAGACTTCCGTTCTGGGCCCTGTAATCTCCATGTCCCAACATATTCTCTCGCTAACTCATGTTTTAATATCACGTGTGTATGTGCAGTTGTGATCCATGATTCAGATTGGTCTTGGTTTGTGGCTACCTTGTTTTGGTTAAAACTGCGTTGCAACTCTTGCTTGTGATATGTTCTAAAAAGGTGGGATCTCTCCTTCTCAAAAGTCTATGACACTACCCAAAAAGCATAAATGGCATATCTTCTAGCGGAGGATATTGACTTGGAGATACAGTCTGCATTCTCAGGCGAATCTTCTGCTATGCTCGGCAATGATGATAATCTCAAAAAGCTATTTAAGAACCATAAAAAACTTACAATTAAGTATCTTAACCGAAAGTGGGATATTTCATCGTTGAAGTCACATATCGAGGATAGAGTTAAACCTAGAGGACTGAGGGAGAAAGTCATACCGGCAGGTCATCTACATACATCACGGTTTCTTGAAATATGGAAACAGAGTTGCCTTGAACGCGGCCTGGCAATTTTACACATGATTGTTGACGAAGAGCAGATGCAATTAGATGAAATTAAAAAAGAGATCGACATGAGTGTACAATTGCTGGAACCATACAAAAATGACCAAGAATTTATTAAAAATAATGACCTACTTAAAAGGGAAGTTGAGAAAACGCAAAAAATCTTAAAATCCACTAAGCAAGAAAAGTTTAAGAAGAACCTTCTAGATTGGGAAAATGGGGACATGTTTGACCCCACAGTACCCCGAGGAAGAAGTAGATCGCGTAAGCGTAGGAAAAATAAATCTGGTATAACTCGATCTAGACACTCCTCTACAGACAGTGAAGTAGAACAGCTGGAAAAAATGGTTGCTTTTTTAGATCAGGAGGGGGACAATTCCCCAAGAAAGGCAATCAACCAGATACATCTATGGGCAAAGCCCATGCCCAACCCAACAGGGGAAACCAAGGAAAAGGAAGAGAAGGAAGAGGAGACCAGAGGGAACTCAGACCAAGGTCACGGAAACTCTAGATAGTCAATCTGACTCAATAAATGAATGGATGGATAAGCCACAATCAGACCTGAAGGTGGTTAATCTATCCGAGTTCCCCCTTAACCAGTATCACGTCTCCTTGCTACAAAAGGGACTATCATTTTCACCCACTGCTACGATGAGTGAATTTGAGGTCTTTAAAGACATAAATATGTATTTAAGGAAAGTGATTTTCAGATACTGGCAAGCTGGCAGAGGTGACCAACATGCAGAAATGGATCTATTAAGCAAACAGGAACGTGATTCACTGGATGCCCTAATTGCACTTCTTGATGAGAATCAAGAGTCGGATTCAGATGCAGAATCAACACATGCATCACAAACCTGTCCCCGTTCATCCCAATTGTCGATTAAATCCCAAAAAATGCCCCCCTTTCCAAGCATAGACATATCCAGTTTTTTTTCGAACAGGTTAAAAAAGACCTCTCCGAGATTAACTGGGAATATAGAGGGCAAGACAACCTTAGCAGAGAGGAAAGGAGGGCTCTAAGGGAGTTGGAGGAAGCCACAGATAAAGTTATTAAAGGAAGTGATAAAGGAGGTAACATTGTCCTCATGTCTCACACATGAGGGACAGACCATGCGTCTCCTCCGAGATGAAACCACCTATCTGAGGTTCCACCAAAATCCTTTTCCCTAAATTGTATCCAACCTTAACTTTAAACTCAATTTGGCCCAAGAGGAAGGTCTCATTACACACAAAGAATGCAAGTATCTCAGTGTCTGTGAGTTCAATACTCCTACCTTTTATACTATCCCCAAACTTCACAAATCTATTACCGACCCCCCGGGGAGGCCAATAGTGTCGGCTATCAAGGGTCCCCTGGAGAGGGTCGGTAAATACGTAGACTCACTAAT
This sequence comes from Aquarana catesbeiana, assembly GCF_042186555.1. Taxonomy (NCBI): domain Eukaryota; kingdom Metazoa; phylum Chordata; class Amphibia; order Anura; family Ranidae; genus Aquarana; species Aquarana catesbeiana. Next base: position 169,691,984 of record NC_133334.1, on the reverse strand, counting down.
TAAAGAGTTGGTTTGTGAACTACCGTCATTCGTCCAAGATACACGAGATGTGTTGGGGAGACTGGACGGGATCTCATTGCCAACAGGGGTCCTTCTTGTCGGAGTCGATGTTGAGTCACTGTATACGTCGATTCCACACAAGTGGGGCCTCAAGGCAACACAGTTCTTTCTGGACAACAAATTTCCTCTATTAGCCGTACAAAATGAGTTTATTGTCAATCTCCTGCAGTTTATGCTGGATAACAATTGTTTCCAGTTTCTTGGAATATACTGTAGACAGATTAGGGGTACCTTGATGGGTGCCCCATGGGCCCCCTCATATGCCTGTTTGCATCTGGGCCTGTGGGAACTCGAATGCGTGTATCCCTCGCCGATGTACCTTGGCCACTGCCTTCTGTGGCTAAGGTACATTGATGATGTGATCATGCTCTGGGATGGCTCATCGGCCGACTTGGTATCCTTTATTGATGAACTGAACAACAACGACAGAAACATCAGACTAACATATACATACGATTCTAACAGCCTTTCTTTCTTGGACCTCTCTATCTACATCAAAGAGGGTAAATTACATACAAAGACGTTCAGAAAGAATACGGCAGCCAACACACTCCTACTGGCATCCAGTCATCACCCCAGACCTTTAAAACAGGGAATCCCGGTAGGTGAGTTCCTCCGAGTGAAAAGGAACTGCTCGGAGGAAGATGACTTTAAGAGGGAGATGCATGATCTCTATGGGAGATTTCGCGACCGGGGCTATTCACATACCTGCATCAGGCGGGCTAAGAAAAGAGCCCTACACACAAATAGACAATCCCTATTGACCCACCACACTGAGGAAAAATTAAAAACTCCCAATCAGTCCCCTATAAGGATCATCACAAAGTTTGGGGCGCAGTGGGATCAAATTAGGAATGTGTTAGGACGCCACTGGCATATTCTGTCGGAGGCCCCCCTTCTGGGGAGTATCGTGGGTGACAGACCGTTACTTACAGCTCGAAGGGCAACGAATTTGAAGGACCGTCTGGTTCACTCAGAATATAATAGGCCTAAAAAGCGCAACTGGTTAACTAGCCTCCCACCCCTTAAGGGCATGTAGCCCTGCGGAAGATGTCATGTATGCAGGTATGTGGATAGGACAGACGTGTTCACCAGCTCTGATGGAAAGAGACAATTCAAAATTAACAGTTTTATAAACTGCACAACAACACGCGTAATTTATATGCTAACTTGCCCCTGTGGGCTTATTTATGTCGGAAAAACTAAAAGAGAACTCAGAATCAGAGCTGGTGAACACGTCCAAAGTATCCTAAATAAGGAAGATGACCGTCCTCTTTCCTTACATTTTCTTGAAAAGCATGGTGGCAAACCGAATGGTCTTAAGTGTAAGGGTATTTACAGGCTTAACCTACCCCATAGATGAGGGGATTTCGATAGAATATTGTACTAGAAGGAGAAGATGTGGATTTTCTATTTGAATAGTATGCAGCCCTTTGGGTTGAACAATGAATTTAATTTATCGGCCTTCTTGGAACAATAAGTGGGATGGGAACTGTACCTGGATGTATCGATCGTTAATTGCAACTGGGTTCAATTTCCCTTAATGTCCCCATCTTCTCCTTGTGGTGCATATTTGGGTAAAAAATACATAGCGCCAGTATATTCATGGTGTTTTGGTGTAAGCACTGTCATTTTTCCCTTGCATTTGAATTACACTCTGACCACAGGGACTCTAAACTCTGTTTTGCCCTTGCGGATATGCAAGCCTTCTACATAAATATGTGGGAGGTTTAAATCGAGTAACCGCACGGACAAACACACGACTAAGCAATTATGCTTTATCTGGATCTGGATCGTATCTGTACATAATTGTGTGACTGCACTATTGGTGAATGTGAAATTTGGTTAGTTAGCAGTGCCCGGGTGCTGCCTATAATCATTGTATAACGAGCCTTAGCTGTTCGGCTACTTAAGTACGGAGCCGGAGGCACTGCGCATGCTCTGACGAAGCTTGGCAACAAGTGAAACGCGTAAGCGTCTAACCAACACACTGGTGGGACATCAGGCTCCACATATAGATCATGAACCACATCTGACCAGATGGGACTACTCCATATAATTTGTAAACTGCTGATGTGAATCATCCAGCTACTTCTGGGATAGAGCTCTCCCTTTAGTTACCAGACACGTTAAATCCGGAGGATTTGGACCTCGAGGTATACCGTACAACCTGACCGGAAGGCTAAATCTGCTGTCAGCAACATATGACTACGCTGAATGATTACTACCCACAACGGAGCTAGTGCGGTAGCCAGGACTGTTTGCGGGCTTTGGTATTCATCCGTGTAAGACGTCAAACGGTGAGCTGCCTAGTACTCCAATATATAGGAGATACACTTACCACTGCTCTTTACTGTTTGTTTCCTTGACAAGATGCAAGCCCGCTGGTTGATTCCTGCCATCAATATGCAGTATCAACTCTAATGCTGTCCTGTCCAATATACTGGTTGTTCTTGAGCTAACTTCCTTCCCAGGTGATACACCTATGGAACTTTTCTCAAATCACAAGCACTCGCACCTTTTTTCATTGATGTATGCCCAGGGGACTGTAGCTTAATAATTTTTTAAGCCCCTGTGGGGAATTTTTGATCTACAATACAACGCTAGACCCGGGTCTCTGTTATCTGGCAACATATGTGTGTGAGGAGACGAGTGAGTGAGGTGTATGGAGTTAATTGGTGGCCACCAGTGTTTCATAGGACTATTGTCCTATTTTGAATTCATGTTTTGGAGATAGGTAATTTTTGTTAAATTGGGATAATCAATAAAGATATTTAGTTATATATCGAATTGTCCTTGACTTGAACTGCCTTTTGGGAATCCTTTTTCCTCCCCCTCTTTTTTTGTATGTGTATTTTTCTGTTCATAGGACAACCATTTTCTGATTGTTGAACACCCATTGCTGGTTCCAAACAGTAATGGTTAAATGATAT